>NC_089507.1:78280166-78594550 GCF_036850995.1 Saccopteryx leptura | reverse complement strand
TGTTTCTGGGGAGGAGTCTGCAGAAAAGAAAGAACGGCATTTTTGTCAAGCTATTTTATGTTTTCATCAGACAGCGAGAATCACAAGCAAAATAGCTGAAGGCTAGACATGGATATTGCTCTTTAAAAGCAGGTGGTAGAATTGCCAAGAGATTTCAGAGGGAACGTAAACAGAAACCTCAATGGAATAACAGATTTCTAAAAATTGAAGAATCTTTTATTAAATGACCAAGCTGCTCTATTACATTTATAAAAATAATATTAGAGTGTTTATTTATAAAATGCCCACCCTATGTTTTTTTTCTGCCAATGTTTATTTTTTATATCAAATTTTAAAATAAAACTTGACATAACATTTTTATTATTATATTCAAACTTAAAAAAATATAGCATAGACTGACCAGGCAGTGGTATAGTGGATAGAGCATTTGCCTTGGGATGTTGAGGACCCAGTTCAAAATCCTGAGGTCACAGGCTTGAGCATAGGATCATCAACATGACCCTATGGTTTCTGGCTTGAGCCCAAGGTTGCTTGCTTGAACTAGGGTTCACTGGGCTCAGCTGGAGCACCCAGTCAAGGCACATATGAAAAAGCAATCAGTGAACAATTAAGGTGCGCAAGGAAGAATTAATGCTTTTCATCTCTTTTCCTTCCTATATGTCTGTCCTTCTGTATCTCTCTCTCTCTTGCTAAAAAACAAATTTTTTAAATGACAGCATATAACTATTATTTGAGAGATATTTGATGCATTGCCTGAATTTACATCTTAATTGTCTTGTAAATGCAGCTATATTTATGAAATTAAATTACTGCATTTTGTTCATATAATATTTAGTTTTATTAATATAATAAAATACATCATTGGAAAGACAAAGTTTGAGACTTCGTCCTAATTCCATCTACAAAGATGGTTTATTGCTATGTGAAAAGGAAATATTATATTTTCTTCTACAGAAAATACCAATGTGACAAATTCTGTAACCATAAAGAATTGCAACATATGAAGCAGCTACTCTACATTTATTTAATTCATTTTAGGTCATCATCTAAATTGTGATAGTAAAAAGTAGTTAGTAGAGATATCATTATGGAACATATAAAGTACAAAACATTGAGAAGGAATTTATTTCCTTGTCTTTAGAGAGTGTCATATTAAAAAATCTAATAGAAGAAGATAAATGATATTTAAAAGTAATAATTTATTCTATTTAATGTGACTGAATAACTGGTTCAGTTGAATGAGTTAAACACAGAATCTGCAATATGACTTTAAAACTAAGAATATTATTTGTGACAAATTAGTATTCTGTAAAATTAGCTCATTTATAAACTTCTCAATCTTGCTTTTTCTCCAAGTACCAAAGTTTAGCAATATATCTTATATGGTCTGTTTTTTTATTAGTGGTGTTAGCATTATTTCTAGAAAAGGAAAAGAAAAAGGTATTCTAGTTATAATATAAATTAAAATACATAAATCTTAAAATTTTGAAAATAAAGTGAGAGAGGCAAAAACTAGAAGAAACAAACTAAAATCATCAAATGTCATAAAATATTACCTGAATACATGGAAAGACCATGTATCTCTCGTGTATAAAAAGGTATTTTGCCGTATTACACATCATCTCTTAATTAAAATTAATTAATTAAGAGATTATGTTTTATTTTTAAGTGATAAGAGGGGAGATAGAGAGACTCCCGAAAGCACCCCAATCAGATTCACTTGGCAACCTCCAAATTGGGGCCGATGCTCAAATCAACCAAGCTATCCTCAGCACCTGGGCTGGCACTTGAACCAAGCAAGCCAGAGAAGCAGATGGGTTGCTTCTCTTGTGTACCCTGATAGTGAATCAAACCCCGGATGTCCATATGCTGGGCTGACACTCTCCTCCACTGAGTCAACCAACCAGGGTCTATTTTATATTTTAAATAATGAGGCTAAATGTTTGAGGTGAACCAAAAAAATTTTTTTGTGTGTGTAAAGAAAGTTTAAGGAAAAGGAATCTTGCTTCAATAATGCAGAACAAAAAAAAAGACATTTTAAACAAATAAACCTGATTTGGCATAGGTAAAACAAATGATGGTGACACAAAGTAGCCATATAAAAATATATAAAAGTTAATTCCTATCTTATACCATATGTTATTAGTTCTTATTGGTAAGGCAAAACATAATATTAATTTTTAATTATTTTCCATGTATTTATTTAGTACTTATGCCTACATATAGTATCCTACTTAGCAATTATAAGTTAATTTTTTAATGTTAAAAAGTAGTGTATCTACCAATAACTTAATTTATATAAAATATCAATAGTAAGTAATAAAATAACATTATAATGATAACAGCAACTAGACATAGAAGGATTTCATTTTATCATTTACAATGCTAACAATTCTATTAAGTATTACCTTGATTCATTTCTACTACATAAGGTAGATTCTGCGATTCTCTACATATCACAGAGCAGGAATTTGAGGATTGGGTGTGGTCAAGTAAAGTAGTAACACAAGGTCACTCATAAAGGAAAAGTTAGAGCCAAGACTTAAATACAGACATTTAGCTCAAGCTAAAAACATGTGTATATAAATATTTATATTCACTCTCTTAGTTTTCATGGCAATTCTGTTAGATGCTAAAATGTATATGCATGAAAGATTGTGAAAAAGATAATAAAATAACTTAATTCCAGTGAGGAAAAAAAGACCAATTATAACTTCTGCAAGACTTCCTAGAATGAAAACTATTTTATTGTCATTTTTATCTATTGTTCTTTTATTTTATTTGTTATTATACTAATTTTAATGCTACTGAAATAACTTCCTTTGGGTGTAAATTAATAAGACATTGTTATGAGATATTATTTCAACAGTACTATCCTATAGTGACATAAACCAAATAGTTTAACAGAAAAACTTTTTTACTCAACTTATAAGAAAAAAGATAAGTATCAATAATGGCTTATAGCTGAAGCTGAGTATGAGATTTTGGCAACCAACAAAATAATAATGTTTGAGTGTATTCTTCTCATAGTGACTTAAGAAAATATATATTATTTTTAGTGCAGAAGTAAGCAGAATTTTTATTTTTTATCAAAACAAACACCAAAAATATTAGCCATATTGAAATATAGTTTACAATTTTAAACTGAAATTGAAATGAAAAATTCTTACACTCCACAGAGACTGCTGTTTGTAACCATAGCAACAAGTAGCCATCAAAAACAGTTTAAAACTCATTCACTGACAACAATTTTGCAAGAAGAAAGTGTTCTTTCTGTAAATTAGTTACAGACTAAGCACTCTTAAATACACCTCTGAGGCCATCCAGTCAATAAACAGTCTTACCAAATATTCAAGCCACTTCTGTCTCTGAACTCCACCAAATCTTGAATTTCATGCTTCCCATAAAACCACCATGTATGATTTTCAGTCACCTCTGCTCAAAGAGACTCTGCCTTCCTGGATTACACAGTTAATATAAGTCAATCTGTTTGTTAAGATTATTTATCTCATAAACATTTAATAGAATCCTACAACCTAAAGTTCTTAAAAATTTTTTTTTAAATAATTGACAGATTTATGGATATGAGAAACCTGGTGGATATAATTGACATGGCTGTCCTTTTATAGATTTGGGTTTGTAAAATAAATAAAATGGAGTGGAGACTTAGCAGTCAATGGTAAAGGAAGAGACTCTAGAGTTAGACATGATTTTCTTTTGCCCTCTCACTTTTTAAATTAAATTTAATGGGGTGACATTGCTTAATAAAACTATATAGGGTTTCAAGTGTACAATTATATAATGCATCATCTGCATATAGTATTGTGTGTTCACCTCCCAAAGTCAAATCTCCTTTCCCTAACCACCTATTCCCCCTTTGCCTCTCTACTTCCTTTCCCTCTGGTCATCACCATACTTTTTTGTGTATCTATGAGGTTTTTCATTCCTAATCTCTTCATCTCTTTACCCAGCCCCCAGCTCCCATCCCTTCTGAGAGCTATCAGTCTATTCTCTGTATCTGTTAGTCAGTTCTATTTTACTTGTTAGTTTATTTTGTCCGTTAGACTCTTCTCCACAGAAGACAGAGAGATGGTCAATAGGCATATGAAAAGAGGCTCAACTTCACTAATCATCAGAGAAATGCACATTAAAACCACAGTGAGATATTACCTTACATCTGTCATAATGGTTATCATCAATAAGTCAACAAACAAGTGTTGGTGAAGATGTTAAGAAAAGGGAATTCCCTCACACTCTGTTGATGAGAATGCAGCTTGGTTCAGCCACTGTGGAAAACATCATGGACTTTTCTTGTAAAATTAAAATGAAACTACCTTATGACTCAGCAATTGTACTTTAGAAACTGTATTTGAAGAAACCCATAACACTGATTCAAAAGAATATATGCACTCCCATATTCCTTGCAGCGCTATTTATAATAGCCAAGATCTGGGAGCAGCCCAAGTGCCCATCAGTAGATGAGTGGATTAAAAAAAGCTATAGTTCATTTACATAATAGAATATTACTTGACCATTAAAAAAAAAAGAAAATCCTGTTTTTTGCAATAGCATCAAGAAACCTGGAGAGTATATGCTAAGTGAAATAAGCCAATCAGAGAAAGACAACTACCATATAATTAAACCTAAGATTTTTTTTTATCTTTGCTCTATAATTCTATCTGATGACATCATTAAATCTCCAAAGTATCAGTTTCTCATATGTACAATGGGTTAATAATAGAATAACCTCATATGGTTTTTGTAAAGAAACAATTGAAGTAGTTTTTTGCAAACACAAAGATTGGTCCTAACACATTGCGAGGGTTCAATAATGCCAGTGTTTTGTTATTGCATTTCTAATTCAATATGTCTCCAGGTTTAATCTAACTATACCAATGATAACTGTAATGTAGTTAATTAGAGCAAATAAGGTTTTAGTAGAGATATAAGTAGTTTACAAGTAGGATTTGATAAATTCTGTCTTTTACTTTTTTTCAGTTTAATAATACAATTTATTGCTAGAAAATAAATTAATAGTTTTTGTGTAGCAGACATGCTCTAAAATAATCTCAAGATATTTAGAGACTATTATTTTTCTCAGTAACTGATCATTACATTTGATAATGAATAACTAAAAATCTTCAAATATTGACTTAATTCTCAGTACATTCTTTGTACCCTCAAAGTATTTTTTTGTGTGTATGCTTTGGAGTGTGTCTTCTTAGAAACTTTCCAATTTTTTACTGATGATGCTGTTTTCTTCCAAAAAGGATTGCAGATACATTGACCTTTTCTTTGCTTTAATTTTAAGTATTACTTCTATACTTAATAAAATAAACCTAGACATGTTGAACCTGAATAAAATAAATAAATGCAATTGTCAGAACTAATTTGTCTCAGTGAAAAATAAATTAGACAACAGACAACTGGGATTCAGAGAAGGTTGTGTGAGGAGGATGGAGGGCATGAGGGCAGGGTGCCTGTGACAAAGTGTGCATTCACTAAGTAGCTGCTGAACTAATGAATACATGAATTAACATGAACTACTAAGTCAGGAAAGGCTTGACCAAGAGCCCATGTAAATTTCTTGTGAGTTCACTGCCAAGGCTCCTTGACACAGACCTTTCTATTATAGAGGTGTTTATTTTTTAATTGTTGCTTTACATTACCTTTTATCTTTTGTATTCTTATTAGCTAAAAACCCAGTCACAAAGCATAGACATTTTTATTGAATTTGATTTTACTAGCCTACCATCAAGGAAGGACAAAGAGACACTCTCAAGGTTCTACAGCCTCAAGTCGTTTTCTACAGATAGGAAAACAAGTTCACATTTTTCTTGCTCTTAATGGGTATTCAATAAGTGAAAGTTGTATATTTATTAGATTAATAATCAGAGATACAAAAATATCTTTATATTATTAGAAAGATGATACAATGTGTTCAAGGAATTTGGAACATAGAGTCAAGCAACCTGTTTTCTCCAAGTACATTTTGCAATTAATTAACTAACAGAATAACACTTAAATTTTCTGTCAAAATTTAATATCTATAACAGTACTTTCCACTGAGAATACACAAAATGGCCCAATTTTGTACAGAAAGAAAATAAATAAATGTCAGTGCACATCCTGTTCACTGCGCTAAATGTCAGAGCCCACTTGCTCCATAAGGGATGGTTCAAGTGGTGAGATTCCCAAGGTGAAGAAAGCACAGGAGCCAAAGAAAGATGAGACATGCTGCAAGCTTTATTCCATGCTATGTTCCAAGCAGTCCTGCAAACCTGCAGTCTTGGAGTCTAGAAATACTGGAATCCTAACTTAGAAGTGCCAGCATAGTAGATAAAGAGCTGAGGGACAGTAGTGTCATGGGGCCAACATTACATCAACACAATGATGTAAGTTGCTGAGTCAGGCACCTCAAAAAGGCACGGCTGCCCTACAAAGACATCCGAACCAGAGCTGAGTCAGGCAGCCCCCAAAATGCCTGGGAGCTGGCACTGCTGCCCAGAAAATTGTGGAAGCTGGACTGCTTCTGAAGTTTATGTTGTTAACTAGACCTCACATCATGGATATCACTATTATGCTCCCCACATTAAACTTTCATAACTGTTCTATTAAAAAGAGAAGTTGGGGCTAACAATAGTACATGCATATAATATATTACTATATATACATGTGGTAAGGGTATAGAAAGTACTGTTCTACAGATTAGAGAGAGGGCCCTGAGATGTTTAGGATGATTGCCTATAGCTTTCTCACTTTCATTTATTTATTTGTTTTTTTGTATTTGTCTGAAGTGAGAAGTCGGAGGCAGAGACAGTCTCCTGCTTGCACCCGACCAGGATTCACCAGGCATACTCACTAGAAGGCAATGCTCTGCCCATCTGGAGCATTGCTCCTTTGCAACCAGAGCCATTCTAGTACCTGAAGCAGAAGCCATGGAGCCATTCTCAGCACTCAGGCCAACTTTGCTCCAGTGGTGCCTTGGATGTGGAAGGGGAAGAGAGGGAGGAAAAGGAGGAGGGGTGGAGAAGCAGATGGGTGCTTCTTCTGTGTTCCCTGGCCAGGAATCAAACCCAAGACTTCCTCAGGCTGGTCTGACACTCTACCACTGAGGTAATCGGCCAGGGCCAGCTTTTTCACTATTAATTTATTTCATTCCAATTACAAATATGAATATTTTTTTTGTATTTTTCTGAAGTTGGAAACAGGGAGGCAGTCAGACAGACTCCTGCATGCGCCCAACTGGGATCCACCCAGCACGCCCACCAGGGGGAGGGGTGGAGAAGCAGAGGGGCACTTCTCCTGTGTGCCCTGGCTGAGAATCAAACCCGGGACTCCTGTACTTCAGGCCAATGCTCTACCACTGAGTCAACCTGCCAGGGCTGAATATTATTTTAGTATGATATTATTTTATAATAATTCCTCAAATATTACAATTTAACCACAGAGAGAAAACCTTAAATGGTAAAATTCTGGTTATAGTGATTTCATATAATTGTATACATTTACAAAGACTAAAAGTATTCCTTAAAGGTAATTTATAAATGATGTCATAAAATTTTTGTTGGTGCATCTGATAATATAAAAAAAATTAAATTATAATGTTAATTATTATAGAATTATATTAAATAAATTATTTTGAGTCTTTTAAAACATTTACTACCTCTGTTGATTCTTTAAGTACCTTGATATTTCCATTGAATTTGCATATATTAAAAATCACAGATATCTGAAAATCTTTTCAAATAAGACAAATATTAATAGCTAAAATTAATTTGATTCTAAAATTTTTATAGATGAAATGAACACTATTATAATGTTTAGAGTCTTGGGAAATTGACTATGTTCTAAATATGAAGTTAGTAAACAGTGTATTAGTATATCAATATAATGTTACATATCTATTAACTCTGTTAAATCAGCCAAAATTCTTCACTTGATAATCACATAATGTATAAACTCAAAAAAATTTCTATTTTCAAAGACTGTAAAATAAAGAGAAGGGATAAATCTAAAGGGGAAAAGGAGCAAAAGAAAAAAGAGTGGGAAATCAGGTAAAAATGCTGTACTAAATTCTTTTCATTGTTAGTTTTAAAAACTTTACACTAGTCCTGAGTTGATAACAGCTGAGCAAGATAGATAGCTCTCATTCCTTATAAATCATTTTGGACAATAGAATATGCTAAAACTTCTTTTCTTTCACTTAAAAACAGTTTGATAGCAATTCTCTTGTTGCTTTTTATTTTTTTCTTTAGTGAGAAGAGGGGGAGACAGAGCCATCATGTGCCCTGATGGGGATCCACCCAGCAAGCCCACTAGGGGGCAATGCTCTGCCCATTTGGGGCCCTTGCTCCATTGCAAACTGAAGCCATTTTTTAGCAACTGAGACATCAAGGAGAAAGTATTTCTGCTGTCAATCGGTCTCTCTTGTAGTTATACATTAATTAAATAAACTATGGAATTTTTCCTTACCTCAAAAATTATGTTGGAATAAATGGAGTGCTAAAATGATATTACCACTACTTTGACATTTTACATTTAGCTCCTAAGATTAACTATGCTCCTTTAATTGCTGAGAATTAGAAACCAGGTTCCAGTTAATACCTAATGGAGAAAAGGAGAATTGAGGACAAGTGAGGACAAGTGAATAACTGTGGTGACTCACCAAGCTTAATAGAACAGAATGCAGAATAGTGATTTACACATCTAATGGAAGGGAGAAACATCAAAAAATATTTCTTCCATAAAATCATGTCAGAGGGCACTGGCTCAACACACACACACACACACACACACACACACACAACACACACGAAGGTCAAAAACCTCCTCCCCTTCTGGAACAAGGTTAGTTTTTCAGAAAGAAGAGATGTCTTTATATCAATATTTTTGCTATATATAAAGAAAACTTAGTTTTTGAAAGGGCAGAAACCACAGGTATGAACCAAAAACATGAGGCTAATGTGCTCCAGAAGAAGATGCCTGGATGCTGGATACAAGCGAGCTGAAACCAGCAAAGTGTCAGCCCTGAGCTGCGGAGTGAGCATTAGAAATAGGGGTTATTGCAAGCATTTTCTGACATCATGTTGCTTTCACCTGGAATACTCAGATTAGCATTCTCAGCCTTTGTGACCTTGATCGCTGACTTGACTATGAGCAGGGGGAGGGGAAATCCAGCTGAAGAGACGCAACTAGGCTTGATGTCTTTGGTAAATTCTGAAGACAGCCTAGAAGTCAGTCTCCCAGGAAGAGCTGGGACCCGAGTCTGTGACTAGGCTTTTACAAACAACTGTTGTGATTTAAACTCCCCTAATGGTCAGTTCCCTCCCTATGTAAGCTTTCCCAGACATTCCTGTGAAAGTAAACTTTTTGCTACATTTCAAAGTGAAGGCCAAGCCGCATTAAAACAGAGAATAGCAAGCAAATTAACTTCAGCCTAACTGTAGGGGGTGGAAATGTTGTGGTTTGAGCCCAGGGAAGAAGTTGGGTGAAGGGAATTTGAGTTTTACAGGGGCTAATTTAACCCTAAGAGTTTTCTTTAAAAACAGCCCTAAGTATTGCATATGAAATAAAGGGAAGGGATTTTTTTGTTATTTTTTTTTACCATGGATATCATGACAGGAAAGAGGAAAGCTCCATTGAATCCTCATGACTATAAACATGCTCAAAATTCCCCTGTAAATGGCATCAGCCTCTGAAGAGATTCTTGCTTTCATAGTTATATATTATTTTATAGCTCAGGACATTGTGTGATATGTGATTCAGTATAAAGGCAAGGAGTGTTGGGTAATAAAACAGTGCTCTGCTTTCTGTGTGTGCTTTTATTAAATATAAGGTCAGAATTTAAACCATAAGCAAAATTCAGGCAGTGGGGTTCTTTTGGTTTTTTTTCAGGCAATGTTTTAAAACTTGTCATTTGATGAACATGATGCTGAACTCGATATAGGAGAAGAAGCATATCCATTTTGCATGGCCTCAAGTCACATATACTAATTGTAACAGCAATAAATGTTATTTCAGTAATATTTTGCAGTGTAAGAGGTACTTTTTCTAATAGGAATGTGTAGTAAAACTAAAGTTTATCCCCTCCTCTTGTAAGACTAAAAGGCATAGAAAAAGGTATTATAAATGAATCTAAGAAACATTACACCTTTAAACTCATTGAAGATGAAGACTACTGTTTTTTGTTTGTTTGTTTCGTTTTATAGTCCTCATTTTATAACTGAATTAGCAATTATCTGGCAACTTAGAAATATTCCTCCAAATAGTAATTAAAATATAGAAAAGAAATGTTGACATTTCTGGACAATGCTTCATACATTGAAGGCTGGATCCAAAATCTAGTAAAACAGGGATTTATTTTAAAACATGAAACTCTGAGGCAGCCCTAGCATAAAATATGATGGGGATGCCATTCCTGGACTTACCAATTTACACTCAAACTCTAAAGAACTAGGGCACAAATAAGACTAATAATTTAGGTCAGTGGATTAGTGTTACCGGTAACAGACATATAAAATCACAAAGTCAGCAAAATCTATGTTTTCTTCCAGACAGTTGAAAATCAACATTTAAGTTTCAGGAGAGAAATATAATGGGTGTTTGCCTCTCTTTATCCTTTGTTTTCTTAAGTGATGCCATGTTGAATATTAAAAAGCTGTCAAATTGTTCATCAAAATACAGACT
The DNA here is from genome assembly GCF_036850995.1 of Saccopteryx leptura. Classification (NCBI taxonomy): domain Eukaryota; kingdom Metazoa; phylum Chordata; class Mammalia; order Chiroptera; family Emballonuridae; genus Saccopteryx; species Saccopteryx leptura. The sequence goes on along the minus strand of NC_089507.1, from coordinate 78,583,861 downwards.
AATAATACTTTGTTCACTGCTGTAATTGGTCCTATTCTCAAAAAGATAGTTTTTAGTGCAAACTTTAATTGCCATGCAATTAGAATATGTTCATATTAAGATTTTGTGCTTCTTTTGTACACGTGAGAAAGTACATCATAGGCGTATAGATACGCAAGTTGATTAGTATATACACATAATATGTATATATAAGGTCTACCAGAAAGTTCTGTCCATTTCTATCACAACAAATTTTGACATGTAAGCACATGTTTATTTGGCGCATGTGTGCCTCTTCATTTTTATCACTTAATGTATACATACTGACATAGCAAATTAACTAAAACAAAGTTGATTCACGTTAGTCTTATGTGTAAAGCGATAGTGTACCCATGGCTACTGATAAAGTTCATTTACGCCACTGTAATTTTTACAAATTTCAACAAGGAAGAAATGCTACAGAAGCATGTCTGTCGCATCCACCATATTCCCCAGACATAGCACTCTCCAACTATCACTTGTTTTTTGTCCTTACAAAATTTTTTGAAGGCAAAAAGTTCAAAAACGAAGAAGATATCAAACAAGCACTGGTTCAATTTTTCGCATCAAAAGATAAAACATTTTTCAAAAATGGGATATACAAATTGCCCTCATGCTGGCAAGAAATCATTAATAATAATGGCAATTATATTATTTAATAAACTTTATTGACGGTAAGAAATATTTGTATTTTGTTTTATTCCAAAAACGGACAGAACTTTCTGGTAGACCTTATATTTTCCATTCTCATAATTTAAAAAAAGTAAATATGAATATATATTCATACCATTTTTAATGTCAGCATATATAATAAGAAAATTTTAAATTATTAGCCTCCACCCTTCTTAGATTTACCCCTTCCTCACAGACTTAACCATCATTGTCAGTTTAGTGCAAATTATTTCATGCATTTTCCTCTTCTAATACAGTCATATATAAATATGCATTTTTATTAAACTTTTTATAATATGGGACTATCTTAAACAACATTCTGTGACATTTTTTCACTTGATTTACCACACATAATTCATTTTATTAGCTTTCTAGTACTTTCATAGTTTAAAAAAAACAATTTACCTATTCCTCTTTTGGTGGAAATGCAGATTTTGCCCAATTTTTGTTTCTATAAATGATGATGCAATAAAATTCTTAGATATTTATTTTAATTTAATATAATTTACATTTACTTAATACTATTCATTTTGATTTAATAATAATAACATTTATGTCTCTGGCCAGTTGGCTCAGTGATAAAGCATAAGCTCAGCATGTGGATGTCTCGGGTTTGATTCTTAGTCACAGCATACAAGAGAAGATACCATCTGCTACTCTACCCTTCCCTTCTCCTCTCTCTCTCTCTCTCTCCTTTTCTCTCTCTCTCTCTTCACCTCCCACAGCCATGGCTTGATTAGTTTGAGCTCACCCACTGGGTGCTGAAGATGGCTCTGTGGCGCCTCTGCCTCAGGTACTAAAAATAGCTTGGTTGAGGAATATGGCCTCAGATGGCTGAGCATTGGCCCCAGATAGAAAAACAATGTGCCCTTCCCACAGTTCAGCCTTGCTACTCATTGGCAATGGGTGACTTCAAGGATTGAAGACTTTGCACCCCTGAACATACCTGGAACCCAAATGCAAGTGGGCAAGTGAGCCCGGCTGAGTAACTCACTGAACAGGCAGGGAGACAGCCAGACAGGCTGGGCTGCCTGTGCCCTGTCCCACCCAGGACACTGGGGCAAGTGCCAGACTTGTCTCCTGTAGCACCCAGCCCAGGCTCCTGCCCTCGCAGGGAAGCAGCAGACTGGGGCCTTTTCCAACCACACAAGCTGATCTCTGTCCTCCAGGGAGGGGAAGAATGCATCCCAGGGAGATGACAGGAGGCAGGCTGGTGAGAAGAAATTGGACCTCACAGAAATCAGGGTGCGTGTTCCCAATGTCCCCTCAGAGTTCACTTATAAAACCCAAATTCAAAACTAAAATTATTAGAATTCCAAAATGATGGCCATAGAGCTTAAACCTCAAGAAAGGAGTCCTGATTAGTGTGCGAACCTGGGTTACTGGTTGCTTGCCCTTGAAACAGAACCTGATAACTAGTGAGACTGAAAATCTAATCTCAAGTTTACTGGACTTTATATTTTTTTTTCTCCACATTTCTAAAGCATACCCTTTGCCAACTTTAACATTTGCTTGCTTATATTTTCCTCAGATGTTTTAGATTCATTTTGTTTTGAAAAAGATATATTTACTTCCCATATGTTGACAATATTTTCTCTTGATCTATTATATTTTTAGACTTCAAAATTTATCCACTCTTAAATTATGAAAATACTCTAATGTCTCCATTTGATCCTTTTTATGTAATTTAGTAATTTTTAGATTATTTTTACATTTTGACTTTAATTCCGTGGAAATGTTTATATGTATGATGAAATGTTTGAATCTAGTTTTATATTCCTGTCTAGTCAGTTGCTAAATGCCATTATTAAACAGTTCAGCCCTTTTTTTAATGGCAGAGAATTTTATCAATATTGCATATAAGATTTCCTTTTAGACTTGGATAAGCTTTGGTTCTCTTCTAGACTACTGAACCACTAAGTCATTATGATAAATATTTGATTACAGTAGCTTTATAGTGAATGTCAGCTATCTGGTATTGTTGATAAATTAAAAGTTAGGAATAAATAGCTTATGCTTAACATAGAGCATAGCTGTCATAGTTATATGGATGTGTTTAACCAAACATTTTGTGTTCTCTTAGGTAATGAAGCTTGATGTAATAGAGGGCATATAAAATTGTAAGTTAAATCTTGTATTGAAATTCTATGCATATAAGTACAAACCCTATTCAACAAGTAAACTGCCTATGCTTACAATGACTTGTTTTTTTTCCATCTGTAAAACAAGAATAATGCAATCTCTCTCAAAAATTGTTTGCAACATTACAATCATTTAATAAATATTAATGCTCCCTTTTCATAACATCTGACTATTTCCCTTTAATTTATATTCCAGTATATCTTTGGCACATTTTCTCTTATACCAGTATGACTTTTTAATAAGTGTTATTTCTCTGACAATCAAGATAAAGCTAACAATTTTTAATTCCATTGCCAGTACTGTTTTCCAATAGAGAGTTGTAACTTATTTACAATGATTCTAATAATAAATACATTTGAGTTTACTTCTTCTAATTAGACTTTTATTATTCAATATACTATCTTTATTCTTTTTTTTTTTTACTGGACTGAATAATCTGTTTGCTTTCTAGTGTTTGATTTCAAGTTCCTATGTATATACATATATTTTTCTTTTAAATGACTACATTTAAATGAGTTTATTTTTACCAAAACCAAACACTGTATAAGCCGTTACTCCAACTTACACAAAATTTTCTTTCTTTTTGTTTATATCAAGTGAGAGGCAGGGAGGCAGAGAGACAAATTCCCACATACGCCCAACTGGGCTCCACCTGGCTACCCCCGTCTGGGCTGATGCTTTGTCTATCTGGGGCTGCTGCTCCATTGCTCGGCAACTGAGCTATTTTAGCACCTGAAGCAAGGCCATGGAGCCATCCTCATTGCTGAGGGCCAACTTGCTCATTTAAGTCATGGCTGCAGGAGGGGGCAAGAGAGAGAAAGAGAAAGAGAGAAGGGAAGGGGGAGAGGTAGACAAGCAGATTGTCACTTCTTTTGTGTGCCTTGACTGGAATCGAACCTGAGATTACCACATGCTGTGTCAATACTCTACCACTGAGCCAACTGGCCAAAACCACAAAATTTTCAAGACACATATATTTCCTGTATTCTTCTTCTAACATACAAGAATTTTTAAGTTTTATTAAATACTTTAGAATTTCAAGTCTTGCTTATTTTTTTCATACAGAATGCCTCTTATACCAACACTATGTTTATAATCAAATTATTATCATCAATTCATATTATCTCTGAATTCTACTGGATTCATTTTTTAGAATTGATTTTTAGAGCAAGAGGAAGGAGAGAAACAGAGAGTGAGAGAAAGCATCATCGATTTGCTGTTCAACTTATTTATGCATTCATTGGTTGATTCTTGTATGTGCCCTGACAGGGGATGGAACCTGCAACTTTGATTTATGTACACAACACTCTAACTGAGCCACCTGGCAGACAGGATTCATTTTTAACTGTGCTTTCTTGGAAAACTTGCTTTTTATTTTAAAATTGGAGTGAGTCGGCTATAATTTTCATTAAACTATAGTATTTTCTGGAATAATTTTTTCAGAATGTATGTATCCCTTATAATTGTCTCAGAGTGTGCACTCTTTGAAAGTGAGTGTTTGCTGGTAGCTTGCTTGCTTCCCTTATTTCTTCTCTTTATTTGTTTTTAATTTTTTTCTTATATGTTGGCCACTAAAGAATTATTTTTAAAAAAATTTTGATGCAGAGAACTGTGTTATCTTATAGAATTCACTGGTGCAGATGAGATCCACGATGCAAAACTGATGACTTCGATCTCAAGAGGCTTATGTGCTTTTGTCACTTTATCTCTGTAGTTGAGAAAGTTTCACCAGGCTAGGTCTGAGTGTGTATCTTCTTTTCATTAATCACACTTGGCACACTTGGTAAGTGTGACCTAAAAACTCAATTCTATTTCAGCCAGTGTGAATGTTCTATCTATTGTTTGTATGCTTCCTCTAATGATTTTTCTCAAGTAAATGATCTTTTTAGGTATTCCCTGAATAATATTTGTATATGCTTTCTTGCATTAAAAAAATGAAGAAAAAATATCTTTTTTCTCCTTAATGCAAAACACACACAACAAATTTTAAAAGTACTTTACACTTATAAGATGTACTTCTGTACTAAAATCATTGGATGCTATTATTTTCAACAACACCACCATAGATGCAGCTACAATTGCCTGTGTGCTTGCCTTGAAGAGAACAATATAAGGAGTGTTGCTACTTAGTGATTTCCCTTTGTTATTATACCTGACAGTTCTGAAGTGTGACTCTGTTGCCCAGGAGTGGCCCATGGCTCGAAACAAGGTAGGGTTAGACTTCATTGATATAAACAGATGGCCCCAAACAAATATACCAAAAGAAATGTGTGATCGAGTGTAATAATAAGACCGGAGGTTTGAGATCCATGGAGAATGTTTTGTTATGTTGTAGTGCACATATTTTATTCATGTTCCATATTTGAAAATTATTTAAATATAATGTGATTATTTTATTTTTAAATAAAAAAATTGTATTTTCTAATTTTTTTTCTTTACATTGACTGCAAAAGAGTAATGACCCAGTGTCAGTATAGCTTGTGATGTTGAAGTTGAAATGAGGTTAAAATCTATGCTTGGAATTCTTAAAAAGCTTTTTGTTTAAAAAGCTGTGGTTGTATAACCATAGATTCTCTCACATATTCTTTAATATTTTTGGTTTACCTTTGGCAACACAAGATTTATTTTTTATTACTACAAAGCAATCTCAAACTTTAAAAATAATCATTTAAGATAACAACTAAAATCATAATAAAGAATATCTACTTTGGAAAATAAAGTCTCACTTCTATAGTTTGAAGTATGTCAAGGAATAGAGGTATTTCTCAGTAACCCTATAGTAAGACATTTAAAAGCAGTACATTTTCAAGAATGATTAGGTTAGTGGTGTGTTCCTGTCACAATATACTAGCAAACAGGACTATGATATCAGATAACTCAACAGCATAAATATATGCTTCACAGTTTGATGTGAAAACTATTTTCATTTGACCAACACTCAAATTACACTAAGAATAGAAAAATGTCACAAAATAAAATGGATTAAAAACACAATGGACATTTGGTAAGAGACACAAATTTAAAGACAGTAAAAATTATGTCTTGAGTAGTCACTCAGATTTCATATAAAAAATTTTATATAGAACTTTTCATAGCAAAACATATTGAGTGCTGAAAGTCTGGGCTGAGCACTGCTTTGGGAAGGTAACAGAGAAGAAGAACCCAAATCACTTTTGGGGGCAATGGAAGGGCGGAAATGACTGATATATTTTGTTCTCAATGTTTGGCCGTGTATAGAGTTCATTAGTTTACATTGGCACTGACACGAATAGACTGTCCAACTTTAGAGTTATTGTCATTGATACCTCTTATACATACAATCCCATTATAATAAAATGTGACTTCAAAAATATATACATTTTTATCACAATACAAACTTATCCAGAAATTTTGAAGAGAAAATGATTGTCCATTAGTAGCCGTTTAAATCATTTGATGTGGGTCTTTTTCCACTTGGGTAAATGATTGCAAATCTCTATTTTTTCTCCTCTCCTTTTAATAATAGGAATGCCACTATTTCTTGTTTTGGTTTGATTTGCACTGTATGAAATCTGACAAAATACTTTCCTATAAAATTATCTGGTTGTTAGCAGAATAGGTTATACAATTTCACATACTATCACTAATATGAAGTTATTTTTTATTCAATTTTTTCATAGATTTTTATATCGATATTCATAAAAATATATATCAGTATTCTTATTTTATTTCTTTTTGATACATATTTCTTCTCCCCTTAGACACTATATTGTAGATTGCCTAATTTACAGTATCCATGGACAATCAATCCCTTCAGATAACATCTTAAAGAGATCTGATGTTAAGTGCATGTTGCATAAGATGCTACATCATTGGTTCTTTTTTTATTCTCCATCTTCTGAAGAAAGCCCCATCAAAAACCACTTAAGCTCTCTAGAGCTTTCTTCACATTTACTTAACCTATGATAAAAGAAAGCATATTTAATGCTCATTACAAAGCACTCCCCCTCCTCCCCTTGCCTCCAATTTGATTTTTTTTTTACTAAATACTGATGTTTCTATTGATGCTGATTCTTGAACCTCAATGCAGTGTGTTTACTGACAATATGTAAAGAGAAAAAGTGTGATTGTTTTCTGTGATAAAGAAGGAAGAGGATATCAGAGTATAAGGATTGACAGTAATAAGCATAGAATTGGGACAATATATAAGGACCATAAAGTTCGCCAAGGGGAAAAATTTACTAACTGGTGAGTTCTTCAAAGCTAGGACGAAAATGTTATTTCTCTAGCATACTTCCTTGACAGAAATTTCTGAATGAATAAAATGAATTCAACGTGAAAGAACTCAGTAAGAAAGAGAGGAAATATTTCGATGCTCTTAACTAAATTTGGGATTCTTCAAAGCATACAGTCTATCTAACTGACATGTAGAAGCTGCTTGTAACTAATCTGTCTCATAGATTTAAAAAGGGATACCTCATGAAGTAATTACAGGAAAGATTTCTTACCTCTGACCATCAACATGGTTCTTACATCAATACTAGAAATTTAGCTTTATTTTCTGGTGTAAAACTTTGACTCTTGTTGGATAAATAAACTTACTTCTCTTTTTTCTTCTCCCCATCCTGCATACAGATAGAAAAAAGAGTAGTGATTAGATATAGTGATTGGCATAAACAAGACAGAAATGCTTTCTCAAATCAAATGTCCAGAGTATAAGGTGTACAACCATTCATCTCTCGGATGGCTCTATGTGTGTTTATTGCTCTTTTACCTGGGCAAGTCCCACTACTAATTTTCTTATAGCCAATTTGTTGATGTTATTAGAACATACATCAAAATTTGTTGTTTTCTACTTCATTAATTTCCCCGTTATAATTTGGACCACTGAGCATGGATTGTCATTCTGATGTACTGACTGAACCACATAGTTGCTCAGTAAAATGACTGAATGAATAAATGCCTTCAGATACCTTTGACTCTGGATATTTATTATAACACTAGAATATTATAAAGTGTTCAATACTGCATTTTATAATCTAGTGTTTATGAACACTGATTAGTTCACTTCATGAGACCGAACTTTTTATTATTAAGCTCAATTTGGAATTTTGTTCTGTTAATATGCTTAATTGCAGGCCAATACTGCTTGAGCCTTTCAAATGAATTTTGGAGTTAGATGTACACCCCATCTTTTGCTTTACTCAGAAGTGTGTATGTAATAAGCATTCTGATTATTGAACAAAATCCCATGTTAAAGATTTTTATTTTATAAAAACTTTATACCTCTAGGTATACCTAGTATTTTGCTGGCTTTGACAAAGTAGAAAATCTTGACAGTTCACCCATGGTTTTTCTCAATTTTCTTCACTCATGATGACACCAGTGTGTCTTTTGGTATTACCATTTAGGTCAGAATAATTACAAGGACATTTTAACAGGACTCCATGGATCTATATTTTTCCCCCTTTATCAATGTTTTTATATTCTGCTTAAAAACTCTTAGTAGATGCCAGCAATATAAGATATAAAACTTTTTTAATTGAGTCAGCATTTACATTTTCCATAAGTGTCTCACAACTCTCTTAATGGCATAATAACTTTACTTCTACTCAAATAGATGATTACACCTCTGTGTCTTTAATAATTCTATTATACCTATCTGTAACTTATTTCAATTGTTATTCCAAATAATAGACTTCTTTTTTTTCTATTTTATTTATTCATTTTAGAGAGGAGAGAGAGAGAGACAGGGGGGAGGAGCTGGAAGCATCAACTCCCATGTGTGCCTGACCAGGCAAGCCCAGGGTTTCGAACCGGCGACCTCAGCATTTCCAGGTCGACGCTTTATCCACTGCACCACCACAGGTCAGGCCAAATAATAGACATCTAACATAAGCAAAAAAAAAAAATCCTTCATATTAAATGAAAGATCTTTCTGTTTGTAATGTGTAAAGATGACTGAAGAAAACACAAAAGCTCATTTAAAAAGTGTGAGAACAGATCCTTGTGAGGATAGGATGCAAACAGGATGAAGGGTGTGTTGAGGAAAAACCATGAGGGAGGAGAACAGAGAGGAGGCAGTGGATGATGTGAGGCTGGAGGCCTCCTGAGATGAAAGAAGAGTGAGTACCTCCTGGTAGTAAAATGTTTCTCCTTTACACACACCATAAATAGAATATTCTTTAAAGTCTGATAAAGGGAATATTCTCTAAAGTATACTAAAACTGACTATGCTGTAAAGCCTACCTAATTAACATGTCAATGTGTGATTTTTATCTGCCAACTGAGAAAGAGGTTGCATGTTACAGTGAGTCTTTACAGAGATCAAAGAGCATGCTCCTAAGCAAGATGGGAGATTGTAGAATGAAAATTCTTCCTTATCCAGTCATGGGATTCAAATAATATAACAACCAGTTCTCTGCCCTAATGGCTGCTTTAAGTAAAAAAAAAAAAAAAAAAAAAAAAAAAAGATATACTGAAAAATAGTTTATTATGTCATGCATTTAATAGTTCAATAAGAACAATAAAAGATGTACACAAAACTAGATTATGTTATAAGAGTTTTTAAATATGAATGAAAATATATTAAATAATACCTGACAAAAAAATAAAACTCCTATTTAAGATACTCCCATATTACTGCTTGATTGGTGTCTTTACTTGCAATTTTTTTCACCTATAGAAGGAATGAGCACTACTATGGGTGCTTAGAATATGCTGTTGCTCAGATGAATATTAAAAAAGATTAAGGAATGTAATTATGTGATTTCCACATAGGGCAGCTGAACAGGTGCCCACCTGAAAGAGAGTGCTGATTGTACGTGCCATTTTAGCAACCAGTTCGCCAGATTCAACAAAAAAATTGGTATTAATTCTACCAAACCAGTGCAAGTTGGCTGAATCCCACCACAGCCTCTACCCAAGTACACATGGGAAAGAATAGATGGCCAGGGACTGGGAAACAATCATGGTATCTGAAATAACCACAACAGAAGTAGAATTACATCTCTCTTGCATTTTATTATAGTTTTTTCAACTACACAGGAGTAGTGTCTCCAACTTTATTTCATATAAAGTAGAAAACCTGTATTTTTTCAGCATTTGTCGTACCCTGCCTTGATAATGACAGTTGGATATATGTGTATTTATAGTAATCTACATCATTTTTTTTACTTAATTATAAGATATTAGTAAAGAACATATTTTTTCTTCTTTGGGTCTGCTAAAAATTAATAAATGTCTTATTTATATTTGGTTCATTAATTTGTTGATAATAATGCATACTCAAAAGAAAACCTACAGTAAAATTTAGAAAATGGAGAATAGAAGGATGAGCTTACTTCTTCAAAAGAGTATCTTCTTAGATCCCAGAGAGGGTATTTCTCTTAAGCACTAGAATTTTATTCTCATCTAACTGGCAGTACTAGTGATTATTGATTTTTTTTTACTGTGCTGGTTTTGAATTATACAAAAGAGTTGTTGGTTTACTAATTCAAAAGAACCTATAAATGTATGTGTTTTGTTTGTGTGTGGGGGGGTATTCTACCATATTTTAAAGAATTAATGTCCCAATTTACCAGAAAACAAAAAGTTTAAAATTCCTCTTTGTTTAGATGCAATATTTTATTTATTTATTTATTTATTTATTTATTTATTTATTTATTTATTTAATAATTCAGTGAGAGGAGGTGAGGCAGAGACAGACTCCTGCATGCTCCCTGACTGGGATCCACCCAACAAGTCCACCAGGGGGCAGTGATCTGCCCATCTGGGGCATTGCTCTGTTGCTCAGCAACTGAGCTCTTCTTGAGTTAGAGGCCATAGAGCCATCCTCAGTGCCCAGGGCCAACTCTCTCCAATCAAGCCATGGCTGCAGGAGGAGAAGAGAGAGAGAGAGAAGCAAGAGGGGGAGCAGTGGATAAGCAGATGAGTGCTTTTCCTGTGTGCTCTGATGGAGAACTGAACCTGGAACATCCACACACTGTGCCAATGCTCTACCACTGAACCAAATGGCCAGAGTTCAATATTTTAAGGATTCAATTCAAATGATAGTGAGACCTAGGTCAGGTCAGATGTTATGAAAAAGGCACTAACAAATAATTGTATTTCTTAACATTTTTTTGGAAAATTTATACAGTTATGTAAAAAATTAATATTTCTTCTTGTCAACAAATGTGAAATACTAGGAATTTTTCATGGCTTTTTACCTATCTGTCACGTGCCTCAGATAAGCTTCTTTCTGCTTTTGTTCTTCATCTTTAAAATGATAATAATAATATAGAGAGTTGCTACCTCATAAGTTCTCTGAGAAGTATAAAATTAATAATAACTATGTAAAAGGAGCTTGGAATAGTGACTGACACTTATTAAATGGTGTATAAATGTTTGCTATTGTTATTATCATTATTATGTTAAATTTAATTTTAAGCAAAAAGTGACATCAGCACACATAAAATGTTCCCAAAGATCTTATGGTTACTAGAATGTATTTATCATAACTATTTTAACAGCTAATATAACAACAGAAAAGTGTTTTTTGAAAATTGTATTGTTGGAAGAGTATTTTAATTTATAAAAATTGGGCAATTATGTATTTATCACTATATGTAGTCATTTTAGAGAAAGTGAATATTCAGGGCCATATAAAAAAATACCAATAAGAAGATCTCACCCTAATGATTTGTGCTTTCTCTTTTTAAATTAAAATATATAATACTACTTTTTTGTGATGCAAGAGAAACTTTATCAAAGATCTTCCAGGAAAAATACATGGCAATATTATGTTTAGAACTAATTTCTTAATTTAATTACAAGATTATATTTAAAAACCTTGTGACTGGATAGTAATGCCCACATAATATTCTTGCCCCTTTCATATTATTTTATTATCAGTGTGTATCACCTCATTCACAAGCTGGTCTCACACTTAGCAACTAGAAATTCTGTTTACTTCCTCTGCACAGTCCCCTCCTAGCCACTTTTCTTTTATTTCCATATCTAACAAGTAATTCTAGCACTTTCCAGAATGGTTCACAGTTCCGTGTGTGACTGTCTGGAAGAGCTTCTGGTAGAATCACTGGGGTAACTTCTACCAATTTTTTGAAACCAATCTTGAAAATCACACACATCTTTTGTGATGCCTATTATAAGTGCTTTGAGGAAAGTCTATTGTTCTGCTCTATCTCCTCTGCAAAACTCAGGCAAGTTCCTTCCCTCAAGGCAGATCATGTGTAGTCCCTTCCATCAGCACCTGCATGCAACAATGCAGGCACAGGTGCTTTAGAGCCCTGGGGTAGTAACACAGCTGTGCAGTCCTCTTAGCCTTCCAGGTCACTTGCCATAAAGCAGAATAGTTTGCCCCTCTTTGGGCTCCTTGCCCCAAACCATCCCACTGACTGAGTTCTCTCTTTCCTCAGAGATGTCCATATGGCTGACTTCTGCTTCTCATACAGATTTCTGCTCACAGGGCACCTGAAAAGAGAATACTTTCCTGACAATACAACTAGATGTTACTCCCCGTGTTTTTCACCCCAAACATGCTCCAGTCTTTCTCTATCACTCTGCATTTTTATTTCTTTTTATAACATTTCATTCTTTTTCTCTTCTCCTCAACAGGGAATATGTATTATTAAATGCAGAAAGGGAATACATTTCTCAGAGTAGAATTAATCTATCCAAGGGTGTACATATTAAGACCCTTGATACATTTTGCCAAGTTTCTATCCAGAGATACTTTATTGCTATTGCTATCATTATAAAGCATATATAATTTTAATAAAGATATATAATTACACCACTCATTATGTTTGTACAATATACCAATCACTGTGCTAACTGCTGTAATACATTAAGTCTATCTTTACATGTATTGAGTCCATTTTCACTTCCACTGGCAGTATGAAAGAGTGCCATCCTGACACACTCTCATCATATTTTAAAATTTTTGATGATTTGGCTTTGGGTGATGGGCACACAATGCAATAGACTGATCATATACTATAGAAGTGTATACTTGAAACCTATATGATCTTATTAATCAATGTCACCCCAATAAAATTAATAAAAAAATAAAAATACATTATTTTTAGATTTCAACTTATTTAATGGTAAGTATATTAAAACATGTTGTTTTTTTAATTTTACTTGTCATTTGCACTGATTTTTTTTTTTAATGGTAAACTCAGTGGTCAGTTTTCTAGGGCTGACAGCAAAGTACTACAATCTGGGCTGCTTAAAGAAGACAAACATAATGTCTCACAGTTCTAGAGGCTAGAAGTTCAAGATCAGTGTGTCAGCAGAGTCATACTTCCTCTGAAGATGATCAGGAAGAACTGATCCCAAGTCTCTCCTCAAGCTCTAGGCAGCTCCTTGGTTTGCAGCAGCAGAATAGCTCAGCCTGCACATGATGTTCAGATGTTCATTTATTTTCCTGCTGTCTTCCCCCTGTACATGGATCTCTGTGTTCAAATGCTCTCTTTTTATAAGGACACCGGTTACATTGGATTAGGGCCACCTAAATGATTTTATCTTAACCTGATCATCTACAAAAACCTATTTTCAAATAAGGCCGCTTTCTGAAATGTTGGAGGGAAAACTTCAACACATAAATTTTAGTATCCAGTTTATGATCTTTGCTATTTTTTTATACTCATTTGTTGTCAAGAGTTTAAAGAATAATTAAAATAAAAGCCTGGGACCACATGACTGGAAATTATATTTCTGATTTAAGTTTACCTCTCAAACTTGTTTATGTGATATTAACATTCTAAATGCCATTTTTGTATACAGAATATTATTATTTTAGCAAGTACCTTTAGATATGCCCTTGCCATGATAAAGAACCCTAACTTAGATTACTGTAAATTTCAACTTTTCATTTGATTAATACAAGCCATACATTTAACTCTCCAGAATCACCATTCTGCAAATTATTATTCACCCTGACAGAAGTATTTATCTACTATATGTTTCTGATTTATCTCATTACTTACTTAAAGTCTGTGATTGGCTTTTCATTCTCTGTCTTACAAAAACCTTATTAGCAGAGTTTGATTTCTAGCTTCTACAAGATCTAGCCCTACCACTTTTCTAGCCACTTTGTGGTCCAGCGATATATATACCTACATTTCCTTCTCCTCAAACTGCCTCACATCTGGACAATGTACCACGTCCTCTGAGGTGTCTATGCTTTTCCAAACACAGTCCCTAACTATACATACATGCACCTTTCAGAACCAAATCCAAGAATCATATTATATAAATGATTTTTATCTATGATTTCTGAGCGTTATATACAGTATCTATAAAAGACCAGTGAAAATGAAGTAATTATTTGCCATTTTAGAAAAGTATTTCTCACACAGAGAAGTGATGATTCTGAGTGGAGTCATACTGAAACCTAGGGACTGCGATGCAGAAACAGCTGAACAGATTGTGCAAAACTGATGGGACAATAAAACCACAGGCCAGAACCAAATCCAGGAGAATCACTTCCTTAGCCATTCTCTTATGGCAGATGAGTGATTCTAATGTACAGAAAATAATCCCATATATATATTCAACATTTTTCATTTTGAAGTAATTTTAAACAATATTTGCAAAAAAGTTATAAAGATTGTAGAGGAAGTTCCCTTGTAACTTTTTCCACCTTCCCCTGATGATAACTTTTTATTCAGCCACAGTGTATTTATCAAAACTAAGAAATAAAGATGGTACAGAAATACTAAATTAAACTGTAGAATTTGTTCAGATTCCATTTGTTTTTCTACTTATGTGAATTTCCTGTTTTAAAATTCTACTCAGGATATCACAGTCTATCTAATCTTCACATTTCCTTAGTCACTTTCTTTCTGTGACAGTTTCTCATTCTTTTTCATGACCTTGACACTATTCAAGAATACTTATCAGGTAATTTGTAAACTATCCCTTATGTGTAGTTGCCTGATGTTTCTCATGATCAGTCTGAAAATATAGATTTGAAAGAAGAATAAAACAGAGGTGGAATTTCCTGTCATTATATCCTATCAGGGAGTATATGATATTGTTACAATAGACAGTCAGATAAAACAAGGGAATCTTCCTCCATTGCCAAGATGGTGCAAGGGGAGGTTCTGACACTACACACCAAAAAGCTGGAAGGATAATTGGATAGAAAAAATAAGCCTGTCACTCCTTATCCCGATAAAAATGGTTGGCTTGAGCAGAAAGGAGGGAGGGTCTTTGCGAAAGGAGTCCACCAATCTCTCAGGTTGAAGCACCTGAATAAACCTCTTTCCTTTTATAGCAGCACTTATCTTGGGAGCTTGGCTTTCATTTCAGCAAACAACTGTACCTGCATTTTGGTTATAATATCAACATTGTTTATTACTAATGGTTTCACATGGGTCACTTGATGATAGAAGTGTCTGCCAACTTTTTCTCTTGTAAAGTTACTGTTTTTGCTCTTTCTGTATTTTATTTATTAAAAGTGAATCACTAAATCCAACCCACACTTAAAGGGAGGAGAATTAAGCTCCACTTATTAGAAAGAGTATCAGAGAATTTGTGAACATATGCTCATACCACCACAGTAATTTTTTTTTTCTAAAAGGTACTCTGTGGATATGTAAATATTCTATCTGCCTTTTTTTTATTCTCTAATTTTAGGATTTATTTTATTTATTTATTTTTTATTTTTATTTTTTCTGAAGCTGGAAACGGGGAGAGACAGTCAGACAGACTCCCACATGCGCCCAACAGGGATCAACCCGGCACGCCCACCAGGGGGCGATGCTCTGCCCTTCCGGGGTGTCGCTCTGTCGAGACCAGAGCTACTCGAGCGCCTGGGGCAGAGGCCAAGGAGCCATCCCCAGCGCCCGGGGCCATCTTTGCTCCAATGGAGCCTCGGCTGTGGGAGGGGAAGAGAGAGACAGAGAGGAAGGAGAAGGGGAGGGGGGAGAAGCAGATGGGCGCTTCTCCTGTGTGCCCTGGCCGGGAATCAAACCAGGGACCCCTGCACGCCAGGCCAACGCTCTACCACTGAGCCAACCGGCCAGGGCCAGGATTTATTTTTGATTTTATATTTCTCTCTTTTCTTCTACATTTATTATTTTAAATTCTTCTTAAAGGAATATTTGTTCCTTCTCCCTAATTTATTTATTTTTTCAACCATTTTTTTTATATCAGTATACACTTGTGGATATTTATGTTACTCTTGGGTTACAATCTTTCACTATCATTATTTGCTTTCTTGCTCAAATAGTTCAAATTTGGGTATTGCAAGCTCTTTAAGGTTGAATTTTGTTTTCCTTTTGATATAGCTCATCTTTAAAAGCCTTTTTTGGACGTCACGGAAATGGCGCCGTGAGCAGCGCGTCCGACAGATCTCCCCAAAATCACAACAAATTTATCAACTAGAAACAGGAAAATTTATCTTCGGAGCATTACGGAGTTCCACACAAACTGAAAGCAAAAGGACTGTTATCACTTGAATCTGAGAGACGAGGGTGTGGAGGAAGCTACCGCAGGGACGTTCATTCAAGCCGCGAGGAAGTGCGCCTGTGGTAAGTCATCCCGCACTCGGGAGCCGCGAGCAGCAGCCGCGAGAAGCCGCCGCCAGCCGCCGCCGCCAGCCGCCGCCGCGAGCCGCCGCGAGCAGCGCCTGGGTCGGTTGCAGAGCGAACACCGCCCACACTCAGGAGCGGCGAGCAGCCGCTGGCGCGCGCCCGGTCTGGTTGCAGACCGAGCATTGTAGACCGAGCACCGCTAACGTTCCCAGCGGCCCGCGCACGGGGAGCGGGAGAGGCCCCAGGGCGGTATTCCCTACTTGGGAGATTCTCTCTGCGGGCGGGGCACCTCACCCAGCCATTCAAGCCAACAATCAAGCGTTGGGGGAGGGGCGCGCGCAGGCAGCCTGAAATACCTTCGGGAGCACAGCTGCGACCCAATTACTAAAATTAACTTCACCCGTGAAATCTGCGCACCCTCGGTTCTAATTGATAAGATCTCTCTCAGTTCACCGACCCAAGACAAGAGGCGTGATATTTTTTAGTGCCTCTCGCTAAAGGGGCGGGGGCAACTTCTGATTGATAGAGCCTCCATATTCAGGGATAAACGCTAACAAGAAGGACTTGGCAGATAATAAGATCTATACCACACTAGTCGCAAGCAGAGACTAGTGCCTCTTCTTACCAGCCAAAACAGGCTACAAAGTGTGGAAAGCCTGGGTTGAGAGGTCCAACTGAATGCTAGGCGCTGAACAGTCACCTTGACAACAATTGACTCCCACCCCCGCCTGATTACACTGGAGGCCCTGACTGTCAGAGCCCTTCCCAAAGCCTTGCACTGAGTGGGGATAGAGTGGGGATTTCCCAGCTCTTTGAGCCTCTTACTCCCCAGGCAGAAGCAGTGGCAGCCTTATAGCTGGATCACCAGGCTGCTAATTCAGGAAGGGGGGACTAGGAGAGAGAATCCACGAAAGCAAACTCTCTCATCGTTGGACCCTGCAAATGCCAACAAGCCTTGACTACCAGCAAGACTAAAGCCAATTATATGACATTGCCATAGAATCCCATCAACTGCAAATCCCTACCTAAATGTGACACAGGGGCAGAGCCTGGGGTACAGAGTCACCGACCAGGAAGAGGGAGAGAAAAGAAAAAGGAAGAAGTTAACATCTCAAAATCAAGAAAAATCCACAGACTTTACAACTTGTTCCACTAATTTTTTTTTTTTGTTGTTGTTGTTGTTGTTGTTTGTTTCTTCTATCTTATTGCCTTTATTTCCTCCACCTCGGTCCTTCTATTCTCTGCCCATCTTATGCTTCCCTTTTCTTGAACTACACTACCCATAAGTGTTACATTTTATTTCTCTTCTTCATCCTCACCCTCCTTTGGGGTTATACTCCAGGACACTTAACTCTCACTCTCTCCTCTTTTGTTTTTTTTTTGTTTGTTTGTTTGTTTTTTGCTTTATTTTGTTTTTTTCTCTTCCTTTTTTATTTCTTCCTTCGTTTTTCTCTTTTTCTTATTTTTTCCTTTCTATTCGTTTTTTCTTTTCTCGTTTTACTTTCCTCCCATTTAATCCTCAATCACGAACAAATTAGTTAATTTGGGACTCAAGGTTTTTTTTGGCTTTATTTTTCTTTTTCGCTTTTGTTTTTGTTTTTTTCTTGTTAGTTTATTTTTGTGGCATTTTGGGTCCTCCCAACCCAAGGTCTCCATTGTATTTGGTCTTTGCTCCACTTAATACAACATATTTTTACTTATTATTTTTATTTTTTTCTTCTTTATTATTCCTTTTTTTGTCCTTTTTTCTGGTTCCCTCTTATCCTTCTCATTATATCTCTTAGTTGACCAACACCCGCAGGCAGATCAACTTATGCTTGTCTAAGATTTTCTTCCTTTTTTTTTTTTTTTTTGCATTTAGTAGGTCCCTACTCCCCCTTTTTTTTTTTTGCCCCTTGAACTCTTCACCGCAAACCAGGCCCTCCATTATAGGCACGATATTTCCCTGAGGAGGGGAGAGGAGGGAAGGAGAAGAAAGAAAAAAAAGGGGGAAATAATAAATTATTACTGCGTTTTTTTGTGAGGTGTTTTACCCTTTGTTTTTTTTTTTTGTTTTTTTTTGTTTTTTTTTTGTTTTTTTGTTTTTTACTTTTTACTCTTTATTAATTCTAATTAGTGCTATCAACAAGACCACCCTCAGATGCCAATAAGAAAGAGGAAATCGAATATTATGGATACAAAAGAAAGAGAGGTAACACAAATAGATGTGGAAAAATCTATGGAGAAAAGACTTAACATATTGGAAGCCTTGGAGCTAAATGACAGAGAATTTAAAATAGAAATCTTAAAAATACTCAGAGATATACAAGAAAACACAGAAAGGCAATATAGGGAGATCAGAAAACAACTCAATGAACACAAAGAATATATTACCAAGGAAATTGAAACTATAAAAACAAATCAAACAGAAATGAAAAACTCCATTCACGAGCTGAAAAACGAGGTAACAAGCTTAGCTAGCAGAACAACCCAGATTGAAGATAGGATTAGTGAAATAGAAGACAAACAACTTGAGGCACAACAGAGAGAAGAAGAAAGAGACTCAAAAATAATAAAAAACGAGAAAGCCCTACAGGAATTATCTGACTCCATCAGAAAGAATAACATAAGAATAATAGGTATATCAGAGGGAGAAGAGAAAGAAAATGGAATGGAGAATATACTCAAACAAATAATAGACGAGAACTTCCCAAGCCTGTGGAAAGAACTAAAGCCTCAAATTCAAGAAGCAAACAGAACACTGAGTTTTCTTAACCCCAACAAACCCACTCCAAGGCACATCATAATAAAGATGACACAAACCAATGACAAAGAAAAAATTCTCAAGGCAGCCAAGGAAAAGAAGAGTACAACATATAAAGGAAGGCCTATTAGATTATCATCAGATTTCTCAGCAGAAACTCTACAAGCTAGAAGAGAGTGGACCCCAATATTTAAAGCCCTGAAAGAGAGGAACTTTCAGCCAAGAATACTATACCCATCAAAGCTATCCTTCAAGTATGAAGGAGATATAAAAACATTCACAAATACAGAAAAGATGAGAGAATTTATCACGAGAAAGCCCCCACTCCAGGAAATACTAAAGGGGGTTTTCCAACCAGATTCAAAGAACAAAAGAAAACAACACCACAAGTAACAGCTCCACCAAGAACACAATAAAACCAAACTTAAACTGTGACAACAAAGGAAAAAAAAAGGGGGGGAGAGAATGGAGATTAACAGTAGCAAAGGACGATGAAATGCAGAAATACTTATAAGATAGGGTACTACAATGAATATGGTAGGTACCCTTTTCATTACTTAATGGTAACCACCCTAGAAAAAACCACCACAAAAACACATGACTTAAAAAAGGTAGCAACAGAGGAAAGAAGTAGGGAACACAAACAAACAGAAACAAATGATAGAAAAACAAAGAGAAGAATCAAACTAGATACAAAACTAACAGAAAGCAATTTATAAAATGGCAGTAGGGAACCCACAAGTGTCAATAATTACACTAAATGTAAATGGATTAAACTTACCAATAAAAAGACACAGAGTAGCAGAATGGATTAAAAAAGAAAATCCAACTATATGCTGCCTACAAGAAACACATCTAAGCAACAAAGATAAAAACAAATTCAAAGTGAAAGGCTGGAAAACAATACTCCAAGCAAACAACACCCAAAAAAAAGCAGGTGTAGCAATACTCATATCTGATAATGCTGACTACAAGACAGAAAAAGTACTCAGAGACAAAAATGGTCACTTCATAATGATTAAGGGGACACTGAATCAAGAAGACATAACAATCCTTAATATATATGCACCAAACCAAGGAGCACCAAAATATATAAGACAGCTACTTATTGACCTTAAAACAAAAACTAACAAAAATACAATCATACTTGGAGACCTCAATACTCCGCTGACGGCTCTAGATCGGTCATCCAAACAGAGAATCAATAAAGATATAGTGGCCTTAAATGAAATACTAGAACACCTGGATATGATAGACATCTACAGGACACTTCATCCCAAAGTGACAGAGTATACATTTTTCTCTAGTGTACATGGAACATTCTCAAGAATTGACCATATGTTGGGCCACAAAGACAATATCAGCAAATTTAGAAAAATTGAAATTGTACCAAGCATATTTTCTGATCATAAAGCCTTGAAACTAGAATTCAACTGCAAAAAAGAGGGGGGAAAACCCACAAAAATGTGGAAACTAAACAACATACTTCTAAAAAATGAATGGGTCAAAGAAGAAATAAGCGCAGAGATCAAAAGATACATACAGACAAATGAAAATGAAATTACGACATATTAGAATCTCTGGGATGCAGTAAAAGCAGTAATAAGAGGAATGTTCATATCACTTCAGGCCTATATGAACAAACAAGAGAGAGCCGAAGTAAACCACTTAACTTCACACCTTAAGGAACTAGAAAAAGAAGAACAAAGACAACCCAAAACCAGCCGAAGAAAGGAGATAATAAAAATCAGAGCAGAAATAAATGAAATAGAGAATAGAAAAACTATAGAAAAAATCAATAAAACAAGGAGCTGGTTCTTTGAAAAGATCAATAAAATTGACAAACCCTTGGCAAGACTCACCAAGGAAAAAAGGCACAGGACTCAAATAAATAAAATCCAAAATGAAAGAGGAGAGATCACCACAGACATCATAGATATACAAAGAATTATTGTAGAATACTATGAAAAATTATATGCCACCAAATACAACAATCTAGAAGAAATGGATAAATTCCTAGAACAATACAACCTTCCTAGACTGAGTCATGAAGAAGCAGAAAGCCTAAACAGACCAATCAGCAGGGAGGAAATAGAAAAAACTATTAAAAACCTCCCCAAAA
This sequence comes from Saccopteryx leptura, assembly GCF_036850995.1. Taxonomy (NCBI): domain Eukaryota; kingdom Metazoa; phylum Chordata; class Mammalia; order Chiroptera; family Emballonuridae; genus Saccopteryx; species Saccopteryx leptura. The sequence goes on along the minus strand of NC_089507.1, from coordinate 78,562,638 downwards.
ATAAAAGTCCAGGCCCAGACGGTTATACTAGTGAATTCTATCAAACATTCAAAGAAGACTTGATTCCTATTCTACTCAAATTCTTCCAAAAAATTGAAGAAGAAGCAATACTTCCAAACACATTTTATGAGGCCAACATAACCCTCATACCAAAACCTGGCAAGGATGGCACAAAGAAAGAAAACTACAGACCAATATCTCTAATGAATACAGATGCTAAAATTCTAAACAAAATACTGGCAAACCGAATACAACAACATATTAAAAAAATAATACATCATGATCGAGTGGGATTCATCCCAGAATCTCAAGGATGGTTCAACATACGCAAAACGGTTAACGTAATACACCATATCAACAAAACAAAGAACAAAAACCACATGATCTTATCAATAGATGCAGAAAAGGCTTTTGATAAAATACAACACAATTTTATGTTTAAGACTCTCAACAAAATGGGTATAGAAGGAAAATATCTCAACATGATAAAGGCCATATATGATAAACCATCAGCCAACATCATTTTAAACGGCATAAAACTGAGGACTTTCTACCTTAAATCAGGAACAAGACAGGGTTGTCCACTCTCTCCACTCTTATTTAACGTGGTGCTAGAAGTTCTGGCCAGAGCAATCAGACAAGACAAAGAAATAAAAGGCATCCATATTGGAAAAGAAGAAGTAAAGGTATCACTTTTTGCAGATGATATGATCCTATACATCGAAAACCCGAAGGACTCCACAAAAAGATTATTAGAAACAATAAACCAATACAGTAAGGTCGCAGGATACAAAATTAACATACAGAAGTCCATAGCCTTTCTCTATGCCAACAATGAAATATTAGAAAACGAACTCAAAAAAATAATCCCCTTCACAATTGCAACAAAAAAAATAAAATACCTAGGAATAAACATAACAAAGAATGTAAAGGACCTATATAATGAAAATTACAAAGCATTGTTAAGGGAAATCGAAAAAGATACAATGAGATGGAAAAATATTCCTTGTTCTTGGATAGGAAGAATAAATATAATCAAAATGGCCATATTACCCAAAGCAATATACAAATTTAATGCAATTCCCATCAAAATCCCTATGAGATTTTTTAAAGAAATGGAACAAAAAATCATCAGATTTATATGGAACTATAAAAAACCCCGAATAGCCAAAACAATCCTAAGGAAAAAGAATGAAGCTGGGGGCATTACAATACCTGACTTTAAACTATATTATAGGGCCACGATAATCAAAACAGCATGGTATTGGCAGAAAAATAGACACTCAGACCAATGGAACAGAATAGAAAGCCCAGAAATAAAACCACATATATATGGTCAAATAATCTTTGATAAAGGGGCCAACAACACACAATGGAGAAAAGAAAGCCTCTTCAACAAATGGTGTTGGGAAAACTGGAAAGCCACATGCAAAAGAATGAAACTTGACTACAGCCTGTCCCCGTGTACTAAAATTAATTCAAAATGGATCAAAGACCTAAATATAAGACCTGAAACAATAAAGTACATAGAAGAAGACATAGGTACTAAACTCATGGACCTGGGTTTTAAAGAACATTTTATGAACTTGACTCCAATGGCAAGAGAAGTGAAGGCAAAGATAAATGAATGGGACTACATCAGAATAAAAAGTTTTTGCTCAGCAAGAGAAACTGATATAAAAATAAACAGACAGCCAACTAAATGGGAAATGATATTTTCAAACAACAGCTCAGATAAGGGCCTAATTTCCAAAATTTACAAAGAACTCATAAAACTCAACAACAAACAAACAAACAATCCAATAAAAAAATGGGAAGAAGACATGAATAGACACTTCTCCCAGGAAGAGATACAAATGGCCAACAGATATATGAAAAGATGCTCAGCTTCATTAGTTATTAGGGAAATGCAAATCAAAACTACAATGAGATACCACCTCACCCCTGTTAGATTAGCTATTATCAACAAGACGGGTAATAGCAAATGTTGGAGAGGCTGTGGAGAAAAAGGAACCCTCATCCACTGTTGGTGGTACAACCATTATGGAGGAAAGTATGGTGGTTCCTCAAAAAACTGCAAATAGAACTACCTTATGACCCAGCAATCCCTCTACTGGGTATATACCCCAAAACCTCAGAAACATTGATACGTGAAGACACATGTAGCCCCATGTTCATTGCAGCACTGTTCACAGTGGCCAAGACATGGAAACAACCGAAAAGCCCTTCAATAGAAGACTGGATAAAGAAGATGTGGCACATATACACTATGGAATACTACTCAGCCATAAGAAATGATGACATCAGATCATTTACAGCAAAATGGTGGGATCTTGATAACATTATAAGGAGTGAAATAAGTAAATCAGAAAAAACCAAGAACTACATGATTCCATACATTGGTGGAACATAAAAATGAGACTAAGAGATATGGACAAGTGTGTGGTGGTTACCAGGGGTGGGGGGAGGGAGGACAGGGGGAGAGTTAGGGGGAGGGGGAGGGGCACAGAGAACTAGATAGAGGGTGGCGAAGGACAATCTGACTTTGGGCGAGGGGTATGCAACATAATTTAATGACAAGGTAACCTAGACATGTTTTCTTTGAATATATGTACCCTGATTTATTAATGTCATCCCATTACCATTAATAAAAATTTATTTAAAAAAAAATAAATAAAAAATAAAAGCCTTTTTTAACTTCCTTACTTATTGCACTGCTAAAGGGTTAAGGTTCATATTATAATTTTTTAAACCAATCCTTAGAATTATTTATTTCTCCAGTGACACTTGTGTTCTTACATTAAAGACTGATATTTCAAAAAATTGTGATCTGAGAGTTAGGTGTGCTCCTTGCTATTGAGGTTCACTGATGCTAAGCCTTTCAAATTGGGAGAGTTAGAAAATGCCTGTATGTATACTTCCCAAATATACATATACATATCTACATTTATTTCTGCATTTTGTCTGTCAGCATCTTTATTAAAATTACATGTTTACACTTAAATCTTAATTCTAATTCAGTCCCACAATGTTTCTCCTAAACTCCCCTTTTCTATTTTGTAAATCAACCTCTGACGATGAGGAACTCAAATCTCCTTATTTACTATTTATTTATATCAAACCTAATGAAAAGTAAAGTTTTTTTCCTCCAAATTTCTAACATATGGACCTATGAGAATAAATTTTCCAACTGCAGAACAGTGTTAATAGTGTAGTTCTTTTTAGTCTGTAGCCTTACCATATACATGCAAAACCTTGTATTTCAAAGTTACTTATTTTAATTTATTTTCTTCCATCTATTTCAGTGAAATTGTACCATACACTTGCTTTTACATGTATCATTAAGGTCTGTATTGCATCCTACAATTTTCCAACATTCTGAATCATTTTTTAAAAGTTTGAATACACTAAATTTCTCATTTCTTGATGTACAGTTCTATTAGTTTTGATAAATGCATATAGTCACGTATCCACCATCAATGTTTCTTATAGGACAGTTCCATTGCCCTAAAAATTTACTTATGCTGACCTCATATAGGGAACCTCTTTCTCATACCAACTCTAGGCAAATAATACACTATTTTCTATTGTTATAGTTTTTCCAGAGGGTCAAATAAATACAATATAAAATCATTTGGATCTAGCATTTGTGTGTGTGTGTGTGTGTGTGTGTGTGTGTGTTTGTGACAGAAACAGAGAGACAGAGAGAGGGACAGACAGACAGGAAGGAAGAGAAATGAGAAGAATCAATTCTTCATCGCAGCACCTCAGTTGTTCATTGACTGCTTTCTCTTATGTGCCATGACCGGGGGACTACAGCAGAGTGAGTGACCCTTTGATCAAGCCAGCAACCTTGGGCTTTAGCTGGTGAACCTTGCTCAAACCAGTGACCCTGCACTCAAGCTGTTGAACCTATGCTTAAGCCGGTGACCTCAGAGTTTTGAACCTGGGTCCTCTGCATTCCTGTTTGACACTGTATTCACTGCACCACTGCCTAGACAGGCTGGATCAAGCATTTTTCACTTAGAAATTTCTCTCTGTTGTTTGAGTCACATCTTCATTCTTTTTACTACTAAGTAGTTTTCCATTGTATGGATACACCATTCGTTTATCCATCCACAGGATGAAGACAATTTGGATTTTTACGGAAGATATAAATAAGGTCTAAAGAAATAGAAAGGGATATAGTATTCATGAATTTGAAGAATCAATTTTGTTAAGAGAGCAATTCTTCCTAATTTGATATATAAATTTAATGTAATGCCATTCAAATTTTAAGCATTTTCTAGACATAGAAAAACTTAATCTAAAATTTATATGAAACATCAGAGTAACTGGAAGAGCTAAAACAATTCTGAAAAAAAAATTCAGGAGACTCTTACTATCTGTTCTGAAGACTTAGTATAAGGACAGACAGTTCAGGGGGATATAATGGAGAGCCCAGAAATTGAACCATGAAATATTATCAATTGACTTTGGTCAAATTTGCAAAATCAGTGCAGGAAAACAAAAAAGCCTTTTGAACAAATGACATTGGGACATTTGGACAACTGTATTTTTTAAAATGAGTAATTCATATCTTACACCTTGTACAAAAATTAACTCAAATCATACACATAAATGTAAAATATAAAACTATAAATCATTTAAAAGAAAATACTGGTAAATCTAATGACTTTATGTTTAACAACTCGTTTTTTTATACAACACCAAATATATGATACATAAAATAAAAAGTATAAAAATCAAATTTTATCAAATTAAAATGCATGTACTTTGCTATAGAAATGACACTTTTTTGTGTTTGTGACAGAGACAGAGAGAGAGACATAGAGAGGGATAAATAGGGACAGACTGGCAGGAAGGGAGAGAGATGAGAAGCATCAATTTTTTTTGTGGCTCTTTTGTATCCTTAGTTGTTCATTGATTGCTTTTTCATTTGTGTCTTGACCAGGGGGCTACAGCAGAGTGAATGACCCCTTGCTCAAGCCAGTGACCAAGGGGTCATGTCTATGATCTCACGCTCAAGCCAGCAACCTTACACTCAAGCTAGTGAGCCCACACTCAAGCCAGATGAGCTTGCGTTCAAGCCAGTATCCTCAGGGTTTTGAACTTGGGTCCTCCGCATCTTAGTCTGATGCTCTATCCACTGCACCACCACCTAGTCAGGCTGGAAATGACACTCTTAATAAAGTAAAACCACAACTTCCAACTGGGAAAAAAAAATTGAAAGTTATATATTCAGAATATGCAAAATATATGAAATTCCACAATAAGAAAACAATAACCCAATTTAAGAATGGTCAAAAAATCTGAACAGACACCACTAGAGAATATGCAAAGATAGCAAATAAGCATATACAAAGACAATCAATACCATTAGTTATTATGAAATGCACATTAAAACCACAATGAGGTACCACTACCTACCTCATAATGTCATATATATATAGATATGTATATATATATATGACACATGCACACACATACAAACACACACACACATACATATACATATATTTTTTTTAATCAGATAATACCAAACGTAGGCAAGAATGCTGAACAAAAGAAATTTTCACTCCACAAGTTTTTTAAATGTACATTATTTATTTCATGGGAAGGTTTGATTGTTTTCAAATAACTCCTTTTATTTTTATTATAAAGTTTGTGACAAATAATTTACTAAGGTATATGAATAGATAAGGGTGCACAAGAATCAGGTTTACTAAATATAAAATTCATTAAGTTTGAATCAGAACAGGGCAACCAGCTGAGTATTGTATCTTATATATAGCACGGTACCTGAGAGAAGCCTTCCAATTCTTATTTGAGTAAGTCACAGTTATATTCATATAGGGCGGGAAGATATACACTATTGATCAGAAGAATGAAGGTATTGATAATTATTAATTAAGACAGGATGTATCGGTATTATAAAATATTTACAACTCCTATAATATATTTAGTATTTACATGCTTTGCTAGCTCACTCATCCATAGAACAAGTTATTAATATTAAAATAAAATAATCCTAAAATAGAATAACATCATTCATTTTTTTTTCCCGAAGTTAGAAGTAGGGAGGCAGTCAGACAGACTCCCGCATGCACCTGACCAGGATCCACCTGGCATGCCCACCAGGGGGTGATGCTCTGCCCATCTGGGGAGTTGCTTTGCTGCAATCGGAGCCATTCTAGTGCCTGAGGTGGAGGCCATGGAACCATCTTCAGCACTCGGGCCAACCTTGCTCCAATGGAGCCTTGGATGCTGGAAGGGAAGAGAAACACAGAGAGGAAAGAGGGGGAAGGGTGGAGAAGCAGATGTGCGTTTCTCCTGTTTGCCCTGACCAGGAATCAAACCCGGGACTTTCACATTCCGGGCAGATGCTCTACTGCTGGGCCAACCAGCCAGGGCCTCATTTCATTTTTTTTAAAAAAACTTCTGATGATATTAAGATATTTTAAATAGGTGTTTTAATACATGAGTAAAATAAAATTAATAGTTATTAACCAAAAGGAAATTCTTATCATTCAATTAAATATGAAAAGATAATTTTCTTGGATTTTATGACCTAATGAATATTCACTGATATAAAATATCATTATACTGTGCCTAAAATTTCTTCATTGAAAGAAATTTAAACAAAGTGTTTCTTTTGATAGTACTACTACTTTTAAAAAAGATATTGTACTTTCAAATGTGGCCATATAAGGAGAACCTTTAAATATAAACCATCCTCCCAACCTGTGGTGGTGCAGTGGACTAATCCTCAACCTGGAACACTGAGGTCAGAGGTTGAAAACACTGGGCTTGCTAGGTCAAGGCACATAAAAGAAAGCAAGACTATGAGTTGGTGTTTCCTGTTCCACACCCCCCCCCTTTCTTTTCTCCGCTACTCTCTAAAATCAATAAGTAAAATACATTTTTTTAAAAAAAGAAGAAAGAAAAAATGTTCATTAACCTAGACTGGTGGGGAGAAGAAAGCAAAGAAAAGGATGCTATGGAGCTGACATGGCAAGCACAGTAGTAATGTGGTGGGAGGTACAGTTCAGTTAATGGCACAAGGGAAAAACAATGATGAGACTCCGAAAAATCATTCTAGTGATTGACCATTTACATAACTCCCAGTGACCTACAGGCAACTTCTGCATTCTGTGAAAGAAAACACATCCACAAATAAAACTGTTCTTAAGAGAAGGTACTATGGAGAAGGCAGTTTTGGCTGTACAGTAATTGGATTTTAAGGAACATGGCACTGTTTTAGATGTTATTAAGAGCAATAATACTTAATGATACATTTCAATTCTAATTTCAGTTAAATTATAAAATTGCAAGCTCCACTGTTTCTTGACACAAGCCCAAGCCCCTCCCCCTCACTCCTCAGCATTTTGTGAAACGTTTTCCTTAATTAACTAAATTGTTGTCTAGCTAGACATCGACTTTGAGAAAATGGATGTCAGGGGATTTGCCTGACAGAGGACCTAACAGAGTCTTCACGCAGAACAAATACATGACATTGGTTCTGAAATTTATAGTCCTGCTGAACAGAGGTTCCGCTACCAGCACAAGAAACTGCTCTAGAGGAGCAATGACTAATATATCACCACATCAGCAATTCCTTTATGGAAGCAGAAGAACACCCAAATAAATCAGATTTGTCACAGGCTTAAATACCATTAGGCATGTCAGCCGGGATCTGAATTTGACATCCAGAGCAATAGGTGGGCAAGTTTCCACTGCACTTTTCCGGAAGCCTCACCCACAACAACTCCACAGCCATTCTGATGGCTCATAGCTTGTATGTTAACCCTAGTGATCTTCCTTAGATGAGGCTTCCAGATCATCACCACCATTTTGTTTATTTTAAAAGGCAAACTATGGACTGAATATGAAAAGAACTAAATATGTTGCAACAATTCTGTACCAGTTTGCGGGCTGTTCTAGTTTTATAATTCTCCTGAACATGTACTACAGTAATAAGTAGCCATTATTTCTTGAAGTAGATCAGGAAAATGGTAGCTTAATGATTTACCTATGCTTTCTAAAAGAGCATATTATTATAAAAATGACTATGTCACATAATAAAGGAGCATTAGAAATAAAAGATTTAACAGTATTTATATATCACTCATAGATATACAAATTAATTATATTTAGTTTTGGAGTCTAGCAAATACATTGGTATAAAAAAACTGAAGATTTTTGCCAAAATAAGACCATTTAAGTTTATAATGTCAATGTTTTTCTTATCTTTAGAATTTTTATAAAATATACCTTTGAATTTGGAAGTCAAATTCACATCATAAATGCAATAAATAAGTGTTGAATCCTCAGACAAGGTACATTTTATGAGAAAGAGTGGTTTTCATTTGTGAAAATTTTTAAATATAAGATTTATGACTTTTCTATCTTAAAATATAAAAGGATAGTTATATTAAAAATATATAATTCCCTTTCCATTTGCAAAGCAAATAATTTTAAAATTCTGCCTCATGACTAGAAATGATTAGAAAATAAAAATACAAACTTTCAACAAAAATGTCCTTTTCTTTTTACAAATACTTGCAATTTAATTCATCCAATTCATTATAATATTATAGCAAAATAAATCAAATATAACTGAAACAATAAGAGCTGTTGGGGGGGGGCAAAAATAACACTTACCTTGGACACCACTGATCTCTGGTAGAGCCGCTTATCACCCAAGACCCTTAGGGCTCTTCTGTGACATCTAGTCACTTACTATTGTGAACAAGTAATTTACATTTGAAAGAATTTGTCTAAATGAATAACTATATAAAACTAAACTATATATAGTTATATATATATAGTTGTATATATATAGTTTTATATAATTATATGTATCCTTTATTAAGTGAGATCTTCATCAAAAAGATATTTACTTGGTGGTTCTTTTGACACTCCTGATCCAAAAATTAAAAGCCTCTGTTCCTGTTATCAGAGAACTTAGATTCTGACAGCTAAACAATTGTACACTCTCAGGAAATGATCATGATGAAAGTAGATACAAAGTACATGGTGAGGGGGGAGATACAGTATCTAAAGTTACAAGAATATTATTAAGCATATTTTATGAAAAAAATTGTGATACAACAAAAACCTACAAGGTATAATGCTAAATATTATTGGCAAAAACCATATTCTATTTTTTTATAGATTAGGAATCTTTTCTTTTTAGATTTTTATTTATTTATTTACTTTTTTTTAGACAGGAGGACATAGAGAGAGAGATAAGGGGACAGAAAACATCAACTCCCACATGTGCCTTGACCAGGTAAGCTGAGGGTTTCAAACCAACAACCTCAGTGTTCCAAGCTGACACTTTATCCACCGCATCACCAGAGGTCAGACCAACTACCATATTCTAATTTATGTTTATTAGCTATGGTAATTACTTTTTACTGGACTAATGCTTTAAAAACTAGATACTTGGAAATCCAAGGAGCAATTGAATCCACTTTACAATATTACTGAAGACTTCACAAAGAAGGTAGAATCTGAGCTGAGGCTAAGAAGCTGGATGTGAAGATGTTTGTTAAGAAGATAGAAGCTAGGAAAAATAGCACATACACGTGAACAGAAGGGATAGAAAGAGGCATACTAAGCATGGGAACAACCTAGACTTAGATATGCAGAAATGAGATATTGAAATATGTTCAAGGAGATGGTAGGTAGTTCAATATCAGTTAATCAGAACATAAGAATAAGGGAAGAATTATACTAAAACTAGAAAGGAAAATGTGATAAAGTATAAGATTTTTATCTTTGATCTTAAATCTCTTGAAAATGTTTTTTTCTTCTTTTCCAAGTGAAAATCTTTTTTTTCTTCTTTTCCAGGTGGAAGGAGAGAGACAGATTCCCACAAACACTCCAACCAGGATTCACCAGGTAACCCCTGTGTGGGGCCGATGCTCTGACTACCTGGGGCCATACTTGCAAAGGAGTTACTTTTAGCACCTGAGGGAGGCTCCATGGAGACATTCTCAGTACCAGGGGCCAATGCAGTCAAACCAATCAAGCCATGACTGTGGAGAAGGAGGGTTAAGGGTGGAGAAGCAGACGTTTGCTTTTTCTGTGTGCCCTGACAGGGAATCAAACCCAAGACATCCACATGCCAGGCCAACATTCTATCACTGAGCCAACTGGCCAGAGCAGAATTTTTCTATGTATTTCTGTTATTCAATAAAAGTTGAATGAAAAAATGAGTGAGTGAATTGATTGGTAATAATCTGAAAGTCCTGAATCACCTTGACAAAGTATTATACAGATCTTATTTTGCCATATTTTCTCTCTAATTTTACTTATTGTCTTTCTGTGATGGTAAAAAGAGTCAACTCTACTTGACAAATTCATTAGTTTGTGTCTGCTGAAAAGGACATACCAAGAGGTGATTAAATATGCAAAGAATTTATTGAAAACCAAACAGAAGGAGGCAGAAGGAGGCTTCAGAGTATAGTTCCTGTGAAATAAGAGGAATAAAAAGGAGTATTGGGTAAAAAGAGTCTCTGACTCAAGCAGAAGTTGTAAGCAGAGTTTGGTCAAGACCATAGGGACTCCTCAAGCCAAAGTCATTCATTTGAAGAGTTCTGTATTTCACTTGATAACCTGTGTTAGTACCACTGCAGGTATAGACAGTGGTTGGGAGCAGACCATGGATGCAAGGCTTGGTAACAAATGCAATGTTGGATCCAGAGAGGTGGCTGCTGGGGCCAACAGTCCATTATACTGTTTGCAGAAGGAAATTTAAGTGGCTCATTTTCATGGCTGCCACAACACATAAATCTAAGAACATTTTTTGAAGACTGATTAAAAAATAGAATTAAAAATCATGTTGAGACCATGTTCCCAAAATATCAGAAAGCATCATCTGTCTCTTAATTGATTTTCTTTGTGCAATGATAATTTCCTTTGTTCTTATAATAGAGCAAGAAAACAAGGCACACTCCCTGAAATCATGCCTAGGGTGTTAACAGATAAGTCTGGAAAGCCCACTGACTAACTGCAGCTATATTTGGGGAGAAATTTTTGTGATACATCCATGTAAAAACTTTAAATATGTAATTCAAGTAAATGAAGCTTTTAGTTAAAGCCAAATGTACAAAAAAAATTAAGGTGTTTAAGTATGAACATTATTCAAACAATTATTCCATTTATCATGTGCTCTTTATGATATTAAAAAATAATTGTTTGCTTGTAAAATGTATTTCAAAGTTTTGATTATTTTCAAAATTGGCTTGAGGAAAAAAAGACTTTTTATAGATATATAAATATTTATCCAAGGAACATTATAGAAACTAGAATTTTTATAACAGTAAAAAAATAAACCAGAATGTACCAAATGTGATATGAATGGAATCACTCTCATTTACCTTAAAATGTTCATGTGTTCTATTCTTATAACAATATTATGTTCCAAGCACTAAAGGATGTGCTAAAAATTGAAAATAATTTTCATAAAATAAGTATAGACTATGCCCCTCATCTTTGAGGGCCTCACAGTCTAATGGAGGAATTTAAAACAGAAATTACAATAGCATGAACAGTGATTAGATGGTAATATAACAGGACAAGGAGGAAGTGTGTCATTGGTGGGTTCTAAGCAGGCCTCATTGAACTACGTGGTATGAGTCAGGAAATAGCAGTAAGCCAAATAGGAAGGAAAGCATATTCTATAGAGAGGGAACAGTATATGCAAACACGCAGAGTGGAAACTTTTCTCGGAACCATAGATAATGCACTATGATTTAAAGGCAGAAATAGAGAGAGTGAATCTGAGCCCTTGAATGTTATTTTTATAATTTATTGTTTTTCTTCCTTGTATGGACCACAGAGGACAAAAGAAGAATTGTGATGAAGGAAATAGAATGACCTGATTAATCTCATCTATTTTTGTTGTGTGTATTAAGAGAGATAAGATTAGTGTAGATAGAATAGGATAGATGAAACATTAGATAAATGATTTTAAAATTCTGAATAAAATATGATCAGGGCCTGAACTGAGGCAGTGGCAGTAGCATAGAAAAGGGTCAATAGGAAAATTATTTAGGCTTTCCCCCATGAGTGATTAGAGGCAATGGAAGAAAAGAGGAAGATTTACTACATCTCCCTGACTTGGGCCTAGGCACTGGAAGGGCACTACTCACAGAAGGAATCTAGGCAGAATTTCCTATTGAAAGATAAGGGGAAATATCTGTTAATCATCTAAAACTGTGAAAATAAAACTCATCTGGATAGTATTTTTCTTATGTATATACTTATTCAGTATTTCACTTATTTATTCACCAAGTATTCAGTGCCTTCTATATGCCAGGCACCATTCTAGTCTAAAAAAATATAGCACTATAAAAAACTGATTGAAAAGGGAATACTTGCCTGACCAGGTGGTGGTGCAATGGATGGAGCATTGGACTGGGATGCCGAGGAGCCAGGTTCAAAATCCTGAGGTCGCCAGTTTGAGCCTGGGCTCATACGGCTTGAGTAGGGGCTCAACAGCTTGAGCATGTGGTCACTGGCTTGAGTGTGGAATCATAGACATGACTCCATGGTTGCTGGCTTGAAGCCCAAGTTTGCTGGCTTGAGCCCAAGGTCACTGTCTTGAGCAAGGAGTCACTCTGCTGCAGTCCCCCAGTCAAGGTACATATGAGAAAGCAATCAATGAGCAACTAAGGAGACTAAGGAGCCATAGTGAAGAATTGAGGCTTCTCATCTCTCTCCCTTCTTGCCTGCCTGTCCCTCTCTCTGTCTCTCTCTCTCTGTCTCTGTCACACACACACACACAAAATACTTGCCCTTGGCCCTGGCCGGTTGGCTCAGAGGTAGAGCGTCGGCCTGGCGTGCGGGGGACCGGGGTTGGATTCCTGGCCATGGCACATAGGAGAAGCGCCTATTTGCTTCTCCACCCCACCCCCCTCCTTCCTCTCTGTCTCTCTCTTCCCCTCCCGCAGCCACGGCTCCATTGGAGCAAAGATGGCCCGGGCGCTGGGGATGGCTCCTTGGCCTCTGCCCCAGGCACTAGAGTGGCTCTGGTCGCTGCAGAGCGACACCCCGGAGGGGCAGAGCATCGCCCCCTGGTGGGCAGAGCTTCGCCCCTGGTGGGCGTGCCGGGTGGATCCCGGTCGGGCGCATGCGGGTGTCTGTCTGACTGTCTCTCCCCGTTTCCAGCTTCCGAAAAATACAAAAAAAAAAAAAATACTTGCTCTTTAGTAGATAGTATTATAGTGAGAAAGACAGAAAATAAGCAAGCAGCTAAAATATATAATGCAAGATATTTTTTATGAGAGCTGTGGAAAAAAAATTGTGAAGGACAAATGGAACTGTAGGGGCTATTTTAGTACAGAGGATCCAAGATGGCCACGCTGCTAAGGGCTCAGTTGAGTGAGTGAGGGACATATAAAAACCTTAAATATTTAATACAGTTGAATGAAACTTAATACAAAAAATATGTGTATGGTATTAAGTTAAAGTCAAGTGTAGAAAGAGAAGAGAAGAGAGGAGCAAAATGGATTGAGGGATGCAGCATGTACCAATGTTTGAAGGTGGGTGTAAGCACACTTTGTTCAAGGACAACAAGGAGGCTGCATAGTACACATTAGGAAAGGCCAAATTTTGGGAGTTGTAATGTTTATCTTGAAAATGATGAAAAGCTGCCATGTAAAAATAGTGTCTTCCCCTGAACTTTTAAAAAATCTTTTTGACATAAATTTTCAATATACTTTTTAACCATGTGTGTTCCAGATTTTGTTTTATAATCTTTTTTTCATATTCAATTAGATTGTACTACAATAATTTGAATTAACATCTAAGGCTAACAGACATTTGGGCATACCTAATGCTTTGCCTCAATGCTTTAGCTTTATTGGACAATTTTTTTTTATCATTGTAGTGCTAATATTTATTTATAATTAATTTTATTTTTATTTCTAAGTATATTTTGATTTATACTTATTTTCAGAGTGAAAACACATTGACAAGATTAGTATGATGTCTCAAGCACCTGTATATAGGTAAGAAAACAATACTAACACAGTAAGAATGTTGTCAACAGGGTAGTACCACAAAGCTGTGATTTAACTATAACAAAGTCAGCATTAATGGTATCAGTATATTAAAAATATAAATTTGTCTGATCCTTCTTAAGCACAAAAAATGTTAGTAGATGTTTGATGTTTTATAACTAAAATTTCCACAAATATTTTTAGGTAACTGTTTAATTAAAAAGTTAGTTAGATTTTTTTCAGTTTAGAACAAAGCAGATCTTGGTAGAAATGAATCCCCACAAGAAGTGTTTATACCAGGTAGTATTTCTCAGGTATTATACCAGGTAGTATTTCTCAGGTATATTTGTCAACAGTGCTTCCTTTAGCAGTGTCTCTCACTGGAACCTTTGGAAGTCACTTTTGATTGCCACTTAATAGATGAATATGGAAATTTGTAGATATCCCTCCAAGAGCTACAGTTTTAGCTTTCATTATATTATGTGCCACTATAGTGTATACATATTACTGCTACTATTAGTAATAATAAATGAAGTCTTCTAATCATGGTAACATTTCTATGAGCGTGGTGTACTACTTTTATCTTCATTTAGAGATGAGGAAACCCAAACACAAAGGTGATATTACCAATGGAGATCACAGAATTCTTAACTAGCTGGGCCAGGAAGACTGGCTCAAGAAATTATGCCATTAGGCTCTTGATGTACTTGCTGCCTTTCAAATAAATCACTACTATATACCTTATTGAATATTAGCTGTAACAGTCTCTGTTACAATTCAAGGATATATGATTAGCCATGGCTGGTTGGCTCAGCAGTAGAGCGCCAGCCCAGCATGTGGATGTCCCAGGTTCGATTTCCCATCAGGGCACACAGGAGAAGCGTCTATCTGCTTCTTCACCCTTCCCCCTCTCCTTCCTCTCTATCTCTCTCTTCCCCTCCCACAGCCAAGGCTCCTTTGGAACAAAGTTGGCCCCAGTGCTGAGGATGGCTCCATGACCTCTGCCTCAGGCTCTAGAATGGCTCCAGCCGCAATGGAGCAACACCCTAGATGGGTCGAGCATTGCCCACTGGTGGGCATGCTGGATCCTGGTCGGGTGCATGCCGGAGTCTGCCTCTCACATCTAACTTCATAAAAATAAAAAAATAAAGAAAAGGACATATGATCTTTTCATCAGCAGCATCATGTTTTATCTGCTTCTCCCTGTTTTTATCCAATTCTGTACTCCATACATTTACATTTCTGTGACCCCCTTAGGTCCTATGGCTGAGATGCAAATTCTCAATATCTTAAGAATTGTTTGAAATTTATTCTTTGAAAATTTAACCTTTTCTCCTAATTACAGTCCTTATTAACTGTATTAAAATTAATATAGCTATTTTTGTTTCTAGAACTGCAATTGCACAAATGTTGAAGTGGCAGTACTTCTGCTGTATAAGAATCTTCTACAATATTTCTTTTGGTTTCATTGTTAAAATGTAAAACTTTTATAAATATACTGATGTTCCATCTCTTCATAACTTTATTTTCAATTTTGTTCATTTAACAAATACTGATAATGTCTACCATATGCAAGGTACTGTTCAAGTCCCTGGATGTCATTGAAAAACAAACAGAAATGTTACATGCTTTTTATGGTTGTCTTACATTGCAGAGGTGAGTGACAGATGTTCAAGTACAAGCATCATTAAGAAGTAAATTATATTGTGTATAAGGAAATAAGAAGTGCTATGAAAAAAGTGAAACAATCATAGTGCAGAAGAAATGAATTGATTGGGTAACTGTGACATTGAGTTAAATATAAAGGGAGGTTTTATTGAAAAGGTGAACTATGGGAAAAATTTGAACAAGTTGAAAGATTTAGCTCAATGTTAAAAAGGTATCTGCCAGAGGCAATGTTGGGCAAATGAGTTTGTAAAATTTGTATTATTTGAGTTTGCTCAAAAATGGCACTGGGCATCACCAGGTATGTGATTGTGAAATTGCAAATTACCTTCCTGCTTGGGAAGGGCCATTGTCTTTCTAATGTTTGCTGAAGGGGAAGAAAGCCATGTTTTGCAGAGTGAGAGCAGAGAGAAGGCAGAATGCTAAAGAAAAAGCCAAGATGGCAGGGAAAGAGGGAGAAGCCAATTTTGCAGAGAAAAAAGCCATGTTGGCAGAGTGAGTACAGATGGGGAACCAGAGGTGAGGAGCTTTGTGACTGGTGAGGCCTTTGATTCTAGGAGAAATCGGAGAAGATCCTCCTGATTGTGGAACTGGATAATGTTGTCAGTAGCTTTGTGACCTCTGAATGAAGAGGGAAGTGTTTTCCCTATGTTTTTCTCATTGGCCGTTACAAGACTTGAATAAAGAAATGGCCCACCATTTTTTGACTCCACTGTTTCTTTACCATCTGCCCAAATCCAGTGAGAACCTGCATATGAATGGTGATGACGGCCATGACTACTGGCCATATAGGCAAGTTCCTGGCTGACGGCTGGAGGAGAGGCCCAAAAACAGGAGCTTGTCTGGAATTCTCCTAGAACTGTACAGAGGCTCACATGTAGAATTGAGTGAGAGAGGGCAGGGAGTTAGAGCTACAGTAAGGAAATGGTGACCTGAACCTTGTAGGAACCATCGTGAGGAATTAAGCTTCTACACTGAGTGAAATGGGAGAGCTACTGAAGGACTTTGAATGTAGAAGAGACTTTGAATGAAATTTATGTATTTTAAAGATCACTCTGGCTTCAGGGATAGGTGTAAAGAGTGGGGTCATGGGGTGGATTAAGGAATCAAATCAAGTATACCTGTTAGAAATCAACTATATAATCCAGAAGAACAATGATATGCTTTGCAGGGTAGGAGTAATAGAAAGCAAACATATGGGTGCTATGAATCTATCTTTAGGAAGACAGCTAAGAGGCCAAAAATAAAATTGAAAGGCAAATTGTGAGCTGTCAACACATACATATTACACTGCTCATAAAAATTAGAGGATATTTCAGTACGAATATGAAGCAATAAAAAATCCCCTAATTTTTGTGAGCAGTATATTTAAGTATGGACAGATTTAGATGAGCTCACAGAGGATGAGCTGAATGTAAATGGAGAAAGACAAAGGGCCAGGCTGAGGCTCGCACTGAGAAGTCTGAGAAAGGAAGCAGCTGTATTTGGGTAGAAATATATCTAGTAATTGAGAGGAAAGCCAGGAGACTGTGGTATCTTGGGAGTCAAAGGAAAATGATGTAGTGAGGAGGAAGTGTCCTTAATAAGCAAGGTCCTAAGCTGTTCCTGCTTCCCACACCCATAATGATTATGGAAATCCTGGCCACCAGCCATTGTGCAGGCCTCTTCTTCACCCAAATGATGGGGTTAGAACAATTTAGTGGAGACATGATCTTCTATAGTTGGTTTATTACCTGCCAAATGCTTTTGCAATTACTCAATTTTTTTCCCCCTGTGGTTACTTCAAGCATCTTCCTTACACCACACCTTTCTCCTTTTGCCAAGATCTTGCTCCTTGATTATTTTAAGCCCCTTAGAGGTGATTTTTGTCAGGATGTGAGAAATTATTAACAAAGTCTTTTACATTGGCTAAAGCCAAAGAAGAAAAAATAAATAAAACATTTAAAGTTCAACAATGTATTTTTAAGCTTCCAAATTTTGTAATAAATTATCTGGTAATTCAGTGTCATTCCTTCTCTCTGACAGTTTAAGCTAAAATTTTGTTGAAACCAATAAATATAATTACTAGGCTCACATCACAGTATGATAGCATTATAATCTCATACCACATCTATTCTTCTTGACAGAAAAAACTTCTGAGTATGAGTACAGGTAGGTCAGTGATTAAGTGCTGCTATGGAAGCATTGATTAGTCTGTGGCTTCATCTTCCTCAGGAGTTTCTCAGTATAGTTCTGTATAATTGTAATATATAAAAAAGAAACAACTGATCATTTTATTCTTTTCATCATTACATTCTCAAATACAAAAAAAGTACTTTTTATGTTCTTTTGTGTGTGATATCTCTGCATATTCCTGGCTAGAAGAAGATATTCTTAAGTACTTACATTTTAGTGAGTTGAAAAATGAGTCCCTACATCTTTGTTTTATTTTTTTTTTTTTTTTTTTTTTTTTTTTTTTTAATAAATTTTTATTAATGGTAATGGGATGACATTAATAAATCAGGGTACATATATTCAAAGAAAACATGTCTAGGTTATTTTGTCATTAAATTATGTTGCATACCCCTCGCCCAAAGTCAGATTGTCCTTCGCCACCCTCTATCTAGTTCTCTGTGCCCCTCCCCCTCCCCCTAACTCTCCCCCTGTCCTCCCTCCCCCCACCCCTGGTAACCACCACACTCTTGTCCATGTCTCTTAGTCTCATTTTTATGTTCCACCAATGTATGGAATCATGTAGTTCTTGTTTTTTTCTGATTTACTTATTTCACTCCTTATAATGTTATCAAGATCCCACCATTTTGCTGTAAATGATCTGATGTCATCGTTTCTTATGGCTGAGTAGTATTCCATAGTGTATATGTGCCACATCTTCTTTATCCAGTCTTCTATTGAAGGGCTTTTTGGTTGTTTCCATGTCTTGGCCACTGTGAACAGTGCTGCAATGAACATGGGGCTACATGTGTCTTCACGTATCAATGTTTCTGAGTTTTGGGGGTATATACCCAGTAGAGGGATTGCTGGGTCATAAGGTAGTTCTATTTGCAGTTTTTTGAGGAACCACCATACTTTCCTCCATAATGGTTGTACTACCTTACAGTCCCACCAACAGTGAATGAGGGTTCCTTTTTCTCCACAGCCTCTCCAACATTTGCTATTACCCGTCTTGTTGATCATAGCTAATCTAACAGGTGTGAGGTGGTATCTCATTGTAGTTTTGATTTGCATTTCCCTAATAACTAATGAAGCTGAGCATTTTTTCATATATCTGTTGGCCATTTGTATCTCTTCCTGTGAGAAGTGTCTATTCATGTCTTCTTCCCATTTTTTTATTGGATTGTTTGTTTGTTTGTTGTTGAGTTTTATGAGTTCTTTGTAAATTTTGGAAATTAGGCCCTTATCTGAGCTGTTGTTTGAAAATATCATTTCCCATTTAGTTGGCTGTCTGTTTATTTTTATATCAGTTTCTCTTGCTGAGCAAAAACTTTTTATTCTGATGTAGTCCCATTCATTTATCTTTGCCTTCACTTCTCTTGCCATTGGAGTCAAGTTCATAAAATGTTCTTTAAAACCTAGGTCCATGAGTTTAGTACCTATGTCTTCTTCTATGTACTTTATTGTTTCAGGTCTTATATTTAGGTCTTTGATCCATTTTGAATTAATTTTAGTACACGGGGACAGGCTGTAGTCGAGTTTCATTCTTTTGCATGTGGCTTTCCAGTTTTCCCAACACCATTTGTTGAAGAGGCTTTCTTTTCTCCATTGTGTGTTGTTGGCCCCTTTATCAAAGATTATTTGACCATATATATGTGGTTTTATTTCTGGGCTTTCTATTCTGTTCCATTGGTCTGAGTGTCTATTTTTCTGCCAATACCATGCTGTTTTGATTATTGTGGCCCTATAATATAGTTTAAAGTCAGGTATTGTAATGCCCCCAGCTTCATTCTTTTTCCTTAGGATTGTTTTGGCTATTCGGGGTTTTTTATAGTTCCATATAAATCTGATGATTTTTTGTTCCATTTCTTTAAAAAATCTCATAGGAATTTTGATGGGAATTGCATTAAATTTGTATATTGCTTTGGGTAATATGGCCATTTTGATTATATTTATTCTTCCTATCCAAGAGCAAGGAATATTTTTCCATCTCATTGTATCTTTTTCGATTTCCCTTAACAATGCTTTGTAATTTTCATTATATAGGTCCTTTACATTCTTTGTTATGTTTATTCCTAGGTATTTTATTTTTTTTGTTGCAATCGTGAAGGGGATTATTTTTTTGAGTTCGTTTTCTAATATTTCATTGTTGGCATAGAGAAAGGCTATGGACTTCTGTATGTTAATTTTGTATCCTGCGACCTTACTGTATTGGTTTATTGTTTCTAATAATCTTTTTGTGGAGTCCTTCGGGTTTTCGATGTATAGGATCATATCATCAGCAAAAAGTGATACCTTTACTTCTTCTTTTCCAATATGGATGCCTTTTATTTCTTTGTCTTGTCTGATTGCTCTGGCCAGAACTTCTAGCACCACGTTAAATAAGAGTGGAGAGAGTGGACAACCCTGTCTTGTTCCTGATTTAAGGGGGAAAGCCTTCAGTTTAGTGCCATTTAATATGATGTTAGCTGATGGTTTATCATATATGGCCTTTATCATGTTGAGATATTTTCCTTCTATACCCATTTTGTTGAGAGTCTTAAACATAAAATTGTGTTGTATTTTATCAAAAGCCTTTTCTGCATCTATTGATAAGATCATGTGGTTTTTGTTCTTTGTTTTGTTGATATGGTGTATTACGTTAACCGTTTTGCGTATGTTGAACCATCCTTGAGATTCTGGGATGAATCCCACTTGATCATGATGTATTATTTTTTTAATATGTTGTTGTATTCGGTTTGCCAGTATTTTGTTTAGAATTTTAGCATCTGTATTCATTAGAGATATTGGTCTGTAGTTTTCTTTCTTTGTGCCATCCTTGCCAGGTTTTGGTATGAGGGTTATGTTGGCCTCATAAAATGTGTTCGGAAGTATTGCTTCTTCTTCAATTTTTTGGAAGACTTTGAGTAGAATAGGAACCAAGTCTTCTTTGAATGTTTGATAGAATTCACTAGTATAACCGTCTGGGCCTGGACTTTTATTTTTGGGGAGGTTTTTAATAGTTTTTTCTATTTCCTCCCTGCTGATTGGTCTGTTTAGGCTTTCTGCTTCTTCATGACTCAGTCTAGGAAGGTTGTATTGTTCTAGGAATTTATCCATTTCTTCTAGATTGTTGTATTTGGTGGCATATAATTTTTCATAGTATTCTACAATAATTCTTTGTATATCTATGATGTCTGTGGTGATCTCTCCTCTTTCATTTTGGATTTTATTTATTTGAGTCCTGTGCCTTTTTTCCTTGGTGAGTCTTGCCAAGGGTTTGTCAATTTTGTTGACCTTTTCAAAGAACCAGCTCCTTGTTTTATTGATTTTTTCTATAGTTTTTCTGTTCTCTATTTCATTTATTTCTGCTCTGATTTTTATTATCTCCTTTCTTCGGCTGGTTTTGGGTTGTCTTTGTTCTTCTTTTTCTAGTTCCTTAAGGTGTGAAGTTAAGTGGTTTACTTCGGCTCTCTCTTGTTTGTTCATATAGGCCTGAAGTGATATGAACTTTCCTCTTATTACTGCTTTTGCTGCATCCCAGAGATTCTGATATGTCGTATTTTCATTTTCATTTGTCTGTATGTATCTTTTGATCTCTGCGCTTATTTCTTCTTTGACCCATTCATTTTTTAGAAGTATGTTGTTTAGTTTCCACATTTTTGTGGGTTTTTCCCCCTCTTTTTTGCAGTTGAATTCTAGTTTCAAGGCTTTATGATCAGAAAATATGCTTGGTACAATTTCAATTTTTCTAAATTTGCTGATATTGTCTTTGTGGCCCAACATATGGTCAATTCTTGAGAATGTTCCATGTACACTAGAGAAAAATGTATACTCTGTCGCTTTGGGATGAAGTGTCCTGTAGATGTCTATCATATCCAGGTGTTCTAGTATTTCGTTTAAGGCCACTATATCTTTATTGATTCTCTGTTTGGATGACCGATCTAGAGCCGTCAGCGGAGTATTGAGGTCTCCAAGTATGATTGTATTTTTGTTAGTTTTTGTTTTAAGGTCAATAAGTAGCTGTCTTATATATTTTGGTGCTCCTTGGTTTGGTGCATATATATTAAGGATTGTTATGTCTTCTTGATTCAGTGTCCCCTTAATCATTATGAAGTGACCATCTTTGTCTCTGAGTACTTTTTCTGTCTTGTAGTCAGCATTATCAGATATGAGTATTGCTACACCTGCTTTTTTTTGGGTGTTGTTTGCTTGGAGTATTGTTTTCCAGCCTTTCACTTTGAATTTGTTTTTATCCTTGTTGCTTAGATGTGTTTCTTGTAGGCAGCATATAGTTGGATTTTCTTTTTTAATCCATTCTGCTACTCTGTGTCTTTTTATTGGTAAGTTTAATCCATTTACATTTAGTGTAATTATTGACACTTGTGGGTTCCCTACTGCCATTTTATAAATTGCTTTCTGTTAGTTTTGTATCTAGTTTGATTCTTCTCTTTTGTTTTTCTATCATTTGTTTCTGTTTGTTTGTGTTCCATACTTCTTTCCTCTGTTGCTACCTTTTTTAAGTCATGTGTTTTTGTGGTGGTTTTTTCAAGGGTGGTTACCATTAAGTAATGAAAAGGGTACCTACCATATTCATTGTAGTACCCTATCTTATAAGTATTTCTGCACTTCATCGTCCTTTGCTACTGTTAATCTCCATTCTCTCCCCCCCCCTTTTTTTTCCTTTGTTGTCACAGTTTAAGTTTGGTTTTATTGTGTTCTTGGTGGAGCTGTTACTTGTGGTGTTGTTTTCTTTTGTTCTTTGAATCTGGTTGGAAAACCCCCTTTAGTATTTCCTGGAGTGGGGGCTTTCTCGTGATAAATTCTCTCATCTTTTCTGTATTTGTGAATGTTTTTATATCTCCTTCATACTTGAAGGATAGCTTTGATGGGTATAGTATTCTTGGCTGAAAGTTCCTCTCTTTCAGGGCCTTAAATATTGGGGTCCACTCTCTTCTAGCTTGTAGAGTTTCTGCTGAGAAATCTGATGATAATCTAATAGGCCTTCCTTTATATGTTGTACTCTTCTTTTCCCTGGCTGCCTTGAGAATTTTTTCTTTGTCACTGGTTTGTGTCATCTTTATTATGATGTGCCTTGGAGTGGGTTTGTTGGGGTTAAGAAAACTCGGTGTTCTGTTTGCTTCTTGAACTTGAGGCTTTAGTTCTTTCCACAGGCTTGGGAAGTTCTCGTCTATTATTTGTTTGAGTATATTCTCCATTCCATTTTCTTTCTCTTCTCCCTCTGATATACCTATTATTCTTATGTTATTCTTTCTGATGGAGTCAGATAATTCCTGTAGGGCTTTCTCGTTTTTTATTATTTTTGAGTCTCTTTCTTCTTCTCTCTGTTGTGCCTCAAGTTGTTTGTCTTCTATTTCACTAATCCTATCTTCAATCTGGGTTGTTCTGCTAGCTAAGCTTGTTACCTCGTTTTTCAGCTCGTGAATTGAGTTTTTCATTTCTGTTTGATTTGTTTTTATAGTTTCAATTTCCTTGGTAATATATTCTTTGTGTTCATTGAGTTGTTTTCTGATCTCCCTATATTGCCTTTCCGTGTTTTCTTGTATATCTCTGAGTATTTTTAAGATTTCTATTTTAAATTCTCTGTCATTTAGCTCCAAGGCTTCCAATATGTTAAGTCTTTTCTCCATAGATTTATCCACATCTATTTGTGTTACCTCTCTTTCTTTTGTATCCATAATATTCGATTTCCTCTTTCTTATTGGCATCTGCGGGTGGTCTTGTTGATAGCACTAATTAGAATTAATAAAGAGTAAAAAGTAAAAAACAAAAACAAAAACAAAAACACAAAAAAAAAACAAAAAAAAAAAACAAAGGGTAAAACACCCCACAAAAAAAAAAGCAGTGATAATTTATTATTTCCCCCTTTTTTTTTCTTTGTTCTCCTTCCCTCCTCTCCCCTCCTCAGGGAAATATCGTGCCTATAATGGAGGGCCTGGTTTGCGGTGAAGAGTTCAAGGGGGCAAAAAAAAAAAAAAAAAAAAAAAAAAAAAAAAAAAAAGGAAGAAAATCTTAGACAAGCATAAGTTGATCTGCCTGCGGGTGACGGTCAACCAAGAGATATAATGAGAGGGACAAGAGGGAACCAGAAAAAAGGACAAAAAAAAAGGAATAATCAAGAAGAAAAAATAAAAATAATAAGTAAAAATACGTTGTATTAAGTGGAGCAAAGACCAAATACAATGGAGACCTTGGGTTGGGAGGACCCAAAATGCGACAAAAACAAACCAACCAGAAAAAAACAAAAACAAAACCGAAAAAGAAAAACAAAGCCAAAAAAAACCTTGAGCCCCAAATTAACTAATTTGTTCGTGATTGAGGATTAAATGGGAGGAAAGTAAAACGAGAAAAGAAAAAACGAATAGAAAGGAAAAAATAAGAAAAAGTGAAAAACGAAGGAAGAAATAAAAAAGGAAGAGAAAAAAACAAAATAAGGCAAAAAAAACAAAAGAGGAGAGAGTGAGAATTAAGTGTCCTGGAGTATAACCCCAAAGGAGGGTGAGGATGAAGGAGAGAAATAAAATGTAACACTTATGGGTAGTGTAGTTCAAGAAAAGGGAAGCATAAGATGGGCAGAGAATAGAAGGGCTGAGGTGGAGGAAATAAAGGCAATAAGATAGAAGGAACAAACAACAACAACTACAAAAAAAAACAAAAAAAAAAAAACAACAAACAGTGGAACAAGCTGCAAAGTCTGTGGATTTTTCCTGATTTTGAGATGTCAACCTCTTCCTCCTTCTCCTCTCTCCCTCTTCCCGGTCGGCGACTCTGCACCCCAGGCCCTGCCCCTGCGCCACACCCAGGCAGGGACTTGCAGTTGATGGGGTTCTATGGCAATGTCACACAATTGGCTTTAGTCTTGTTGGTAGTCAAGGCCTGCCGGCGTCTGCAGGGTCTAACGACGAGAGAGTTCGCCTTCGTGGATTCTCTCTCCCAGTCCCCCCCTCCCGAACCAGCAGCCTGGCGATCCAGCCCCAAGGCTGCCACTGCTTCTGCCTGGGGAGTAAGAGGCTCAAATAGCTGGGAAATCCCCACTCTATCCCCACTCAATGCAAGGCTCTGGGAAGGGCTCTGACAGTCAGGGCCTCCAGTGTAATCAGGCGGGGGTGGGAGTCAATTGTTGTCAAGGTGATTGTTCAGCGCCTAGCATTCCGTTGGACCTCTCAACCCAGGCTTTCCACACTTTGTAGCCTGTTTTGGCCGGTAAAAAGAGGCACTAGTCTCTGCTTGCGACTAGTGTGGTATAGATCTTATTATCTGCCAAGTCCTTCTTGTTAGCGTTTATCCCTGAATATGGAGGCTCTATCAATCAGAAGTTGCCCCCGCCCCTTTAGCGAGAGGCACCAAAAAATATCACGCCTCTTGTCTTGGGTCGGTGAAGTGAGAGAGATCTTATCAATTAGAACCGAGGGTGCGCAGATTTCACGGGTTAAGTTAATTTTAGTAATTGGGTCGCAGCTGTGCTCCCGAAGGTATTTCAGGCTGCCTGCGCGCGCCCCTCCCCCAACGCTTGATTGTTAGCTTGAATGGCTGGGTGAGGTGCCCCGCCCGCGGAGAGAATCTCCCAAGTAGGGAATACCGCCCTGGGGCCTCTCCCGCTCCCCGTGCGGGGGTCGCTGGGAACGTTAGCGGTGCTCGGTCTGCAATGCTCGGTCTGCAACCAGACCGGGAGCGCGCCAGCGGCTGTTTGCCGCTGTCTCTGCAACCGACCCACCGCTCGCGGCGGCGGCGGCGCGGCGGCGGCGGCGGCGGCGGCGGCGGTGGCGGTTTCCGAGTGCGGGATGACTTACCACCGGTGCACTTTCTCGCGGCTTGAATGAATGTCCCTGCGGTAGGTTCCTCCACACCCTCGTCTCTCAGATTCGAGTGATAACAGTCCTTTTGCTTTCAGTTTGCTCCGAAGATAAATTTTCCTGTTTCTAGTTGATAAATTTGTTGTGATTTTGGGGAGATCTGTCGGACGCGCTGCTCACGGCGCCATTTCCGTGACGTCACCCATCTTTGTTTTATTTAACCCATGCAGAGTATCTCTTCATCCTTGCCTTCCCCCAGCACAATTACTGTTATTATCATTAGGTGATAAATTACTTAATTTGGATTAAAGTCCAATTAGTATCAATATTTTACATATAGATATAAAGTATGCACACTATATAGAAGTATA
The DNA here is from genome assembly GCF_036850995.1 of Saccopteryx leptura. Classification (NCBI taxonomy): domain Eukaryota; kingdom Metazoa; phylum Chordata; class Mammalia; order Chiroptera; family Emballonuridae; genus Saccopteryx; species Saccopteryx leptura. The sequence goes on along the minus strand of NC_089507.1, from coordinate 78,536,643 downwards.
TTTATAATTGGTATTCACATGGTAACAACTGAAGAAAATAAAGCAAACCACTGTCATTTTATTTTAAAAAGCACCCTATGGGTTTATTTAAGGAGTGATTTCAAAATCCAAGAATGTTTTAATTAAAAATTATATTTTGTATATGTGATCATTCTTCTTCAATATCTTTCTATAAATGACCAATTAAAGAATATTTTCTAGATTTATAAAAGTTTACGATTAAGTTAACTTTCCACAGTCACCAGCTTTCATTACATGAGGTAAAGATTAGAGATTTCTTAGAACTTTTGGCAAAACAACATGTTGGATAAAATCTGCTATAAGTCTAATATTCAGTTAGTCATCATTTTAGTAAAGTTGTAAAATCTAAAATGGTGTTACCAAAAGGAAATACTAACAAATATTTTGTAAATACCATTATTTTTAACATTAGAAATTGGAAGAATAAACTTATACTGTGACTTCTAGGTCAAAATAATCCTACTTTTTTTTTTTTACTTCAAAATTTCCTTTTATATTGTATATTATAATAAATTTTTAGAATGTATGATTTTATGAAACAGCCAATGCATTACATTTCATATTTCTCTCTGGAAAATTTGTCCTTTAAACAAGGTGTTCATAGAGAAGTGTTAATTGTCTAAAAACTAAAGGGATGAAAAACTATTAGTAAGCAAACAAGTAATCAACTCAAATCCAGGAGGTTGGTTATTTCTTGTGGAGAGTTAAAAGAATTCAACTGAGCCCTGGCCAGTTGGCTCAGCGGTGGAGCGTCGGCCTGGCGTGCGGGGAACCCGGGTTTGATTCCCGGCCAGGGCACATAGGAGAAGCGCTCATTTGCTTCTCCACCCCCCCCCCTCCTTCCTCTCTGTCTCTGTCTTCCCCTCCCGCAGCCAAGGCTCCATTGAAGCAAAGACGGCCCGGGCGCTGGGGATGGCTCCTTGGCCTCTGCCCCAGGCGCTGGAGTGACTCTGGTTGCGGCAGAGCGATGCCCCGGAGGGGCAGAGCATCGCCCCCTGGTGGGCAGAGCTTCGCCCCTGGTGGGCGTGCTGGGTGGATCCCGGTCGGGCGCATGCGGGAGTCTGTCTGACTGTCTCTCCCCGTTTCCAACTTCAGAAAAATGCAAAAAAAAAAAATAAATTCAACTGAGAAGAGGCACACAGTGTCTAGAGCCAAGGTTTTACTTTTATTTCCATGTTTAACTTATCTAATAAACCATTCATTCTAATTTTAAGTGATTTTTGTTATTTTTCTAGCCTTTATGATATTTTTCTTTTTTCTTCTTTTCCAAGTGAGAGGAGGGGAGATAGAGAGACAAACACCCACCTGCACTCCAACCAGGATCCACCCAGTAACCCCAATCTGGGACAGATGTTCTGCCCATCTGGGGCCATGCTTACAACTGAGCTATTTTTAGCACCTGAGGCAGAGGCTACACAGAGCCATCTTCAATGCCCAGCCAATGCGCTCCAACCAATCGAGCCATGGGTAGGAGGGGAAGTGAAGGAAAGGAGGTGTGGAGAAGAATATAGTCACTTCTCTTGTGTACCCTGATCTGGAATCAAATGCAGGACATCCACACACCAGCCCAATACTCTACCACTGAACCAAACAGCCAGGGTCTAGCCTTCATGATTTGACCACCATCTGGCTCCTCAGGAGAGGCAATGGCAAATATTTGTAGTAATTAGATAGATTTGAGAAGTATTACAAAGAGAACAGGTATTATTACTAATTATATTTTGAAGAGGAAAGAAACTAATACTTGGCCCAGTAATAAAGTTCATCATCATGTAAAAAATAATTTTTGAAATCTTCTGAAATTTCAAGGATTTCGATAATACTCATGCTAACTGAAATGGAGCAGATCCCCCCAACCATGATGTACCCTCTTTCCAGTTATACTAGCTTTCTTTGCTCCCATGGGTTCAAGTCAGCTATATGAGACTATACTTGTTTTCTAGGCATGAGGACCAATTTTTTCACACAGTTAAGTGCACCAAAACCTGACCTGCCTAGGATTCATCATTGGTAAATTAGTATTCAAAGCAATTATTTAATTCAATATAGTTTGTCAATGTCAAACTATGAACTAGAGTCAGAAACTATGTCTTGAAATCTCAGTTTTGCCACTTACTAATTAGGTGTCACCAAATCATTCACTTTAAATCATTTATGAAATAAAACATGGTGCAGATAACAAAAATGATTTTCTGCATATCAGCTTGCTTTTACAAAAATCAGATATAATCTATAGCTAGGTTGTAAAGACTAAATGAGATAATATATTTGAAAGTGCTTGGTATACCAAAGTACACTACCAATAAAACTATTATTATGTATGACCTTCTTTTTTATCTTAAGTAATTTTCTACTAACCTGTATTATCATTCACTTTCAAAGAATTATAGTTTCTCTCATGATCCCTTTATTATTAAACTGTATCTCTTTTAGAGTTGATAAATACATCTTGAAAAAATATGACACTTGTGCTTGTGTTGTAAACAACTTTAACCCTAGATAAACCAAATTTTAGTGAAATAAATGAATTATAAGGTATGTTGTAGGTTAAACACTTGTCTAATACAGAAAAGAGATTGTATTCATATTATATCTATTAGATCCCCATAAGAAATAGAAATATTTAAAAGTTGTGGGATTATTATTCATGGAAGAGTGAGCTGGTAAGCTTGGAGAAAAGTGAAATCTCTGGTTAACGTCTTCCTCATCATGTACCTAACTATTTTTACATATTTCGGTTTTGACTTAAGTATTAACCACATTTGTTTGTTTTACTATAAACATTCAGAGCATGTTCCAGTTTCTATTTAAAATAATAAAACACAGATGTGTAAATAAAATAGTTTATATGATGAAAAATTTATATATTAACAGATTATCAAAAAAATGAGCAAAGAATTGGAATCATTGTGTCACGTGGATAAAATAGGAATGATTTTCAAACTTCTTTCTTTAACAACTTTGAAAGTATACATTATTAGCCCATTTAATAACAAACTAGGACTTTTTTGGTAAAATAATGTTTTCCAAAAAAATGTTTATTAAAATAATGTCTCAGAGACAATCTAAGAGATTAATATTAAGTAGGATATGTCATTCTTCTGGTACTTGATGGTAAAAATAATCCATGTATGTGGACAAAGAAATTTAAAATAATGATAGAAATTTCCTGGAACTTTTAATGAATGCAATCAGCCAGGAGGGTTTGTGGGAGGAGCTAGGGTTTATGAGAGGAGTTCTCACACTATATGAGAATGCCACGGTAAGAACTCTATGCTTACAATAGAATTCTATGGTTGTCAACTGCTCCACATCATGCCTTCCTTTCCCCCCTATATAAATATCTCTCCATCATGGCACGTTATTCAGTGTGTGAACGTGATTTGCCATGTCTGTGTGTACCAGATTGAAATCTTTTTTTTCCTCTCTGAAGAAATTCTTTTGATGATGAAACACCCAGTCAGTATTGTTTCCCAGTCGACTATAATAATAATGTATGTGATAAGTGGCTTTCAATTAAATTGCTAGATACTGAAGACAGTGAACACACCTCATCCTTTTGCATACCCTAGCCCTTTGCACATTGCAATATATAATATGGGTGCTTCAATAGAAACTTCTTCACTTAAACTTCCTGCTTAAAATATAATAGTCCACTTTTCATGTGTAAACCCTGACATAATTCAGAGATGATGATATTTGTTAGTAATTTTAATGTGTTCAGAACTAAATTATAAAGCTGCTGGGTATGTTTTTCTGAGTTCTGAAATTATTTAATCTTATGTTTAGAGTATTTTGAAATTGAGGAAATGTCTCACTTTAAACAGCTTTATTAAGATCTAAGTGATATATAATAAACTGTATATGTTAAAGGTATAAATTATGAGACATTTTGATAAATGCATAGAGTCATGAAATCCTTGTACATACTCATTAACCAAATAAAGATTATAAGTGTATTATCTCTTTCAAAAGTGTCCTTATAACGTGTAATCTTCCCCTCTGTTCTAGTTATCTAATTGACTATCTTTATATCAATACCACATTGTCATTATTGTAGTTTTATAAGTTTTGTTAGTTTCTTGGATCTGTAGGTTTACAGTATTCATCAAGTTTGGGAATGTTGAGCCAGTATTTCTTTAGATACTTTGTTCTCCTCCAGCTCTACCCTCATCAAAAACTCCAACTATACACATTGTAAGCCATTTGAAGTCAACCAGAACTCATGGATTCTTTCTTCAATTTTTTTTTAATTTTCTCTTTTCTCTGTGTTTGGATTTAGTGAGTTCTATTGATATATTATCAATTTCATTAATCATTTTTTTCCTGTTGTATCTATTCTACTTTGAAACTCAATCCATGTATTTTTCATGCAAGCTATGATAATTTTTATATCTAGAAGTTTAGTTGGGATCTTTTTGTTGCTTTGTTTCTACTCTATAAATATATTAATGTCATTATAATAGCTGTTATGTTTTTGTCAGGTAATTCTACAATCTCTGTCAGTTCTGAGACACTTTTTATTGAACTTTCTCATTATAGATAGTATTTTCCTGCTTCATTGCATGCCAATTTATTTATGATTACATGTCAAACATTGTAATTTCTATCTTTTTGACTAGATATTTTTGGGGTTTTTTTTTCTTTTACTTAGAGGTGGAGAGGCAAAAATGCAGACTCTCACATGTGCCCCAACTAGGATCTCCCCAGCAAGCCCCCTACAGGGTGATGCTCTGTCCCTCTGGGGCTGCTGCTCTGTTGCTCAGCAGCCAAGCTTTCAATACATGAGGGAAGGCCACCTCATGCCTGAGGCCAACTTGCTCTAATGGAGCCATGGCTGTGAGAGGAGAAGGGAAAAAAATAGAGAGAGAGAGAGAGAGAGAGAGAGAGAGAGAAGGAGGAGGGATGGAGAAGCAGATGGTCATTTCTCCTTTGTGTCCCAACTGGGAATCAAACTGGGACTTCCACGTGCTGGGCTGATGCTCTACCACTAAGCCAACCAGCCAGGGCCTTGACTAGATATTTTTGTATTCATAAAAATATACATGAACTTTTTCCCTTTGGGATGCAGTTAATTTACTTGCTAAAAGTATAAATCTGTTGGGTCTTGCTTTTTGGTGGGACAGAATAGCATTTAGTCTAGGGTTAATTATTCTGAGCACTCTTTCCAATTCCCCATGAATTACAAAGATATTCAGTCTGGCTTGTGGGAGCAGAAGTTATTGCTGGAGCTGTGTGCTTTCTGGGCATGGTCAATTGTCATCCTTTCAGCTAGTTCTTGCCTGCCTAGCATGATTTCTTTCTGTATTTTTGTTAATCAGTATTTAGCTAAATAATCAACAGAGACCTTCTGCATATTTTCAGGTTCTCTTTTTGGGCATCTCTATGTTCTTTGGTACTCTATATGGAGAACTTTAATTGCCATGGTCTTCCCAGACACTCAGTTCTGTTATGAAGTTGTGGGTTGTCTAGGCTGTACCAGGGTTCCCATGTCCTGAGCAACAACCTGAAACTCTCATAAGACAGTAAACTGGGGCAATTATAGAACTCAACCTGTTGTTGTTGTTTTTTTCTAACCAACCTGGAATCTCTGTACTTCATTGCCAGGTAGAACTGAATTGTAATAGGTAGGCATATATTCTTTTTGGTGTCATATACTTTGATTTTTTATTGTTTCAGGTAAGAGAATATATTTGGTTCCTGTTTTTCCATCTGAGTCAGAAATAAAAGTTGAATGTGATTATAAACAAATGCAACAAATAAAAAATAGAAACAATAAATAAGAATAAAAAATTAAAAGAGATGCTTTCTTGAAATCATCAATATGAATAAACATGAAGTTATATCTGAACAATGCCTGCAGACTTTCCTGAATGTATGATCCTTCTCAAAATTACTCAAGACCTATTATGGTAATATAAAGCCATATATCCACTACCAACTGCTGTTCCCCTTAAACTGATGACTGACACCCTCCTGGCTATTTTCAGATATGCTTGTGTTCATTTGACTGATAAAACAACTACACTCACTTCTGAACTGACTCAAAACTGAGAAAAATAAAATTTATCAGAGAAAAATTTAATTGGGCAATCAATCAATATAATACCATGACTAATAAGTTTTTCTTCTTTGGGTTTTATTCTGCAGGAAGGGCATTATTGAGAAGCTGAATATGATACAGAACTTACTTTTTTAAAAAATGTGAATCTTAAATATTGTCAATAAAAAGATAAATAAGGCTCTGGTCCATTGGCACACAGGAAAAGTGACCAGCTACCCTTAGCTACTACTCTTCTTCTTCTTCTTCTTCTTCTTCTTCTTCTTCTTCTTCTTCTTCTTCTTCTTCTTCTTCTTCTTCTTCTTCTTCTTCTTCTTCTTCTTCTTCTTCTTCTTCTTCTTCTTCTTCTTCTTCTTCTTCTTCTTCTTCTTCTTCTTCTTCTTCTTCTTCTTCTTCTTCTTCTTCTTCTTCTTCTTCTTCTTCTTCTTCTTCTTCTTCTTCTTCTTCTTCTTCATCTTCTTCCTTCTTTCTTCTTCCTCCTCCTCCTTCTCCTCCTCCTCCTCTTCTTCTTCTTCTTCTTCTTCTTCCTTCTTTCTTCTTCCTTCTTCCTTCTTTCTTCTTCCTCCTCCTCCTTCTCTTCTTCTTCTTCTTCTTCTTCTTCTTCTTCTTCTTCTTCTCTTTCTTCCCCTCCCCTCCCCTTCCCTACCCTCCTCCTCCTCCTTCTCCTCTTCTTCCTCCTCCTCCTTCTCTTTCTTCTCTCTCTCTCTCTCTCTCTCTCTCTCTCTCTCTCTCTCTCTTTCTCTCCCCCTCTTGCAGCCATTGCTTAAATGGTTTGAGCAAAATTTGCCCTGGGCACTGAGAATGACTCCATGTCCTCTCCTTAGGGGCTAAAATAACTTGTAAGGGCTTGCTAGGTGGATCCCAGTCTAGGTGTATGCAAGAGTCTATTTCTCTGCCTCTCTGCCTCTCACGTAAAAAAAGATATAAGCCCTGGCCGGTTGGCTCAGCGGTAGAGCGTCGGCCTAGCGTGCGGAGGACCCGGGTTCGATTCCCGGCCAGGGCACACAGGAGAAGTGCCCATTTGCTTCTCCACCCCTCCGCCGCGCTTTCCTCTCTGTCTCTCTCTTCCCCTCCTGCAGCCAAGGCTCCATTGGAGCAAAGATGGCCCGGGCGCTGGGGATGGCTCTGTGGCCTCTGCCTCAGGCGGTAGAGTGGCTCTGGTCGCAACATGGCGACGCCCAGGATGGGCAGAGCATCGCCCCCTGGTGGGCAGAGCGTCGCCCCTGGTGGGCGTGCCGGGTGGATCCCGGTCGGGCGCATGCGGGAGTCTGTTTGACTGTCTCTCCCTGTTTCCAGCTTCAGAAAAATGAAAAAAAAAAAAATGAAAAAAAAAAAGATATAAGAGCATGGTCAAGTTTGGTGGATCGAAAATAGTAACTCCCTTCTAAAAAAAGGAAGATAAAAGAAAAAACATTGCACATATGGCAGCAAACAACTCAATAACAGTATGCATGTAGAATGTATGTTTTTTCAAAACATATATTTAGAATTTATTTTATATATTTGGAAGCTGCTGTTTTGTAAATTGCTTAAAACATGTTTTCTACATTTTTGTGGATCCATTTTGGTCTGTTTAAACCTTTTATGCATTTCACTAAAACTACACTTTGCTGGTGAGTCTGGTAAGATATATCTCATTTTTAGAAGAGTCCACATTGCTAATTTTAGAAATATTTTTTAAAGTGTTTAAATTAAGATTCCAAAGAAAATCTTAGAATGACAAAAGCTTTCAGAAACATTTTCATTCCTCGAAAATATTAAGCAGTGACAAGTCTATTTTTATAAACATATTCTATGCCAGACAGCATCAATAAAGGAAGCATGCAAGGAACTTAAGTACCTGTAAATAAGAAAAGTATTTCCACTGATGGACAGTCAAAATGCACTGGGAATACAGAGAGAGTAATGGTATCTCTGTATTTACTTTGACAAACCTATGACAGGATCATTCTGTACCTTGATAGACAAACATAGTCTTTGAAATATGTTTGAAGTCTCCTTGTACTTTAGATTGTTTCTTTCAAGGATGTTTTTGATAATAAGTCAAATCCTGATAAATGGAAAACAATGTCTATTGTTCCCTGTATATTATAGGGAACCTGTGTATTTTATCTTTTGTTACTGAATTTTGATTAGTATTTGAATGAACATTAACAAAAGCTTTAAACAGCCACTAAATAACTTTTCATTCTGTCTTTAAACTTATTAACCACTTATTAGCACTACAATATTTATTTTTTTAATAATAGCAATAAAATTCCTTTATCGTACTAAATTTTAACTTATTTTTAGAACAATTAAAAATGTCCCAAATACAATATCTAATTATGGACATGTCCATATTAAAATAGTACATGGTTATGTCCATTAACCATAATAATGTTAACTAGGTCAAAACTCTGTGCTCCTATAATTCTTCCATGTATTTTCAGTTATGTTGGTAAATAACAGAGTGCATGTTTTCTAGAAATTGTTTGCAACATAGAAGAAATTTGTTGTACATCTAATGAAATCCATGTGTTAGAATGCTTGCCATTTCTGTAGAGCAAGAGTATCAAATTTACTCTAAATTTTTATTCAGCCGAAAGAACATTACAAAACACAATTTCAGGGATATGATTCATATTAATTCAGTATTAATTCAGGATGGGAAAGTAATTGAATTTCTGTCTCATTACTAATATTTTGTTATCCATGTTCATAGCTAATGAAAGAATGAGAATATACTACTACCATATCTATAGAAAGCTGTTATCTTTAAAACCAAAAACTTAAGCACTGAACAGTTTATACAAACATTACTGTATTTCTCCATGTATAAGAAACACCTTCCTTCAAAAAATTTGGGGTCTAAAAACTGGATGCATCTTATACAGTAGTTGTAGATTGTGTTTTACTTGCATTTCCCAATTTTCACGCTTTTTTTTGTGCTCATTGTTGAAGATAGTGATTTGTCATCTGACACAGATGAGGACAAGCTAATGAATGGGAGTTTTGACAGTAATGAGGAGTTATATGAATTTTATGGTATTCAAAACTTGAATTCAATAATTTTATGTAATACATTTTTTTTTCCAATTTCAGGTCCCAAGATCAAGGTGGATCTTATACATGGGATCATCTTATACATGGGGAAATATGGTGTATAATATATAATGTGTATATATATACACACACACATATATGTGTATATATTGCAAAATATATCATCTTTGCAGTTTCCAAACAAATTCATAAATTAGAAGTTTCCACATTTTGAAAAATGCTATAAATAAAAACCATAGCTATACCTGATAAAAATCCTTGAGGCTTTTCTTCATTCTCTTCGTGACAATATAGTTAAAAACAAATCTGAGTTTAAGCTGTGAAAGAAACTTTAAATTTAACCTAAGTGGTTATATATACTTGGTAAGATAAAATTTTTACTAAATTAATATGAAACATAATGTAGTCAAAGTTCTAGAAGTTAAGGGATGCTGTGGACAGAACTATATTCCACAAAAATTCTTATGCTGAAGTTATAATCTATAATGTGCTATATCTGGATATAGGTTTTTTTAGGAGCTAATTAAAGTTAAGTGAGGTTATAAGGGTGGGATCTAATTCAATAGCACTCTGGTCTTCTAAGAAGAAGAGAGAGAGATACCTCTCTCTCGTTTTACCATGTGAGGATATAGAGAGATAAGTTCTTTCTAAGCCAGGAAGAGAGCTCTCACCAGAACTGACCATGACGGCACCCTGATCTCAGACATTCAACCTCCAGAATTGTGAGACAATGTGTTTCTTTTATTCAAGCCATTCAGTGTATGGTGTTTTGTTATGGCTGCTCAGAGCAGACCAAAGCAATGAATGAGTTAAACTAGATATTTTAAATGCTCTCTTGCCATTTACTAAAAGATATGGCAACATGTGCTCCTGTGAGGATATTTGATTTAATGGACATTTTAAAAGTATGCTGTCCTGACTAGAAGTATGATCATTTAAACACATCATATCTGTATTACCCTTACTTAAACGAGGAATTGTCAAAACAGGTAATTGACCTTATATCAAAATAGTCATGAATTTGTTTAGCACATAGAAAATGTTGGTTATATTATGGCTTCTCAGCTTTATGGCAACAGCTCAAAGCCACTGTAGCATCCAAGGCCCACAGGATAGAAACTCCTGGTGAAGACTGTTTGGAGGTGTTTTCCTAAGAGTATGATTTAATTAGTATCATCCCTTACTCCTAATATGATACATAATATGGAACTGAAGTACCTCATAGATTATATAAAAACTGCACTCTTTCTCTACTTGGCTTCTAGACTAACTATTTATTTGAATAAAAACCATGCTTAATTATTTAACAGAGATCGCTGTGTGCAACTGTCATTTTCTTGTACAGCACCTCTAAACTATTCATTTTTATAATATGTTTGTTACTCTATTTTTTACACTGAAATAAAAACTATTAACTCTATAAATATTATTTCTTATAATAGAATCTCTTATCTCCATATTTCTCTTTCTATCATGGCTGCTGTTTCAATTTATTGAAGTCACATCAAATTTACATCATGTATAAACAGAACAATATAAGTGAATGGTTGTTATTAGGCATGTGGGATATTATTAGAAACTTTAGCTTTATTGTGATTTTATATGCAAATATATCACTACACAAAGTAAAAATACTTTAAAAATTAATCTTAAGTCTGCCTTCAGGCCAGCTATAAGTAAGGATTTGCACTATTCTTTTGTTTATTTTGTGAGGGTAAAATGTTGGCTATTTGTCTCATTGCAGCTTTTTAAAATTGCAGGGACATTGCATTCTCTACTGCTCACAGCACCTTGCACAAGTGAGAATTTAAGTAACTATTTCTACTGATGATGCTACTACTAATAATGATGATTTTATTTAAAGACAGTTCAGGCCACATATCTAACTGCAGAAATAGAACATGAAAATCATCTGAAGTGTTTGTACTGAAGCAAAGAATGAAACACAAATTGTGGAAGGTTTGATTTTTGTCTACAATTTTCTTGATGCAATCATTGGCCGCATGAAAAATCCTTAAGGTCTTGTATGACAACCTATTCATCCATTATTTCTATATAGGTACTGTCTTCCTGTTTTCCAAACCATTTCTGAATCATGAAAAAAGCAACATATCAAGTTATTCTGACAGGTTTCAAGAGGAAGTCACACATGTGTTTCTATGCACATACACTCAGACACAGAGAACAACTGATGGAAGCAGAGGAACTCTGTGAGTGTGGTGGCTCTGAAGAAAAGTCAGATTCACTTATCCATTCACAAGCCATCATTTTCCACTAGTCATTGGAGTTTGAGGCTGAACACAGCATGAGCTACTTGTCATTTGGACCAAGAAAGAAATAAGAAATGATGTAAACCAATTTTCCTTGACAAGAGAGACACAGATGGGGATGATGTTTGGACCATATTGTCTGCTTCCAGGTCATCCCTGAAGCCATTAGCTATCATAATGATGGAACAGAAGTTATTTATTTCCCCACAATTTTCTGATAGGGAAAAAACAATATTAAATTGGAGGTCTGAGTTTTCCTACGGGAGGTCGTGTTGTCCTTGAAAAGAAACAACACATATGACAAAATATTTTTAACTTATAGATGTAAATACTACAAATTAAGAAACATTATGTAAGATAAACAAATATTAAGATTATTATGATATAAAATTAGAATACTATTAATATATTTGTAAAGTATTTCAGCTTTTCTTAAAGTTCTTGACTTCTAGCACTTACAGTTAATTCATTCGTTTAAGATTATTATTTGACATCTTCTATTCATTTACTCTGTTGATCAGAGATTGAGGAAACATTTATGGAAAATTCAGTATGTACCAGGACTGGTGATGTGTCAGAAAACAAAATAGAGCAAAAAGAAGAAGAAAACACTCCCTGTACAAATAGAGCCTAGGTCCTAATAAGAGATATAGACAATTAAAGAAACAAGTATAAGTCAATTATATAGTAATTGTTAAAAATTGAAAAGAAGTTATCTTATGGAGGAATGAAAACACCACCAAAGGGGCAGGGAAGTGGCAAGGGATGGGAGAGACGTAGAATGACAATTCCATGAAGTTGTCAAGAGAAGTCTCCTTGAAAATGTGGCATCTGAGCAAAGGTTTGAAGTAAGGAATCACTGTATAAATGGCTGGGAAGGCACATTTTGGGAGGAAGAGCACTTCATGCAAAAACCTAAAGGTAGGAGTTTGCTTAGCTTGTTCAAGAAACAAAGAACCAGTGTCACTGGAACAAAGTGAGCAAGAGGGAAAGTGCAGAAGATGAAAGAAAAGAAACACAGAGCAAAATTCAAAAGGGTTTCTGGGGTCATGATAAGGACTGTGGCCAGTGGTGAGATTCAAATAATTTAACAACCAGCTCTACCCTAATGACCGTTTTAAGTATAAAAAATACACCAGAATGTAGTTTATTATTTCATGCATTTAATACTTAAATAAGAACAATAAAAGAGTACACAAAACTAGATAATGTTATAAGAAAGAGTTCTAAAACATTTTTAAAAATATTAAATAATACCTGACCAAAAATTTAAGGTATTCCCATATTGCTGAAACAAATAATAACTTGTCACCCCTGGTTGTTTGGCACTTTTTCTCTTTACATTATGTGTTTGTTTACTGAAGTAACAAATGTGAGGAAATTAAAGTGTAGTATTTCATCAAAAGTATAATGAGTTTTATGAAATAAATAAATAAATATTACAAGCATAGTTCCGTCAACTTTTTTTCACCTGTGGATGAAATGAACGTTACTGCAGGTGCTTAGAATATGCTGTTGCAGAGATGAACACTGAAAAAGAGTCAGGAATGTAAATTTGTGATTTCCATATTGGGCGGCTGCCCAGGCACCCACCTTAGAGAGAACCCTGATTACAAGTGCCATTTTAACAACCTGTGTGTTGAACACAACAAAAAATTAGGTATTGGTTCTGCTGGACCAGTGAGAACTGGCTGAATCTTACCACTGCCTGTAGCTTTTAGTCTTAAGGAGAGGAGGAGCTACTGAAAAGAGTTTGAGGAGAAGAGGAATATCATCTGACTTCTTTTTTAACTAAATGAAAAAGGGGCAAGGAAGTTTTGTAGTAACCCAGGCTGAAGAAAATGGGCAATTGTATAAAATGATGGACAAACACAGTCTGCGCCTTAAGGCATTTTTAGTAAAAAACCTAGGCCCTTGAAAACATAATTATATGTATAAACTATCACATGTAATAACAAACAAATATATTAAATTCATGTTGGCACCAGGAGGGAATGGTAAATGATCAATGTGATTGATTTCCTCACAAAACAAGAAGCAAGATTCATCTTCTCTTCATAACATTTGCATTAAACAAGCTAAATTCAACTTCTGTCAAATAGCACCTCAATTTTCTCAAATAGTAAATCAAAATATGCCATTAAATTCACTGAAAGAGTGAGCATCAGAAACTTATATAATGTTACATATTGCTCGATTTGGAAAATTGCTAAACGTAGCATTTTTCTCTAATAGTTCATAGGTTCCAAGAGCCTTGTTAAGAAAAAACAAACAACAAAAATCTTAGCTATCTATATTCAAGAAACATCTTCTCAAATACAAAGAACTAGATATACTATAAAGACAGGATGACCTATTTTCCCTGTTTACTTTTTAAAGTCCCCTTCTTTGTCATTGAAGTAGCTCCCTTCCTCTTTGGGAGCTATTTTTTTTATTCTTCTTGAGCAGCATCAAATTCCACACCAATAATTCAGACTTGCAAATATTTACAAAAGATTAAGCAGGCTATAGAAGATGTCAACCAACCCACATATCACAGAAGGGAAACAGATTGTAAAGATTATAAATTTCATGAATTATTGCTTCTTGTAAGTCACCATTGGAAAAGCTCCATAATTCATTTGTTTCTTATTGAAATGTATTCATTCAACCACAAGAGATGTGAATGTGTTGAACTGAAAAAGGCAAGTGTTGTTCTATGGTCTTCAAAATGCAAAAATGAAAGAATTAAATTAAAGTCAATTGTGTTTTATTTTCAATTAATGGCATTCATATTCAAAGTGTCTAATTCTATTGAAATAAATAAGGTTACATTATAAATTATATGACATCTATAAAACATATGTGGCACAGATTATAAAGTACTACACAAACAATGGATTAGATGTTACCTGATTACTCATTTCCAGGTACACATAGATATATGTTTGAAAATACAACTTATAAAATTATGTCTCCTAAAATTATAAATACAGACTTCTCAGAATCACAAAGTTTCCATTCTAGATAGTGTAAAATACTTTATTTGTTTATATAAATATATAATACTAATAATATATAAACATTTATATATAAATAATTATATATAACACATATGTATAGTATGATATTTTAATCAGTATTTAAATCTAATATTCAAGCTTATAAAAATATTTTCAGTCTAATAATCCTTTACAAGTTATACTGAGTATAATTTATGACTTTTTTTTTTTTTTTTTTTTGCATTTTTCTGAAGCTGGAAACAGGGAGAGACAGTCAGACAGACTCTCGCATGCGCCCGACCGGGATCCACCCGGCACGCCCACCATGGGGCGACGCTCTGCCCACCAGAGGGCGATGCTCTGCCCATCCTGGGTGTCGCTATGTTGTGACCAGAGCCACTCTAGCGCCTGAGGCAGTGGCCACAGAGCCATCCCCAGCGCCCGGGCCATCTTTGCTCCAATGGAACCTTGGCTGCAGGAGGGGAAGAGAGCGACAGAGAGGAAGGTGCAGCGGAGGGGTGGAGAAACAAATGGGCGCTTCTCCTGTGTGCCCTGGCCAGGAATCGAACCCAGGTCCTCCGCACGCTAGGCCGACGCTCTACCGCTGAGCCAACCGGCCAGGGCAATTTATGACTTTTTAATAGCAAGAAATGAGAATTTTATATTTGTACTAAGAATTTTATATTTGACCAGGCAGTGACACAGTGGATAGTGTCAGTGGGGGACACTGAGGACTCAGATTCAAAACTCCGAGGTCGCCAGCTTGAGTGCAGACTCATCGGCTTGAGCGCAGGCTCACCATCTTGAGCACAGGGTTGCTGGCTTGAGCATGGGATCATAGACATGACCCCATGGTCACTGGCTTCAGCTGAAAGATCGCTGGCTTCAACCCAAAGTCACTGGCTTCAGCAAGGGGTCACTGGTTAGACTGGAGCACCTTGGTCAAGACACGTATGAGAAAACAATTAATGAACAACTAATGTGCCACAACTATGAGTTGATGTTTCTCCTCTCTCCCTGTCTGTCTGTCCCTGTCTGTCCCTTTCTCTCTCTCTCACTAATAAGTAATAATAATAATAATAATAATAATAATAAAATGATGTTAGCATAGGTAGCCAGATAATAATAAAGGAAGGGAGCAAAGGAAATCAGACATTAAGAGGCCTAATAAACTAGCAAGCTGAAATGCACAATAAGCCTCATTCACTAGGAAGCTACAGATTCACACAGTCTCCAGGGGATCACAGCATTGCCCCAAGGTGTTAACAACACCCTTCCTTCACCCAGGTAAGAATGAAGGACCAGCATAGGGTACAAATGGTCCACTCACCTCGACTATGGAGGGAAAGAGTAAACAATGAGGGGGAAATTCCTCTGCTGGGCACATGTTCAGTAGAAGCCAAGATGGCACAGGGGGCAGAAGGTGCATGCGCTGTAGGAACTAAGATGGTGACCATAATTGACAGAGTCTAGCCTGGGAAAGGATCAGATTGGATAAGGGACAATAAACCCCAGAAGATCTAGGAAATGAATTGGTTAGGGGCAGGATCCAATGCAAGCCGGCAAAGGACTGGGATGTTGATTGGTTAGTTTAAAAGAGCCCCTGGTATTTCCCAAGCCAGAGATAATATACCCCAGGTTTAACAAAGCCCTATATCTCTCACTCATCCAAGCTTAACAGAGCTCTGTCTCTCTCACTGGGTAACACATGCACATTCTTTCAATTGTGTATTTTCTCTCCGTAGCAGACACATGAGAATAGCAGTCCCTGGGGTCCAGCAGCCATGCAGACTTTGCACAGGGTCCAAGAGCAGACCTGAGCACAGCACACGCTGAATTGCACCCAGGAACAGACTAAGCTAGCTGGATGGGTACAGAGATTAAACTGGACTAAGCCTTGGAATGGCTCAAAATTTCTGGACACTCGCCCTATTTCTGGGTCTGAAGAAGACAAGGTTGGACTTGTTCCACAGGGGAATAGAGTAGAACCTGGGAGAGTCCTTTGTGTTTGCCCCAGCTTCAATAAATCTTACCACTACACCACAACCTCCCATGCCTGTGTCCCTGAGAATGAACCCCATCACCGCCTGCAACATCTGATCCGTCCCCGGCTTGTGATAAGAATTGGTGTCTCACTTTTCGTGTCCCAGAAGGCTAGGCAGTCTTTCCTTCACTCGTCTCTCTCTTCCCTCTACTGCTACCTCTGTGTATTTTCTGGTTCCTCTTTTCTCTTCTCTCTCAGTGCCATTTCAGCTTCAGATCCAAAATTCCCCTCAGGCCACAGCTTTGTGGGTGTGGGCAAGCGATCTTGCCCTGCTTCCCACTGCACCCCTCAGCCGCTGCCTAAACACAGCACTCTGGCGGCCCTATATGCAGTGAGGGCAGGACCCACTGTGCATCCTCCCTCCTTATGGTCCCCTTGTTCTCAGCCTCACAGCTGCAGCAGCCCGCAGCTCTGACCCTGTATGCTGGGACTTTCTCCTCTTCCATGCTGTGCTCAGACCAGTGCTGTGGAGTCTGGGTGGTGGTTATCTGAGAGGTGCCCCGGGACGCAGTCATGGCAAGCATGGATGCCCCTACTGATGCTGTAGTTTTTTTCCCTGGTGTGCAGAACCCTAGCCTGCCCAGCTTCCCCTTTTCCATCCACAGCTACAAGTGCCCAGGGTGCCACCTGGGGGCCTTCCACAGCTGCCTCTGAGCCCACTAGGTCTGCACACCACTTGGGTGCAGAGCTCTGCTCCCCTTTCCCTCCTTTTTGCTTCCACCTGGTGACATCTAGGAGCAGCATCTGGCAACCACACGTGACTAGCCTCCAGCTTGCCACTGCACAGCCTGGGCCAGTACAATGGGAGCCTCCACAGTGCTCCTGCCTCCTGCTGCATTGGCAGCTGCTTGTCTGTACCCAGGCATTGAATACTCCTAGCTGTGCAGTGTACATGAGAAAGTGTGCCTCCAACGCCAAAAGCTTCCAAATCACAATCCTCATTAATGCTTCTCCAGTTATAATGGTACATCATCTATCGCAGGGGTTAGGTTCCAGAACCCCCCCCCCCCACAATAGGTGAAAATTGCAAATTAGCGACCTTATATTTATTTTATAATTTATTATATATTTTATAATATATATTATATATAATTTTATAGTTTATTATATATTTTAAGGCTTTATAAAACCTCCCCGCACTCTTATAAACCTTTCCCACACTGTTATTAACCTTTCCCACACTTATTTTGCTTATTTTACTACAAAATAATTAAAATAATAAATATATAAAAATACCTATATACCGCAAAATCCTGCAATATAGTGAAAAATTTATGATATAAAATTAGATATATACAATTTAAAAACATGTGATACAGTGAGACCACAAAAATTAAACTGCGATATGGTGAGGGATGACTGTATACAATAAATATAAAGCCTCAGATCCAAGTACTCACAGAAATGGGAGGGTTTATTTAAACCAATTGGGAAGTACAGTAAGTCTTGGAGTTATAAATATCTGAGTTATATACAACTCGTACTTACAAACTCAGTGCCATAAAGGCTACTGGTCATCAACTGCAGTTGTACATCAGTGAAAATAATATCATAGACTTACTCAACTCCTATGACAAAGAACTAACCAATGAAGACTTCATGAAACTGAAATAGATGATAACATTTAGGAAAAAAATCGGGACCTAGAAACTCCAGAACTGAAAAAGTTTACTATAAACAAGTTAACTGATTCTCTTTGTCTCATTGAGGCAGAAATGGCAAAGTTAAATGAGCAAGATCCTGATACAGAGAGGTTCACCAAAGTTTACAGTATAGTTACCAAAGGCCTGAGATGCTACCAGACCATTTATGATGAGAAAAAGAAAAGCTCTGTACTAATTAAACCAACTTTTTTACAATGAAAAGAAGGACAAAAATAAGTTGAAGAAAACAATATTGTAAATAAAAGAAACTTTTTATTCATTGCAACTATAATATGATAAATGCATAATAAAAGCATTTGTAATATTTTATATTGTAATTATGCTTACATGCTTATTAATTTTTAATAATAACTGTAAGAAAAAATATTCCACTGAATGAATATTTTTGTCAATGTATCATCTTGTAACAATATATTGGAAATATCTGAACAAGAAATATCCTTCGTATTGAATTTTATGGCAAGTGCTGCAGCTAGAGAATCAACATTCAATCTTGATTTCTCACTTGTCCAAAAATCATTAGCAACTGAAAAAACTCTTTCAACTGCTGCATTAGTTCCAGGGCAACACAATGTAAATTGAACAAGAATAAATAAATTTTCACATGGAATATGTTCATTTTTGAAATGGATGAATATTTCCACCCATCTTTTTATCAATTTCTATGTGTTCATTTTCCCATTGTATTAACTTGTCAGAATTTGAATATACATTCAGTCTTCTAATTTCTTCAAAGAGACAATTGTCATCTATTTTGATGTCTGGCATTTCTTTAGATAAAAACTCAAGACAAGATTCAATATCTGTCCAATTTACTTGCGATGAGGTAAAAAAAACACCACTGAAAACTTATTTCCCGTAATGCTTGTTTCAGACCATTCTTTGATATATTGAAAACTTGTCCGGTAAAATTTTACACTTCTTTGATAAACTTTTCTGTTATGCCCGGATGTGATTCCTCTAAGTCTGACAATTTTCTTTTTATAATTAAAGGAAGAAATTTTTCTTCAAAATGAGATTTATATTGAAGGATAAAGTCATTCAAAATAAGACTAACTTCCATAGCTGAAATGTGTTCTCCTTCGATCTTTTGAATCGTTTTGTGAAAAATAAATGCTTGATTATGTACAAAATATATTAATATCTCAGATATTTTATTATGAAAAAATAATTCCAGGATTTTAGGACACTTTTCTAAACTTAAAAAATATGAACAGAGAGGCTCAAATAATTGTAGAACACACTCTATAGCAAGAGTTAGACCAAACCATCTAAGTTTTGAATATCCTAAAAGATTTTTGTATTCAACACTTGCTTCTTTACAAAATTGTTTTAAAGTAGCAACATGAACAGTAAAACGACTAAAATGCAAATAAACTATAGATATTATTACCTCTACACCAATTGGCATGGCACATGATGCTGTGTTGATTGCATTTGACAACATATGTGCTTTATAACCTATTCCTAGTCTTTTCTTTTGAAGTAACTCTTGTAATTTTACATATACATTATTCACCCTGTAAAGCCAGTTGCTGCGGCCACTATCATAGCTGTCCGGCCCATGCAGGTTTGCATTGGATTCAGACAGTCAGTTATGAAACAACAGAGCCACGAACTGGCTGAAACGTAGGTTGGCGGACCAGGAGGTTGACAGCCCCTAGCTGGCGTTGGACCAGGGTGGGATAAGCAATAATCAGGTATTGCTCTCTTTGTTAACTGGGCAGGTGAGATGGGTGGTTAGGCCCAGCACATGTCCCCTGGATATAAAAAAAAAAAAAAACACCCTGCTTAAATTTGGTTTCCAAAAGATATTAAAATTTCAAATTTGTGTGTTGTGATTCTTACTCATTTGAATTCCCATGTTCGGATTTGAAGGCAGACTGGAAAAATACAGAACAAACACAAAATTAGTATAGCCAATGCTAACAGATACCCAAAACAAGTATACTAATACATCACAGTGATTAAAGCCTTTAAGCAAACTCTTTAAGCTAATACAACAAGAATCTATAAAAAAAAATGTCCTTAAAGTGTTCACCAAATCCAAGTTGTCACCAACACCATTCCAAATCTCTGCAAATGCATCCCAACCCCAGTTCAGTCCATCAAAAACTGTCACAGGAGGAGTCCAGGAAGAGTCCACATTCAGGAAAAGTCCATATGGCACTGGAATTGCCGTCACACTTCCACACTCTGCAGTTAGCGTCAAAGTCCCAATGACTGCTGCTCGCAGCTGGCAATGACCCAGGTAGACTGGAAAAGCCATCTGCAGCATGCATGAAAACAGCTTCAGTTTTCTTTAAACTGGAGAGGTGAACCCAGGGTGCCTTTCTCTGGAGCTCTGCAATTATGGCATGGTGAAGAGAACCTGTGGATACGCTATCCTGGGTAGCAGAGGTAAGTTCGTCTAAATTAGGAGTAAGTCCCAGCCTAAAATAGGCATGGGGCATTGAAGCAAGAGGAATAAAGGAAACACTAAATATTAAACAAAGCAGCAGAAAATAAGACTATCAACACCCACAACAGAGATCTTCGAGGGATGAATAAAAAAACTTAATATTCATTATTCATATTTCATTATTCAAACATAATATTCATATTCAGGCAAGGCATAGTAGGTAGCCCTTGTGTCCATAAGAAAGGAGATCAGTTTACCTGCTACTTGGAAGAAATACCCTAGGCTTGTCCACAGCGACGTGAGATGGGGCCGATGGCCCTGGGCACCTTTAGTCTTCAGTGGCAAGCCTCAGAAGGCTGGCAAGGTCAGGTCACAGGTAGCCGGAGCAGGGCTAGAAGAGACTGAACCCTCCCTTGGAGGAGTGAGGGAGCAGCTTACCTTCCAGTGTCCCTTTTTCCCATAGTAAAGGCATGTCCCTGGTGGGGGCCGAGAAGCCTGGCAGGCTTTAGTTCAATGACCTTCCTTTCAACTCTTGAAGCAGGGCCCTGATGGGAGTCCTATGAAGTCTCTCGAGGGCGTTGGAGCCTTTATGGGTGCATGCCAAGAGCTGGTATTTTACCTGATCTCTTTTTGGCTCTGTCTGCCTTTTCTGTTCCTCTCTTGGTTATTATAGACCTTAAATGCCATGCTCAGATCTCGTTGAGGGGTTTGAGGGTCCCCATCTGCCTATATAAACTTTTTCCATATACCTAGGGCTGATTGGAAAAAGACAAAACAGCATTATTAGCTGGATTAAATAAAAGAAGGTAGAAGTTTGCAGGAAGAGAAATGTTTGGCATCTTTTGTAGGATTTCAGAGTCTCTCAGTTGCTGAATCAACCTGTACATTAGAAAATTTTTAATTTGTACAAGAGAAATTTTTAAAAGGTCCAAAACACAAAGTTTTATTGAAAACAATAAAATACAGCAGATTCTTATTTTAAAGTAAAACTGACTTTTCCCAGAACTTTCCTAGTACCGCATTATTTTGATTACTATAAAAAACAAAACAAAACAAAGTCCCAATTTCAAAATAATTAGCAAACCTGTTGGTAAACATTCTTTTCATGGTTCTAGTTATTTTTCCTAAATTTTACATTTGCACCTTTTTAAGAATGAGAGTTTTTCTTTACACTAAAGGAAACAAACAGATTTATTGTAATAAACTTAAACATAAAAAAACCCTGAATTTCAGAATTACATAGACCTTTTATTCAAAATAAATATTTAAAGAATAAGCTGTTTTGATGCATCTAAAACATTCATCCAACAAATTAAAACAAATTTTAGCACATACTTGCACAATGCACGCTTGCAGCGGTGAGATACTATCAGGAATACAAAAACAAATCTATTTAAGTAACCCATATAACAATAACAAAGTATTCAATGTATTAATACTATTAGAGAGGTATTATAAACTGGTACAGTAGCTCAGTGCCATGAAAGATTAATTTCGACCGGTCTTTAAAGAGAAAGAGGTAGTCATGTCAGACAGCTTAACTCCCAAAGCAAGTTTAGATTTTAACAGAATCTTAACTCTCTCCTATATTTACCAATGGAATCAGAGCCTTGCTTGGGGTGGCTCTTTTCCCCCTCGTTACCATACAGATTTTTTTAAGCATTTGTTGAGTACACTTTATAATATCTTTACTTCAAAATTGTAAGAAATACTTGTCTTTATGTTAACTTAACAAAACATAGTAAATGCATTTTCAAGTAACATTTCCAAACTTATTAAAACAGTTCTATCCTATTAATTAACAGGCAAATTAAAATGCACAATAAGGCTGGAAAATTCCAGTATATTATTTCCAGTGGCCATTATTTTTCTATATTATTAATGAAAATGTACACCTTTGCTAGGTAAATTCACTGTTTTAAGCGTTGCAGCCTGAAGTTTGAAGCAGTTTGGCCAAAATTAGCAAGTTTTAGGATTCACATTTTATTCAATTTAAATTTAAATGAGCGCGCTATATTTACTCCAATTAAAATTAGAAATTTGTAGGGATGATATCATTTTAATCCTAGCTTGCACACAGTGGGCAAGCAAAAACACACACACCAGGCTTCAAAACCTACTCACATTCAGTGCTCATAAAGCTACTGACCTATCCAAGCTTCCCAGAATCAAAGGTTCCAGCTCATCAGACCTATCCACCTCTGCTCCCCATCTTCTCCCTTCTCTTTTCATAAACTCTGCACAAGCCAGCCTCTCACTCAGCACTCCACCATCCTGGCCGCCTTTCCCAGCCTCCTCCACGTGGCCTTTTTCTGCTCTCTCCTCTAAAGTTAATCTCAGGAACCAAGAGAGCAAGCTCCCGTTCTGCCCTCATTTTATAGTGTAGAAATCCAAACCTCTAATCCAATATACAAAATAGGGAAATCTCTAATACAAAGTCACTTATCAGAGACATGATGGGATTGTACCACCCCAAATCAAAAAGTGCGGTAAAGGCTTAATCCCAAAACCAAGCCCCAGGCTACAAGAATTCTGCCTGCCCACAGCCCACAGAGACATACATTAATATCACCTGGGTAATGGCCTCCATGTGGACAGCGCCATCTTTAACAAAGTGAGCATAATATATTTTATTTGCCTAACACCTTTATTCAAGATTTGCACCGGCCGACAAGCAATCACACAGGGCTCCCAAAGCCACTGACACATTCTCTGGTTCCAAAACTTGGAGATCTTCTCCGGTATTTCCTAGAATCAAAGGCTTCACCAGTCCCAAAGCCCCAGGACGCCAACTGGGCCCTTCTTTTCCCCCCAGCCAAACACTGTCCAATTTCGCTGGGGCGGGCCCGCCAAACCCTGTCGCCACCGCCTGCTCACACAACTTCCTCTTCCCCAAGCGCCGATAGGCGCTTCTCTCACAATGACCCCAGCCTAGGGAGCGCCCCACACAACCAGCCCTGGGATGCCAGAGGCGGCCGCCCAACCACGCGGTGAGAGAGCAGGCACCCTTGGGGCTAGCCGGGCACCCGTGGCAGGGAGGGGCCCATAACAAGCACACGCGGAGGAAACCAAGCGGGTGTGGGAAGCCCCTCGGACAACAGGCGGGTCCACCGGGAAAACACACAGGAATTCCCAAAACCGCCACACTCGGGCAGCCCCTGACACCCAGGACGCCTGGCGGCCCCCTTTCCCCACACTCTAAAAACTTTGACTAACGCAGTGACAAAAACAGATAGACAAACAGCAAAAAAAACAGACAAACAGCAAAAACAGATAAACAAATAGGCGCCATCACCTGCTCTCGAGCTCGGAATATCTAAACTCAAATGGGGTTCCCTAAATGCGGGGTGCCCCCCCAAAAGTCTCCCAACCTTGTGTCCGAGGGGAAACAGGCCACCGGCTCCTTCCCGGCCCTTCAGCCAGAGCACATGTGGCAACAAAACGGTCACGACCTTGTTCTACTTACCCGGGGTTGGACAATAAAGCTCCGATGTGCAGACCGAGGACATTCCCGGCCAACGCACCAAATGTTAATCCAAATTCAGAGGGACTCGAAATATGGAAGACAGGAACAAGGTCCATCGTTTACACATCAAAGCTTTATTGTCTAGCTTGGCCAAGCGGCGGGAACTCCAACAGAAATCTGACGGAGAGCGCTCTGGCCCTTTGTTCTACTTAGTTTTTATAGTTTTGTAAGTGGGAAGTACAGAAGCAAAAATTGTAATTAGGAGCCCCTTTCTGCTATTGGTTATAGTCATATGTCCTTTAACATGATAGGACCACGTTCAATTTGCAAACCATACATCATTTTGGAGAAAACAAAATTTACAAGTCAACACAATGGTAGAAAGATGTCTCTTTACATATTAAAGGCTTTCCTATATTATCTAGTGTTTATCTGCTATCTCTCTGTCCAGAGTCACACACACATTTACATAGGAGAGGTAGTTTCAGTGGGGACAAATGCCCGCAAATGGCTCATTGGTATAAGAAAAGGTTTATTTTGGCTTTTCTCTTCCTGCACCTGGCTAGCCATTCACCCCTTTCCCCACAGGTGTGGTGGAATGTCTGGGAATCCATGTTTTCCTCCCCTTCCATTTACAATACAATGCCAAGGGCCATCCTGGTTATGCCAATCACACAGTACAGAGACTATTCTCACAATTTCTCTGCACACCTTAACCCAAATTAATAAAATGTTCTCCAAGCCTCCTAAAATATTAATAATTAATTCTGTAGCCTTTGGTACTTTACAACACCTGCAGGTGAAATGGCTCAGAGGCTCCTCACCACTGTTAGGAATATACCCCAAGAACACCATAGCACTGTTTGAAAAGAAGAAATGCACCCCCATGTTTATGGCAGCATTGTTCACAATAGCAAAGATCTGGAAACAACCCAAGTGTCCGTCAGTGAACGAGTGGATTAAAAAGCTTTGCTACATATATACTATGGAATACTACTCAGTCATAAGAAATGATGGCATCAGATCATTTACAACAATGTGGATGGACCTTGATAACATTATACTGAGCAAAATAAGTAAACCAGGAAAAACTAAGAACTATATGATTCCATACATAGATAGGACATAAAAATGAGACTCAGAGACATGGATAAGAGTGTGGGGGTTATAGAGAGGGGGGAGGAGAGGGAGGGGTTTAGGGGAGGGGAGGGGCACAAAGAAAACCAGTTAGAAGGTGAAGGAAGACAATTGGACTTTGGGTGATGGGAATGCAGCATAATCAAATGTCAAAATAACCTAGAGATGTTTTCTCTGAACATATGTACCCTGATTTATCAATGTCATCCCATTAAAATTAATTAAAAAAAAGATATTCTCAAATTTTCTAGTGTTTATTTCCCATTCCTTTCTTAGAGGTATATACATCAATCACTCATTTTTCAGGAGGGGAGGGGGAATTTACATGGTGCCAGGGGATTAAGCACCTGCAAATGGCCCATTAAAAAAGAAAGAAAGAGAAAGGAAAAATGGCTTGCCTTATCTATCCCTAGCATCCCCACACCTAGCTAGGTTTATACCCTGTTTCTCACAGAGGTGGGGAAGGGGGAAACTAAGTCTCCCCAGCATAAAGATTTCTTTACAATATCATTCTGTTGTCTATTCTGAGTTGATGCAAATCACACACAAGTATAAAAATCATATTTACAAAATCTCTCTGTATGCCTAACCTAAATTATAAAATGCTTTTTAAGCTTCCTGGTAAAAAAGGGTTTCCTACACAGTATGTCTCTGCAAGCTAGGAAACTTTCACATTCCTTTACGTTCACTCCCTTCAGAAAGAAGACAAGAAACCTAACTATTTTCCCTAAAATATTAATATTAATTTTCTATTCTTACCACAAAATTATACCAGGTATTGGCCACCTAACACAGAGCTGGGAGCACTAAGACACTCATGCCTTCCTCAGCAACCCAACTTCCTCTTCTGCATGGAAAGAAGTCTAACTCCTGAAAGATAACAGGCAATGACACCATAGTGCCTTTAGAGACCACTTTTGGGGGACACACTCACCAACTAACTGGGAGAAATTTAATCTTGGGTCCCAACTAACTGGAAGAAATTTAACCTTGGCTTTATTAAACTAAGTTCTGTACTTTTGAAATGCAAATACCTAGTATTCAAAAACGGGTAACTGAGCCATTTTTTTAAAATGCAAATTTCTAGGAGGTAAATCTTACCAAGAGAAAAACCTTAGCCTTCTGAGCAAATCAATGAAACCTATTTCAACTGTTACTTTCTAGATTAGTGAGTTTTGCATTATAATACTTGTCTTATGAAATTATGTCTCTTAAAAGTATATGTTTGCCAAAAGAAGAGCCTATGTTTTTAGAAGATACAAAATAATCTAGGGTGCTAATTGCTTACTTTTTAGTTGTCTAATGCAGTTAGAGTTATGTTCTTTTCACAATGTTTAAAGGACAAGGATTTTCTGTTACAGTAATACAATGTTATTGTGATTAAATATATAGAAATATAAAAAATATGGAAGACATATAAAAATAAGTTAGGATATAATATTAAAAGCTATTAAGGCAAGTGAATAAGGGTATGATGTCTGGACAGGAATTAATCTAGTGCAGGGGTAGTCAACCTTTTCATACCTACCGCCCACTTTTGTATCTCTGTTAGTAGTAAAATTTTCTAACCGCCCACTGGTTCCACAGTAATGGTGATTTATAAAGTAGAGAAGTAACTTTACTTTATAAAATTTATAAAGCAGAGTTACAGCAAGTTAAAGCTGTTGGGCGGATAAAATGTATTATGCTCACTTTGTTAAAGATGCCATCGCCCAGGTGATATTAATGTGTGTTGAGAATCATTGTAGCCTGAGGCTTGGTTTTGGGATTAAGCCTTTCCCACCCTTTTTGCTGTGGGGCGGTACAATCCTATCATGCCTCAGAGGGTGACTTTGTATTAGAGACTTCCCTGTTTTGTATATTGGATTAAGGGTTTGGATTTCTACACTATAAAATGGGGACGGAATGAGAGTTTGGGCTCTTGGTTCCTGAGATTAGCAAGAGAGAGCAGAGGAGAACAGAGAAAGGCCACCTGGAGGAGGCCAGGAGAAGCAGCCAAGATGGCGGAGTGCTGAGTGAGATGCCAGTTTGTGTAGAGTTTGTATCTGGGATAAGGAGGGAGATGGGGAACTGAGGAGAATAAGGTTGGTGAGCTAGAAACCTTTGATTCTAGGAAACTCGGATAAGTCAGTGGCTTTGTAAGCACTGAGTGTGACTGGGTTTTGGAGCCCAGTGTGTATTTTTACTTGCCCGCCGGGTGCAAGGTAGGATTAAAGGCTATGGCCCACCAGTTTTTGGCTCCATGGTTTCTTTACCGACTGTCCAAATCCAATGCGAACCTGCATGGGCTGGGCTGCTGTGATGGTGGCCCTGGCCGTGGCTCCTGGCTTTACATTTGGCGTAGTCTGTGGCAGGATTTGATACAGATCGGCAAGGAGCCTTTGAGTGGTGGAGTAGAGGACTGGCTAGTGTTAGGGTTCCCCATGGCTGTCCTTTTGGGGATCGTAGGCTGGCTGACTTTTACAGCCATGCATGAGGAAACTGAGAGCTCTGTGAAAGAGGCTGCCCAGGACCTGCCTACCAAGCAGTGGAAGGAGATGGAGCAAACGCAGGAGAAACCAATGCTGACCCTGGAGCTGGAGGAAATGCTGGAGGAGGAGGCCAACCAGGTGTTCGAGATTCGCCTGGAAATGGAGCAAATGCTGGAGGAGGATTCAGAGGTTCGTGAGTTGCAGCTTGCCCTGGATGTTGCGGAGAGCCAGCAGCAGCAGGAGGCCGGGGCTGAGGCTGAGGCTGAAGCTGAGGCCGGGTCCGGAGCTGCAAGGTCTGCGGAGCAGAAGGCAGCGGCAGCCCGGGGCTTGAGCCTGGCAGCGGGAGCTGGTGTTTTCAGTTCCTCTTTGGAGGATGAGGAGAATTGGGCTGGAGTTGTGATCTGCAGTCTCCAGAAGATGGAAGCCCAGCTGGAAGGAGCACCTACTGCGGCCCTGGTAGGTCTGCGATTTTGGGACACAGGGCTGGACACGCTCTCCGGAGCAGAGATGGAAATGCTGACTGCCATTGCCATGTGCTCCTCTTTGGGACAGTGTAAGACCTGCGAGGACGGCAGGGATGAGGGGGGTGGCTGACGCCCCATGTGCGTGGACTGATTTCCTGGACTACGACCAGAGTGGGCATTGGCTCTTTTGTTGGATGGACTTACGGATTACGGATTTTGGACAATGTGAAATACCCTGATGGGGGTGGGGAGTGGCTTTTCTGGAAGCACTCCCCTGCCCTGGGAAGCTTTTCCCATAGGCTGAGGACATTTTGCGCTTTGGGCAAAGTGCTCAAAGACTGGTGAAGTACCTTTGTAATTGTTGAAACTGTATGATTTTTGCTGTTATAATTTGTGTAATGTTCTAATTTCCTTGCATAGGGATGCCGGTGATGTAAATTGTGGGTAGTAAAGTGAGCATAGGGGTGGATTGTTGGGCAGATAAAATGTATTATGCTCACTTTGTTAAAGATGCCATCGCCCAGGTGATATTAATGTGTGTTGAGAATCATTGTAGCCTGAGGCTTGGTTTTGGGATTAAGCCTTTCCCACCCTTTTTGCTGTGGGGCGGTACAATCCTATCATGCCTCAGAGGGTGACTTTGTATTAGAGACTTCCCTGTTTTGTATATTGGATTAAGGGTTTGGATTTCTACACTATAAAATGGGGACGGAATGAGAGTTTGGGCTCTTGGTTCCTGAGATTAGCAAGAGAGAGCAGAGGAGAACAGAGAAAGGCCACGTGGAGGAGGCCAGGAGAAGCAGCCAAGATGGCGGAGTGCTGAGTGAGATGCCAATTTGTGTAGAGTTTGTATCTGGGATAAGGAGGGAGATGGGGAACTGAGGAGAATAAGGTTGGTGAGCTAGAAACCTTTGATTCTAGGAAACTCGGATAAGTCAGTGGCTTTGTGAGCACTGAGTGTGACTGGGTTTTGGAGCCCAGTGTGTATTTTTACTTGCCCGCCGGGTGCAAGGTAGGATTAAAGGCTATGGCCCACCAGTTTTTGGCTCCATGGTTTCTTTACCGACTGTCCGAATCCAATGCGAACCTGCATGGGCTGGGCTGTGATAGTGGTGGCCCTGGCCTTGCCTCCTGGCTTTACAAAAGCATATAATAATAATTACTTATCAAGTACTTTATGTCGGATTTTCGCTAACTTTGGCAAACTAAATCTTTATAAAACAACTTACTATAGTTAAATCTATCTTTTTATTTATACTTTGGTTGCTCTGCTACCGCCCACCATGAAAGCTGGAACGCCCACTAGTGAGCAGTAGGGACCATGTTGACTACCACTGATCTAGAATATACAGATAGGATAGACTCTGCCTTTCACACAGGGCCCAGTCAGTGTGTGTGTGTGTGAAGTTATATAGAGATAAAAAGTGGCTTGATGTCATAACTCTGTATGTTAACATAAACAAGAAGCTTCCCTAGGAACATCTTAAAAATGGCTATGACATTTTGGTAGATTAACATAAAAAGGGCTCCCTGTGAGGATCTCCTAAAAAGATGGTTTGAGGTGATAATCCTGTAGATTGACACCTGTTAGAAGGTGTAGGCCAGAAAAGGTACTAAAGCTAAGGGACCCCCTGCTGCAGAAGTCACCCAGATTCCAATGCTGAATGTGGACTGTCTCCACACTCCTCTGACAAAAAACAGCAGAGAGAAGAGGAGCATGCCAATGGGGCCCCTTTAAGCTGTACCCAGGCACACCAAAAAGATTTGTGAGTAATAAACTGCCTGTGTGATTCTTGCAACTAACTTGTGTGTCGGTCGTGTCTTTCCTCCGGTGGCAGTTGGTCTCAGCACTGATAAGTAGAATTCTTGTAGCCATTTCAAGAGTAGTCTCAAAGAGGCTGCCAGCCCTGCTGATAAGCAGGAGTGTCCCACTGCACGGGGAAGTCGAATCAGGGACATCTAATCAACATAGAGCTTGGGCTCTACTGGGACATTTTCCTTTTGCTTTATATTTTTCTCCCTAACTGGTCTCTCCAAAGTTTGGCAGTTATTAATGAGTAAATGATGACAATATGCTTGTTTGCATAAATCCAATAAGAATCTGTTCTCTTTATAATAGGACACATAAGGACTGTTTCCAATTGTGGTTTTATTAACCAAGGCTGACAGGAATGTTATGTCTGAGAGAGACATGTCTAGACCCTGAATGTCACCAGAGAGCTTTAAAAAATTAAGATTGACTTTCAAAGTTGATAAAAGCCTAATAAATAAATAGCCTGGTACCTTTCTTATTTATGTGGTTCATGGAAGTCTTTCCAGGTAAAGAACAAAGATTGCTTTCCAGAGAGGTGGTAAGTAAAGAACCTCAAGACATTTTTGAGGACTTTAACTTGAGGAACTTACCCAAACCTATAGGTAATGAAGGCAAAGCCTATTGGCAATGTGTGGCTTGTCTTCTTCACCCTGAATGGCTAACACTCCTTCTGAAGATTCCTTACAAGATTACAGCAAAGCAGATCTAGAAGAGAGTATATGATCAATTACTATTCTGGTTGTGTTTATGCAAATAATGAGAACAAAGTAAGATCGGGAATGCAGTCTCTTTAATAAAAATGAAGGTAACTGTCAGAAGAAAAATTATGTTTCAATGGACATCACAATGCCCAGTGGTAGATATTAGTCTCTAGTTCAGTTAATTGTCTTCAATGTTTGCTTTTCACCTGTAAACTAAACTGGTTCCAGAATTATTCTAGTTTCCTTCAACCCTCCAAACCAAAATTTTCAGTTTTTCTCCAGTCCTCTGACTAGGAACTGAAATGTTTTTCCTAAGGCTGTGTCTGTACACCATACAGAATTTACATGAGTACCTGATGATGTTCAAACAGCAGACAAAGAGGAGCTATCCAATTTCACTGCTTGCTTACATTCCAGCAAAAGCCTTACATCAGGAAGTATTCTCATCTCTCAGTCTTGCAGACTCACAAACTGATTATTTTAAAAGCCTTCATGTTTTTTTCTTCTGCTTTTACATAATTTACAACTTTTATTATTATGTACCAGTGTTTTTGAGTTTTGGGGGTATATACCCAGTAGAGGGATTGCTGGGTCATATGATAGTTCCATTTTTAATTTTTTGAGGAACCACCATACTTTCTTCCATAATGGTTGTACTACTTTACATTCCCACCGACAGTGAATGAGGGTTCCTTTTTCTCCACAGCCTCTCCAACATTTGCTATTACCTGTCTTGCTAATAATAGCTAATCTAACAGGTGTGAGGTGGTATCTCACTGTAATTTTGATTTGCATTTCTCTAATAACTAATAAAGATGGGCACCTTTTCATATATCTGTCGGCCATTTGTATTTCTTCCTGGAAGAAGTATCTGTTCATGTCTTCTTCCCATTTTTTATTAGATTATTTGCTGGTTTGTTGTTGAGTTTTATGAGTTCTTTGTATATTTTGCATATTAGGCCCTTATCTGTGCTGTTTGAAAATATCATCTCCCATTTAGTTGGCTGTCTGTTTGTTTTGTTGTCAGTTTCTCTTGCTGTGCAAAAACTTCTTAGTCTAATGTAATCCCATTCATTTATCTTTTCCTTCACTTCCCTTGCCTTAGAGTCAAATTCATAAAGTGCTTTTTATGGCCAAGGTCCATGAGTTTAGTACCTATGTTTTCTTCTATGTAATTTATTTTTTCAATATTTATATTTAGGTATGTAAAGACACATGCAGCCCCATATTCATTGCAGCATTGTTCACAGTGGCTAAGACATGGAGACAACCAGAAAGTCCTTCAATAGATGATTGGATAAAGAAGATGTGGTACATATATACTATGGAATACTATTCAGCCATAAGAAATGATGACATAGAATTATTTACAACAACATGGATGGACCTTGATAACATTATACTGAGTAAAATAAGTAAATCAGAAAAAACTAAGAACTGATGATTCCATTCATAAGTGGGACACAAAAATGAGACTCAGGAACATAGACAAGAGTATAGTGGTTATGGGAAGGAGGAGGAAAGAGGAGAGGGAGAGGTGAGGGGAGTGGAGGAACACAAAGAAAACCAAATAGAAGGTGACAGAAGACAATTTGACTTTGGGTGATGGGTATACAACATAATCAAATGTCAAAATAACCTGGAGATGTTTTCTCTGAATCTATGTACTCTAATCAATATCACCCCATTAAAATTAATAATAAAGAAAAAAAACTTTTATTTTTAATTTATTGTGCTGACATGGTTTCAAGTGTACATACATCTTATTTATCTGTATGTTTGTTTACATAATATAGGCCTCATTTAGAAACTCACTTCTGTCATTGCCTGCTGAAATGGACTCAACCATTTGGATGGGTTAACTTGTTGGGTAGGTAAAGTATGGAGAGGTCTATTGGCTTTGTTTGAAACTGCTTTCCCTTTTCTCCCCAGTGCTTCAAGCAGAAAGGCCTGCTTCAGGAGGAAATCTTAGAGTGTTCTCCTTAGCTTAACTTGAATTAAGTGAACTAAACCAGAGGGCTTCAGACAGGTGGGACACCTGGGAAACCTCTCTGCTAACCTAAGCTGAGACACTGTAAAGTTCATCTTTCTTGCTATCACCTGGTTTTTAACTGTCACCATACCTTTAATTGCTATAATACCCCTCAGTTTTTGATGAAGACTTTTAACCTTCTCATCAAATTTGTCACCTCTGGAATTCAAAAAGAGTGCCAGCTTGTGCAGCAGTGCATCTGCTAAGCACTGTGTGTGCTGCCTCCCAAGGACAGCAGCACACTTCCCTGGGCCTTACAAAACCCCTCTCCCCTCACATGAAGTCTCCTGTTCCCTTTTTCTCATTTCTTTCTTTGACAGATAGCAAGAATCCCTGGGCTGAGAATAGGGGGGACTATGCCCCTTGGCAATTGGAAGAAGCTACAAAAAATGAGACCTTTATCCATTTACTCTTGGAAGATTACAAGCGCCCAGTGATTTTCAGTGGGAAAGTAATGTGTTAGCATAGGTAGCTATATATATATTAATGAAGGATGAGAGCAAAGGAATCAGACATTAAAAAGCCTAATAAACTAAGGAGCTGATATGAACAATAAGCGTGGTTTACTAAGAAGCTACAGCTTCACACAGTACCCCAGGGCTCAAAACATTTTCCCGCTGTGGCACTAATATAAGGTTACAGTAATTAAATATATAGAAATACAAAAAAAATATGGAAGATACATAGAAATAATTAGGATATAATATGAAAAGCAATTAAAGAAATTAAAGTTATGCCATCTGGATAGGAATTAATCTAGTGTGTACAGATAAGATAAACAGACTCTGCCTTTTGCGCAGGGTCCAGTTAGTGTGTGTGTGAAGTTATATAGAGATAAGAAGTGACTTGATGTCATAACTCTGTAGGTAAACATAAACAGGAAGCTTCCCTAGGAACACGTTAAAAGTGGCTGATGTAACATTTCAGTAGATTAACATAAAAAGGGCTCCCTCTGAGAAACTCTCAAAAAGGTGGTTTGAGGTGATAATCCTGTAGATTGACACCTGTTAGAAGGCCAGGCCAGAAAAGGTACTAAAGCTAAGGGGACTCCCTGCTGTGGTAGTTGCCCAGACTCCAATGTTGAATGTGGACAGTCTCCACACCCTCTGACCAGACTGAGCTGAGAGGAGCATGCCAACAGGGCCCCCATTAAGCTGTATCCAGGCACGCTAAAAGGATTTGTGAATAATAAACTGCCTGTGTGATTCTTGCAATTAACTTGTGTGTTGGTCGGGTCTTTCCTCCGGTGCCAGTTGGTCTTGGGACTGATAAGAAGAATCCTCATAGCCACCTTAATAGTAGTCTCAAAGAGGCTGCCAGCTCTGCTGTTAAGCAGGAGTGTCCCACTGTGCGGGGAAGTCAAATCAGGGATGCCTGATTGAAATAGAGCTCAGGCTCTACTGGGACAGCTGCCAAGGGGGTTATCATCCCTTCCTCCCCATATAGCAAAGAAAAAAACAGTTTTTCCAACTTCCCAAGGTACAACCTATCTACTTGTCTGGACTATGGTGGGGGAGAAATAAACAATAAAGGAAAAATTACTCTGCTGGGACCATACCCAGTAAAAGCCAAGATGACACAGGAGGAGTTAAACACATGTGCAATAGTAACTAAGATGGTGACCATAAGTGGTAGAGTCTAGCCTGGAAGAAGGATCAGATTGGATGAGGGATGTAGAAACCAGAAGGTCTAAGAAACAGATTGGTTAGAGGGAGGACAGAATGGAATTTGAAAGAGTACTTGTTGTTTCCCAAGTTTAACAAAATTCTCTCTCTCTCTCTCTCTCTCTCTCTCTGAAACACATGCCTTCCCATTGCTTGCACACCCTGTCTCCACAACTGATATGCAGGCTTAGCAGCCACCTGGGGACCTGCAGTCATGTGGACTCCAAGCACAGGTTCCAAGAGCAGACCTAGGCAAGGTGCCAGTCAAGCACAGCCAGGAAGAAACTAAACTAGCCAATGGGTAGAGTCTAAATTGGACTAAGCCTTAGCATGGCACAAAATTTCTGGACACTAGCCCTATTTCTGGACTTGATGAAGACAAGGCTGGATTTTTTTCCACAGAGGGATGGAACTGAGCCTGCAACAGTCTTATGTGTTTGCTCCAGCTTCAATAAACCTTACCACTACACCACATCCTCCCATACCTGTGTCCCTAGAAATGCTTTTCTCAGGACTTCGGAAAAGCTCCCCATTTCCACTGGCAACAATGACAGGATATTAAGCATCTTCATGCAAATTTATCATTTTTAGTGGTAAAGTAGTCTGACTTGTCATTAAGTCTCTTGAAATAGCCAATCAGTGTACTAACATAACATTATTCTCAGTTAATGAAGTTCAGAGTATCTACACTAATTTTATAATATAGATATTAAATCCAAATAGGACTGCAGAAAAATGATTTCTTTTCATAAAATAAGCATTGGTTTAGAAATGCCTTATCACATGTATCTGGCTTTAGATAAATACACAGTTAACTTACTCTGCTTGGGAAAAGGCTTTTCACTGATTTTTTTTTTCTTTAATGCAATGTCCTTGTGCAATAGTGGATATGATTCAAGCATCATCATACATGTTATTTAGCGCTTCTGGACAGCAAATATCTTTCTATATCACATTCTGACTGAAGAAAGACTTATCTTTCCAATTAGAAAATAATTTAAACATCCTGGCAATCCTACATCTGTGCCCTCTTAAATGAGAATATCCACTTGATACAATCTATCTTGTAAAGGGTATTGTTGAAAGGTCAGTTGAAAAAAATAGATCTATTGGACAGGCAAAAGAACCATGTTGACTAAGGTTGCCTAGGACTTCTGTGTTACTATTGTAAAGGTAATTGCTTCCAATAATACACATTTGATAGCTAAACATGATAGTAGATCAACATTATTCTATTAAGAAAAGTTTTTAATAAGATAATTCAAATAAGAATAGTAATTTCAGGATAAAACTTAATTACCAGAATATATCTGTTTCAATTAAAAAATTTGTCAAATTAAAAAAATATTTTTTTGATTAAATTATTTTTCTGATTTTCTTTTTATGTAAACAACTTTCATAACTCCACATATTTATATTTGGATTTTTGATAGTTTGACAGAAAAGATCAAGTTATTGTATAAGGAGTGTAAAGTATCTGTCTGTTTGGGATGCTAAAAATGTTCTGGAAATTTATAGTGGTAATAGCTGCACAGCACTGTGAATGTGCTTTATGACAGTAAATTGTATACTTAAGAATAGATAAGAAAGTAAAAAAAAAATTTAAAGGAGGAAAAGAAATACATAAGGAAAATAAGGTACATGTAGGGATAAAACAAAAAATAAATCATTTTTCAAACAACTTTCTTATCTTCTCCAAAATGCCTCCTGTTTCATATTAATTACAAAAGTGCCATTGTATTTATAACATAGATTATATTTGCCCATATGCATCTAGAAGTACAGATGTTTATATTAGAACTGAATGAAGGAACATGGAAAGAGAAAATGAAGGGAGGGACGGAGAGAGACAGCAAACTTCCTTTTGTCTTTCCTGTCCTTGCTTTGGTGATGTGAAGATTCTGTTTGCAGGTTTGCTGGAACTACTAACACTCTGCTTTGTAGATAATGTTTGAAACATTTCTTAGGTATTAGTTCTGTGTTTCTTAAAATAAGTACAATAATTAATGTAAGAGGATATTAGCACTTTAGTAATCTCTTAATTACTATGAGAGGTTTTTCAAATATAATTATTTGACAATATTAGGAAGAAGCCTTATAGGAAGGAGATATTAAGGGCAAAGAAAGAAAGAAAGAAAGAAAGAAAGAAAGAAAGAAAGAAAGAAAGAAAGAAAGAAAGAAAGAAAGAAAGAAGGAAGGAAGGAAGGAAGGAAGGAAGGAAGGAAGGAAGGAAGGAAGGAAGGGAGGAAGGAAGGAAGGAAAAGACAAAGAAAGGAGGGAGGGCGGGCTGGAGGGAAGGAGGGAGGGAGGGAGAAAGGAAGGGAAAGAGGGATGGAGGGAGGGAGGGAGGAAGAAAGGAAGGAAAGAAAGAAAGAAAAAGTGAAGGAAGGGCAAGAAAAAACTAACTGCTGGGTTAATTGCTTACATGAGAAACAGTACAGATTGCAATAGCTATATTAAGATAACATTAAAATAAAGATGCATGTGTTATGACATAATGCAGAAAATTTTAAGAGTTTTTCCTTAGTCCCAGAGCTACTTTAAAAGAGAAAGAAAAGAAGAAAAAATATTTGTCAGAGTGATAAATGATCTAAGACTTTATTGATAATTATTAGCAAACAAAATCACTGCCTTTACTGAAAGAACATATTATCTAGTAGGGTACTTAAAATATAAAGACATTAAACAACTACAGATCTGAATAATTAAGTTTGTGAAAGACAAGAATTGAAAAATGATAGCCATAGAAGGGCTCCAGGAGACCAAAACACTATTGTTTTTGCTCTCTACTCCCTTCTTTTTCTTCTTCTCCCCCATTTTTATTTTTAGCCTTAATTTTTCATGAAAGAACTTTGTTTTCTCTGTGATGGCATAACATAAATACATATCAAATAATATTTTAAAAGGTACAAATAACTTAAAACTAACAATGTTATTAACCAATGTCACCTCAATTTAAAATTTTAAAGTTACATGTATTTATAAAACTTTTAATATGCATTTAAATTTTTTTATAAATATGTAGATATTTTCAGAAATCATTATATTAATGGTTAATAGAAAAAGAAAAACACTCGGAAGCTAAGCAGGGTCGGGCCTGGTTAGTACTTGGATGGGAAAAAGAAAAACACTGCAAAAAAATAAGATGGAGGGAGAGGGAGCTAAAACAAGAAGCTTTAAAAGCAGGTTATTATTCTGTGTAACTGGCTCCATCCCACAGGGAGTTTTTGAGAGACTCCGTAGAAACTCCTTCAGATGACTGGCCTGTGGTGGTGCAGTGGATAAAGTGTGAACCTGGGATGGTGAGGTTGATGTTTCTCTCTTTCTCTCTCCCTCCCCCATCTCTAAAATGAATAAACAAGATCTTAAAAAAAAAAGTCTTCAGAGTTGTCTCACTCAGGGATGAATGTTTGGGAATTTACTCATCAACTACTATCAGTTAGTGCTTGAGAGACATTTCTAGGAACATTATCATACCAGTACTCATGACACCCTCCCACAGGACCAAGCGTTTTCCAGTGGTCAGAGAAATCCTGCAAGCAAAACATCACAAATGGTTGCAATAGCAATCTGTGGAGTTAGCACACATGGGAACAGTGAGTGCAAAAGAGAAATGGGTGAAACACCAGCAACGCCTGCTTTTCTCTCTTGACTTCACATCAGTATAAACAGAAGTGAAGGCGACAATGAGGGCTCTGGTTGCTCTCAGAGAACCTTGACTCTCACCTGTGATACTCAGAACTGCTCACAACAGTTTGCATGGAGCAGATCATCTGAAAGTCATTCCAGTCTTATCCCTGTTATTTCAGACATCAAACATGAGTCAGCTTGGGCTGCCATGACAAAATACCACAGATGGGGTGGCTTAAGCAACAGAAATGTATTTCTAACAGTTCTGGAAGCTAAGAAGCCCAAGATTAAGGTGCCAACCTATTTAGTTCATGGTGAGGGCTCTCTTCCTTGCTTGCAGGTGACTGCCTTTTTGCTGTGCCCCCTCTTGGCAGATAGAGATAAAAGATAGATGATAGATGATATATAGATAGATAGATAGATAGATAGATAGATAGATAGATAGATAGATAGATAGATAGATAGATGATAGATAGATAGATGATAGATTACTGGTGTCACTTAGAAGAACACTGATGCTAATGAATCAGGGCTCCATCCTTCTTACCTTAGTTAACCTTAATTACCTTCAGAATAATCTTATCTCCAAACATAGTCACACACTGGGGTCTGGAGCTGCAACATATGTATTGCAGGGAGCATACATATACAATCTACAACACATCATGAAAAATCTCACATTTCTAGATCATTCTTTATCACAAGGACTCTCATTCCATAAGGATCTGTATTTCTGTATTCAAACATCTAATAAGTACTCTGAAATCTATACCCATTCATTAGAGCATCCCTGTCATCCTAAACTTTTACTCTGATGTTTCTATTCAATTTCATGTTCTAATAGAAATGTGCTCTTTGCTGAGGAGTAGGGCCCGGTATTTCATCTACATTTCCCTGTTTAAACATGTTCTCTCAGCTGTAGCTCACTTTTTATTGCCTTTCTTTCTCTCTTCAGTTTTACCCTTCTCATTCCAGCTGTTTCGATGATTTCACTTTCACTGAGAGAAAAGCACAATCAGAAGACAACTTCCATGTACTTCTGTCACCACATCTGCCTGCCTCGCTCTTCTGAGTACACCTGTTTTCCTTTCCCTTTTCCTGACCTGTTATAACTCTTTCCTCCTCCGTAAAGCCTACCCCTCTGTTTATGCAGGATATTCTACCCCCTGTTAGCTTTTCAGAACTATCACTCTAGCAGTTCTACCCCATCTCTCACATCAATTTTCTCACTCTATTATATTATTTCCACCTGATATTTCTAATCTTAAAATATACATAAAGACATGTGTGTATATATATATATATGCATTTCTAAATGTGTGCATATATATTTGACCCTTGAGCAATGTGAAGATTCAGGACTCCCACTCTTCACACAGTCAAAAATCTGCAAATAACTTTTTACTTCCCCCCAAATTAAATACTAATAGCCTATTTTAACCAGAAGCCAAAAATAGTTGACTAACACATAGTTTATATATTATATGTATTATATACTGAATTATTATCATAAAGAAAGCTAAAATGTTAGAAAAATGTTAAAATAAAATATTAGAGAAATCATCAAAATATATTTACAGAACTGTACAGAATTATTTTAAAATGTGCATATAAGTTGACCTGCACAATTCTAATCCATATTGTTCAAAGTTCAACTGTATATTCATTAGTATATACAATAGATGCATAATTATATGCATATTAATCTGTATATATGTGTCAATCTGTTTAAGCTTATATAGCAAAAGTACCATAGACTAGGAAGCTTAAATGACAAATTCTTATTTCTCACAGTTGTTAAGTCTGAAAATTCATTATTAAGACACGGTAGGGTTGTATCTAGTGAGATTAAATTCCTGATTCATAGGTCTTTCTGTGTCTTTACATGGAGGAAGGGGACAGAGAGCTCTCTGGGGTCTCTTTTATTAGGGTACTAATCCCATTCGTGAAAGCTCTGCCCTCATGACCTAATAGTCTGCCAAAAGCTCCATCTCTATGTATCATGCCATTGGGGATTAGATTTTAGCATATAAACTTGGGTAGGGAGGGCACAAACTTTCAGTCTGTGATAATATGTATATATTATACCTATATGTATATACATATATAGGCTCATACTTATTTTATAATTCTATATTAATATGTAATATATTATGTTTATATATGCTTATATATGTGAATATGTTATTAAAAAGACATGTGATATCAGTCATTTTAGAATAAGTTGCCATTTCAAAAAATTCTTGATTTTATATATCCTATGAGCCACTGCCCTATTTTTTCCCCTTTTCAGAAAACTATTTAAGGGTTGCCTGTATATACTGTCAGGAATTTTACTTCCCATTCTCTCTTAAACTCATTCTCATCCGATTTTCTGATACTATCTGGTCACATTTCCTACTTACTTCTCTCAAGATAAAACAACAGTTGTAAAAATATTAGAGCAAGGAAACAGATTATGGTTTGGAGATGCTAAGTTTCATGAACTTAACAAAAGCAACTTCCTGATAATTTTTTTTTTTACCTTTTGCCCTTTTGGAGTATCAGGTTCACAGTTATACAGCTTCTTCAAACCCCTACTTTACTTCTACAACTTAACTTCCTTAGTCATATCCCATGCTAAGAAATGGCTCTTTTTTTTTTTTTTTTGGTGTGCATGCTACCTAAATTCTCTGCATCCTCTGCATCCTATGCTTTCTTTAAGTCCTTCCTTTGTCTTGGATTTCAGAAAACCATATTCTGTTTTCTTCTCATTTCCTCCATTTCTCATTCTCTTTCATTGGCTTATTTCCACTATCAGCCCCTAAGTAGATATCTCGTCTCCAATGCACACGTTCATATTCTCTGCCCTCTCCCCATTGTATTCACTAGATAATTTCATTTGTTTTTATCCCTTTGTGTCTCTTCTAAATATCCACATTTCAGTTCTGACTTTTTTGTTGAGCTACAGACTTATGCTTTTACTTTCATATTGAGTCTTTTCTTAATTTTCTCTTCTTCAGTAATTTTTTTTATATATAGAAACAGAGAGCCTGAGAAAGGGACAGATAAGGACAGACAGGCTGGAAGAGAGAGATAAGAAGCATCAATTCTTTGTTGCAGCACTTTAGTTGTTCATTGATTGCTTTCTCATATATGCCTTGACCAGGGGGCTCCAGCAGAGTGAGTGACCCCTTGCTCAAGCCAATGACCTTGAGCTCAAGCCAATGACCCTGGAGTCATGTTTATTATCCCATGCTCAAGGTAGTGACCCTGCATTTCAGTTGTGAGCCTGTGCTCAAGTCGGAAACCTTGCAGTTTTGATCCTGGGTACTTGGCATCCCAGTCTGATGCTCTATGCTCTATCCATTATGCCACTGTCTGGTCAGGCTCTCATCAACATGTTTATACATGAGTTTAATCCCCTTCTTACACATAACTTCTTCAACTCTCTGCTTGGAATCAAAGACTCACCATCCATCCAATTCAGGTCAATAATTAACTGTCCAAATTATACCCAATCTAGAATAGCTCTCTCTTCTTTGTTCCAATTCCTTCTTTATTTATGTATCTCCTCATTTCTCACAAGCATTATGTCACCAGCTTCTTGATTAGTTTAACAGTTGAAATGATACTCCCCTACAGTATCATTCAAAAAGACAACTCAAGCTGTCTTTTTAGACTAATGATCTAGTCAAAGAATCCCGCTCCCTGTTGACTTTAGAATACGATGCAAACTCCCTTGGCATCAGAAATATTATCTTTCCAAACAGTTTCACTGTCTTCTTTCTCTCATCCAGCTTTGTTCTCACTACTCGTTCTCTGTTCCCTGTGTTCACAGCAGCCTAAACTCTGGGGTTTCCCCACCTATCCCCAGGAACTTTGTAGCTCTATGACTGCCATATTTTTCCCTCTGTTCTGAGTGCTTTTCTGAATCCTTTGCCCCTCCCAAGTTTCCTTTAAGACCCAAGGGACTATTTATTCATGCAAAAGTATGAGACATTCTTCATTCACCCTGGAGAAGAGGTGAGAATATAGAATCATTCTATCTGTAATCCTGAAGCACTGTGCTCATACCTCTATTATAGTGTTTATTAAGTTGCTTAATAATTAGTTAGAAAGTTATCTCAAATCTAGGACCTTCACATTCAGTAAGCACATCCTAATCTCCTTATGATGCAGAGAAGGAACAAGTGTGAACTCTGAGTCCCCAAAACTAGATTTGTATCTTAGTTCTAATTTAACCAGTTGTGTGATCCAGAGAAAATCTGTTAACTTGGTCCCGCTCTGTTTCTCTTCTTCCAAATGAAGGTAAGTTACAATTATAACTTCTTTATGAATTATTTTGAGAATTATTTAGGATACTCTATCTTAATTTCCATAAATCAAGGCACCTAGATTATGGTAGATAGCTTGAAAATGTTGGCTCCCTTCCTTTTCAGCTTCCTCCTTTCATACTAGTACCAAGCACAAGGTCAGCACAAAAAGGGTGTTAAATAAAGATATGCAAGTGAATCTGCTTGTTATCTTCACTGTACCCAAATCATCTCGAAACTTAATGGCTTAAAATAATGACAACTTTTACTTTTAGTCCAGGAATCTGTGATCTGAACTGAGTTTGGAATGGACAGCTTGTCTGTGATCAACTCTCCGTGAAGGTTGAAAGGTTGAAATATTTGAAGATTCCCTTACACATCTGCCTGCCATTTGATGCTGGATGTTGGCTTGGATCTATGCTGGTTCTGGGACCAGAACTTCCACACAAAAGCATTCTGTGTGACTGCTTGGTTTCTTCACAGTGCGGTGAACAGGTTCCAAGGCCATGTGCTCTGAGAGCCAAGAGGAAGCTATACTGCCCTTTGTGATCTATCCTGGAAGTCATGCAGCATCATTTCTGCCACATTCTATTAGTTAGAATTGATTAACTAATACTGGCCCATATGGAATTAGAGGGGAATTATGCTTTATATTTTGATAAACATAGTGTCAAAGATTTTGCACATGTTTTAAAATCACCATGAATTCCTCCACCCATCATTCCTAGGATCTATACCAGTGTGGTGTGTTAGATATTCAGACAAGCCCAGTTGAGGGCGTCAGGGATTCAACATACAGATTAGGGATCTAGTTAGGTAAATGGTAAAACACAACAAAACAAAAATATAAAACAAACCTAGACCAGAATTCCAAAATCTAACTACACTAGTTCCAGATGTGCTTAACTAAAAACTAACTGAGCCTTAACTATGACCAAGCCACATAAATTTTGGGCTTTAGTTTTTCTATTTCTGAAAAGGGGAAATGGTTAATATAAAGCCAATTGCAAAAGCTTTAAAAATCAGAAGAAGAAAAAGTCATGTAGAAGTAATATGAATTCTGTAATATAGATAAAAGGCTCTGTTTTTGGACTGGGAGTAGGAGAGCAAAGCCATGCTCATCTGATATAACAAGAGTACCTACACTTTTGTCAGGTTTGCTTTTATCTGCTGGCAGTACAGAATCTTTGCTCTTTGATTTTTTTCTCTGTATAAAAAATGAATTTTAATAAAGGCCTCCATTTTTACCTAAGTATCAGGAAAGGTAATTAGCTCTTGATGTACAATATTTTGCAAGTGTCCACCACAGTATTACATATCCCATCATAGTGATACACTCTATATTCAGTCACGTTTTTCAAGAAAGTAATAGCAAGTGACATTTCACAAGCTAAGCTTGTTCTGCTAAATAAAATGGATTCTAGGTTTATAGAAAATGTCAAAGAACATCAAAGAGAATACCTGACATTTAAACAACCCAAAACTCCAATACCTGTTATAGAACACGAAAAAGATATACTAATGTGTGCCCTCTGAACTATATATATTACTTTTTTATCCTTCTGTTTAATAATATCTTGCACTTAGCTTGTTTCCTTGAAATCATTCAAAGTACCCCATGGTTTTCCATTAAAGTAGATTTTCCTAATTTTCTTCATCTTTATATGGAATTCTTCATTATTCAATCTATAATGCACTTGATGGCTCATTATTTCACTATGTTTTCTATCCATACATATCCAGATGATAAGATTCTAGTAACTAAACAGTTAATTGAAATGTTGATGGATCAACAAAGATATTATTCTACATATTTGGTTGACGTGGAAAACACTTTTTCAACCAAGACATGGTGATAAGAGTTAAAAAAGAAGCCCCAGCATGACGTGAGATATTTCAAACATATAACTAACAAAAAAAAAATCTAACTTCAAAATATATGAAGTATTACTGCAAACAAATGATAGAAGAAAAAACAACTAAACAAAAAATAAGCATACATTATTAAGAAATTCACACAAAAAAAGTCAAATTGTGAATAAACAGATAAAAATATAACCAATATTACCAGATGCAGAGAATAATGTATTTTTTTATTAATTTTTATGGAGTGACATTAATAAATCAGGGTACATATTTTCAGAGAAAAAAAGAAAAATAATAAAAAAGAGAATAATGTATTAATAAAAAAATAGCATTTTATATCCACTATTGATTCAAGTTCTAAACTCTGACAATATTTAACAAAACTAAATTTTTCCAGATCTAAAAATAAGGGGAGTTTCACACACTGCTTTCTACTAGCTGGCAATAGCACATAATGATAAGTGAATATAAAAGTACGCAATTAAAAATAAATTAATATTTTAAAAATAACTCTTATTAGGAACTATATCTGTTATATTCATGTGTTTAATTATAGAAGATTCATTGAGTACATGTCATATGACAAAGTCCAGGGTAGATACATCCTAAACCAAAGATGAGTTGGTTTAATCATGAGAAACTATGTGTGTATATACACATAGTGTAATTTAAAGTATGGAGCACACAATAGGTAGTCAGTGGAAAGTAGATTTAATAATATTTTTGAAGTTTTGAACTAACAGTTACAAAGGACCTATGACATTACACACAAGCCAGTTTATGATCATTCATAAAAACAATAGAGTAAGTAAGTATGTAAATTCTAGAGAAACACTGATTTTGACTTCCAATACTGTCCTACAAGATAATTTCTTTTAATAAATGGTGTTCTTGCAT
Organism: Saccopteryx leptura; assembly: GCF_036850995.1. NCBI lineage: Eukaryota > Metazoa > Chordata > Mammalia > Chiroptera > Emballonuridae > Saccopteryx > Saccopteryx leptura. The sequence continues at coordinate 78,491,720 of NC_089507.1, read as the reverse complement.
CTTGGGATATAATTTTCTATGACAGCCTGAAATATGGATTTACAATGTGTTATATCTCAAAATATTTTAAGGGAAGAGTAAGTGTTCTAGAAAAGTAAGTTAGGCCACTCAAAAAACCCTTCATGTGAGCTGAATGAGATGAATGCCACAGACACTAAATAGAGACTTGTGAAATGATAGCATAGAATAAAGCAATATTTCTAAATTAATTTTTTATTTAAAATGCTATTATAATGTATAAATGTGTATGTAAATTAATAAAAATATAAGTATTTCACCAAGAATGGAAAAAACATAATGTAAAAAATTCTGTATGTTTATGTATCTTCTAACTGGCTAAGTAGAAGATAATCTTACTTTAAATAGAAACATATATTTAGATACATAGTGCACATCTCTCCTGTTTTAAAATTTTTTAGTTAGTAGTTCTTCACTGATAAACAAGTTTAAGCCTTTTATGAAAACATACGAGGCTTCTGGAATCTGGTTTTTTACTAATTCTCCAATTTTGTTTGTTTGTATTTTTCTGAAGTGAGAAGCAGGGAGGCAGAGAGACAGTTTCCTTCTGTTCCAGACAGTGATGCCCACTAAGCATGCCCACTAAGGTGCAATGCTCTGCCCATCTGGGATGTTGCTCTGTTGCAACCAGAGCCATTCTAGCACTTGAGGCAGAGGACATGGAGCCATCCTTAGCACCCAGGACAACTTTGTTCCAATGGAGCCTTGGCTGCGGGAGGGGAAGAGAGAGATAGAGTGATAGAGAGGAAGGAGAAGGGGAAGGGTGGAGAAGCAGATGGGCACTTCTCTTGTGTGTCCTGGCTGGGAATCTAACCCAGTTCCACATACCAGGCTGACACTCTACCACTGAGCCAACCGGCCAGGGCTCCAGTTTTTTATGTTTGACTTTTCCCTCAAGTTCAGCAATACAGAACTATTTGTGGTTCTCTTCAAGGGTTGGATTCTCCACCATGTTTTTTGACCTTTAATTCTGGCCTAAGGCACTTCAAAGCTTCAATTTCTATCATGCTTCCTGTTTGAAAAATTCCCTGAACAGAACCTTTTACCATTTCTCTTTTTTCTTGAAAAACATTTTTTTAAATATGATCTATACACTTATTATAATTTTCTCTAAAAGTCTAATATTGTGAATAAGAGTACAAGTTTCACATTTGGACATGCACGAAATTGGCATCTAAGCTTTGTCTTTTAAATGTTGCGTGACTTCAGGCAGTTTCCTTATCTTTTCTGATTCATTTTCAAAATTGAAATAATAATACCTAAAGTTATGTTGTAGTAATAATTGTATATATGGTGTTATGATGTTGAAATTAGTTCTAGAATGGATACAGCTCATGACACAAATGAAGCATCAATAAAAAATAGTTGATATTATTATCATGATTGTTTATATTATTAGTATTATTTTTCTTTTCCTTCCACATAATATTTGAGATCTTTAGCTAAACTGATTTTTTTTTGGGCATACCCTACAGTTGATTCTTTGTCTGGAATACTCTGTATGTTTAATGCTGGGATGAATAAATATGAATAAATGAATGAATGAGACTGCTAGAAATAATTAAAATGTATAAATTATGATTTGTTCTGTACAGAGTTAAAGAGAATTATTAATTCTCTTTTTTTCTCCAAATATTATATTTTCCATCTGTGTGGTTTTGCAGAGCAAAATCTCCCATTACCTAAACATAAAAAGTTGTACATAAAGGACTTTAAATTTCATACTCAAATGCAGTGTTCTCTTCAAATATAATTTGAAATCGATTGAGCTTTTTTACTAGTAAGGCATTCCTCAGAATTTATTGAGCCCGTGCTCTCCGTATGTTCTGATACTTAGATACAGACCTGAGGGAAGGAGTGTGGCAATGCCAAGGGCAGCCAGACATGGATGTTAGGAAAGGGTACTTTTGAAGAACAAGGTATTACCCATTTTTAGAAAAAAAAAATGGATCAAAGAGGAGCCAGGAAGAACTGATGATAATAAGAAATATAGGAGAACTTCCAAACCCAAATGCCTCCGTTTCCCAGCATTTTATTTAAAAGGTTGCCACTCTGCTATTCATGATGTTGACAATGACTTATTTTAATGGGTTTCAAGTACTCTGGGAAAGCAGTTTCACCCTCTTAGGTGGCCTAATTACTGAGCCTTCTTGTTTAATTCTGGTAAATATTTTCCCAGTGTGGATTGCTATTACTCCCACTGGACAAACTGGAGGAGCCACTGAAAGCCAGACAGATATTCCACTGTAAATAAATTGACACTGCCGTTTATCACTAGTCCCTTGAGAGTTTAGTCAACCTTCAACCCACTGAGCCTATAATCCCTGATGGAGCTCAGAAAAATTGAATTTCAGAATCTATAAGGCTGAGTAGTTCTTGAAGTAGAAGCATATACAACAATGCCCATGGTCCCCTTCCCTGTTACCTTTCCCTCTACTTCCAGCTGAAGGAAATCACACACATCATCATCCTGCTTTAATTAGACACTATTTCTAATACATGTACCATCTACATGACTTTCAATGACAAGCTCCTGTCACAAAATGCCTGATTAGAACAGTGGGCAAGTAGAGACATATCTGAAGTCAGGAGCTCAAGTGCATGTGTTGGAACAGACATTCTCTCAAAGAAATTAAGGTATAATGTGGAAGAAATGGCCTCAATTTTCACCTTTCTATTAGTATCCAATGAAATCAAAGGTAGCCCACTCTCCCATATTCCCAAGGCAAAACAAGAAAGCTAGGAAATATTTTTTATTTCTAATATTATAGGTCAATTTGTCTCAAGTTCTCTCTAGGAAGTAGGACAATAAAAGCTATTTTGGTTTTTATGGAGACAGTCATTTTCAGAGCCTGGCTGTGAGCTCTCTACCGGTCCCTATTCTTGAAACTCCTTTTTGCTCTCAGCTTGCTTTAATGACTCTTTTGGGGACTAAAATAGGAAATACATACATGGATTCTCCTCTTATTTTTTTCTCTAAATCTTCTTTAACATTATTCACTATTGCTCTAATATGTCTGCATCACCACAAGTAATTTGATAAAGATAAAACTGAACAATTTATTAAAATATTTTTGAAATGCATTTCAACTTATTTTTCATTAAAAAGTATTATTTTTTTGAAAAAAGAACAACACAGTAACATCTCAATTTTACCTAACAAGCAGAGTTTGGATGAAGTCACCATCAAATCTAAAATCTATAAATGGTTTATCTACTCTTATCAGGGGATTCTTACTTTCAAAATTAAAAATTTGAACAAAGAAATTTTGAAAGTGAATATGGCATCTATCCCTAGAGCATACTGCTTCCTTTTAGAAACCAGACCTGGGGACAAGACTCTTATTAACCATTCCCAAATCACCTCACCTTTTATGAGGACCTATGAAAAGCCAGTGGGCCTCATTTCATGGATATGGACTAACTCCCTTGTTAATGTGACACCAGTTGTCCTTACAGTTCTCCTGGAATGATATTCTGGAGGGACAAAGTTGCCTGCAATGTAACTTCCTGTAAAATGAATACATGGCATAGAATTGTTAATTTCCTATTAAAAGACAATAGGAGGTAACTCTTTCTGTATTTATCAATATTGAGTATACTAGTATCTGACCTTTTCCAATTGTCCCAATGTGCCCAGTTTTGCCTTCTTTTTTTCCCCCCAAAATAGCCAGGATTCTAAGATAAGCTATTTTATCACTATGTTGAACAATTTAAAAAGCAAAATGTCAGCCTGACCTGTGGTGGCGCAGTGGATAAAGCGTCGACCTGGAAATGCTGAGGTCGCCGGTTCAAAACCCTGGGCTTGCCTGGTCAAGGCACATATGGGAGTTGATGCTTCCAGCTCCTCCCCCCTGTCTCTCGCTCTCTGTCTCTCTCCCTCTCTCTCTCCTCTCTAAAATGAATAAATAAATAAAAATTTTTTTTAAAAAAAAAAAGCAAAATGTCATTTTAAATCTCTATATTCTTCTCATCAGTCACTAGTTACAATCGTTCATGCTTATTTTCTCTTACTTGAAATAGCCAAAGATATTAAAAACAAAAATGCACAAGTCTGTGCTGCCATCATACAACAAGAAGATGACTGATTTTTTCAGATGTGAGAAAAGAAAGAAAAAAAAAGATTTGCAGAAAAGACACATCTCTCATCAAAAAAGCAGCTGCCCAACACGCAATTGTCTCCCAGCAGATTGGTACTGGCAAAGGCAACTGTCTTCACTGAAAAGAACTCTGCCAAGAAACTGACCTTAGAGGAATGGGAGAGCACAGTGCATGATATTTACATTTCTTTGAAGTCTCTTTCAAGTTTTAAAAATCACTCCTAAAAATAATCTCAAGTGTAACTAAAAATATATTTCCTGTTATCTTAGAATAGTTTTGAGATAGGAGATGAACTGAAAAAGACACATTTACTCTTGCCCATCCCCATAATCTAATTTTTTATCTATCCTGCCTAAAATAAAGCATTTGAACAGATTTATAAAATTAAATATATGCATTTAGGTTTTCATTCTTATCTATTTAGAAGCTTAGGGTCTTTTTGAAAACTGTGCTATACCCACAGTGTATTTTGATATATCACACATTCTGAATAGAGAGCACAAATATCCTTTGATTCTTTAATTTACAACTGTTGTTAAGTATTTTGGCATTACACACCTATATGACACGACTGTCAGTTAAAAAGCTTTGAGGTGGTGGTGCAGTGGATAGAGCATCGGACTGGGATGCAGAGGACCCAGGTTTGAGACCCTGAGGTCACCAACTTGAGCACAGGCTCATCTGGTTTGAGCAAGGCTCACCAGCTTGGACTCAAGGTCACTGGCTGGAGCAAGAGGTTACTCAGTCTGCTGTAGCCCCATGGTCAAGGCACATATGAGAAAACAATCAATGAACAACTAAAGTGCTACAATGAAAAGTTGATGCTTCTCATCTCTCTCCATTCTTGTCTGTCTGTCACTATCTATCCCTCTCTTTGACTCTCTCTCTGTCTCTGTAAAAAAACAAAAACAACAACAAAAACAAAACAAACAAACAAAGAAGAATGCTTTAAAGATATTTTACAATTCTGATGTGGGTGACAAGTTATCTCATGGCTTTCTTTTTGGATCAATTTATAAAATCCCACTAATCAAAAATCTCTTTGTATCTCAAAGAAATAAGTTTTAATATTGTAAATATACTGCTCACAAAAATTAGAGAATATTTTAAAATGAATATGAAGTAATAAAATATCCCTTGTTTTGTGAGAAGAATATTATTAACTATAGAAACTACCTTGTAGAAACACACATATATAATATGTAAAGATATGTACACATTTATGTAGTGAGATAATCGGTGAACATTTTAGAAGTTGTAGTCACCATGAGTTCTTGCTATAATTTCTATAATTGTAATGTTTTCCACAACCCTTTTTCTATAACTGCAGTTCACACAAACTTGATTTAGAGTAGTTCATTTTTCTGTCCTCTGCTACCAAATGATGACTTGTTTCAATAGCATCTAATTGTCTTTATTGATAAATGCAGCTTTTCAGGTACTACTATGGCTACTCTAAACTTCATTCACTAAACTCTATCTGACTGAAGCTGATTCTCACTCGCATGATATTCTATAGTTCAACCACTATGTCTTAGTCATTGTTAATTTCCCATTAAAAGACAGTAGTGTTAACTCTTTGTGTATTTATTAATATCAAATACACTAGTATCTGACCTTTTACAATTGTTCCATTGTGTCCAGTTTTGCCTTCCTCTTTTTTCCAAAATAGACAGGATTCTAAGATAAGCTATTTTATTATTATATTGAACAACTTAAGAAGCAAAAATCAATGTCATTTTAAGTCTGTATACTTTTCTCATCAATCACTAGTTATAATCATCCATACCTCTTTTCTCTTACTTAAAAGCTTCAAAATAGTAGCCAGAGATATTAAAAACAAAAAACACAACTCTGTGCTGCCATCATGCAACATGGTTTAGATTCAGGGACATTTGAGCTCAAATCTTGCTTCTGCTAGTTGTTAACTACTATTTTAACCTCCCTTACGTTGCTTAAGTTATCCGAGCCTAAATTTTCTCATCTGTAAAATCAGACTATTATCTCAGAATATTATCTTCTGTTTTGGAGTCCAAGTGAGACTCATGGAGCTGGAGATTTAACTTATTCAAAATGAAACAATTTTGCTTGAAAAAGAGAGAATAATGTAAATGGCATGGATGATCCCATCAGTCATGCTACCAAATAAGCCTCTGCCCTGGAGTAAGCATAAAACAAGAAATATAAATCTGTTCATCTCTTAGTCAAAGTTAAATATTTTTTATGCAACATAGTTCTAAGAGGTAAACTGCAAATTTCAAACAGAAATAACAATCTATTTCAGTGCTGAAGGAAAACCTGGTTGGATTAGACTAAAGAAAAAGCAGTTGATCTGTCCTTCTACAAAAATTCTCAAGGAATATATTTGAGTATATGTAATATTCACCTTCCTGGCTGATTTTAGAACCTGACAATTTTGAATAATATAATTCTATTTTAGTCTACAATAGTGTTTGTAAATTGCTTTGCCCATTATCCTTCACATATTAATTGCATTCAATCACATTAGGGAATTGTTATTCATTGCCTACTGTAATAAAATACTGCTGCTAAATTCTTCAATCTCTGAGGACTCACAATGTTTCTCACAGTGGTTCATTCAAATCTTTTCAGTTTCCTTAAGTGCCCTTTCATTTCTCTGTCTTCATTTGTAGAGGAAAATCAATTTCCATTGGCACTCCTTAATTAGAGTTATCCAATATGAATATACTTATTTCACATTATTTCATGCCAAATTATTCCTTTATATTTAAACTCCCTCTCTTACATTGGCCCATCTCTGAAGAAAAAAATTCTCCAACTTAAGACTAAGACAGATTTGTGTTCTGATCTCACCCATTCATGTACTCTCAATGGTCTTATGTCACTCACTTTTTTTTTTTTTTTTGGTATTTTTCTGAAGTTGGAAATGGTGAGGCAGTCAGACTCCCACATGCGCCCGACCGGGATCCACCCGGCACGCCCACCAGGGGGCGATGCTCTGCCCATCTGGGGCGTTGCTCTGTTGCAACCAGAGCCATTCTAGTGCCTGAGGCAGAGGCCATAGAGCCATCCCCAGCGCCTGGGCCAACTTTGCTCCAATGGAGCCTTGGCTGTGGGAGGGGAAGAGAGAGACAGAGAGGAAGGAGAGGGGGAGGGGTGGAGAAGCAGATGGGCACTTCTCCTGTGTGCCCTGGCCGGGAATCAAACCCGGGACTCCTGCATGCCAGGCTGATGCCCTACCACTGAGCCAACCGGCCAGGGCCTGTGTCTCTCACTTTTATAATTCCTGATTTTATCTACATTCTCTTCTATAATTTGAATTTACTAACAGGTCTTCTCTGTGCTAATAACTCACTTTCTTCAAATGCTGTGAAGGTAAGAATAGTAGCTGATCTGTAATTTATTCTCCCTATTTTGGCATACCTGGAAGAGAATTTGGACAAAGAAAGAAATGTCTTGGGCAAGTACCTTGCAAACATACTAACCAGACCTCTTGCCGGTATTTGCTAAAATGTTTTTAGCAGAGTATATATATTCTATTTATGTTGGATTTATTCCTTTGTGGTCTGCTGGAACTCATCTGTTTGCTACATAATTATCACAGTATAAAGTTATTAGAGTATGAAATGGAGATGGTTTGTGAACAAAATAATGCCCTTTGTGTGAATGATGCCAGGTATGCATAACTCAGGTATCCTGTATATCAAAGCAGGGCTTGAGTGCATTTTAATGAAGGAAATGCAGCCCTGTGGAGCTTCATTAAGACTGTTCTTTAAGACTTTATTCTTTCTCTGTGGCTTGTGGTTAACTATTTACACTAAATCATGAATAAACAAACAACAACCTATAAGATAAGGATTTGTTAAAAAAAAAAAGTGTGACATATATTTTATGGTCCACAAAGCCTAAAATATGTAGTATCTTTTCATTTATAGAAAAACAATGCCAATCTCTTCTTTAAATTATTATTCAAATTTGGTCCCTGGGTAAGATCTCTGAATTATGTGAGTCTTACTGGACAGTTGACTCTTTCTGCTACCATGCTGTCTCATTAGATTTAAAAAACTTCTTGAAATAAGCAAGAGCCAGCACCTTGAATTCACTATACTCACAAGCATAAAAAATATCTCATTCATCCAGAAATAAATACACTCACACATAGTCAACTGACTTTTAATAAAGATGCCAAAACATCCAAAGTGAAAAGAAAAGTCCAATAATGGAGCTAAAATAAATGATGTGATGGTTATTTTTGTGTCAATTTAACTGGGCCATGAAGAATCCAGACATTTGGTCAAACGTTACTTTGACTGTGTCTGTGACGGCATGTTCCAGATGATATTAATGTTTGAATCATCAGGCTGTGTAAAGAAGATCTGGATAGCCTTACCCAATCAGTTGAATGCCTGTATAGAGCAAAAGGCTGAGTAAGAGGGAACTTCATTTGCCTGACTACCAGGGATGGAACATCAGTTTTTTCCTACCCTTGGACTGTGACTAGCACTATCAGCTCTCCGGGTATTCAGACCTTCACATTCAGAATGGAGCTACACCACTGGCTTTCCTGAGTGTTCAGCTTGTCAACTGCAGGTCTTAGAACTTCTCAGTGTTTATAATTTCAAGAGTCAATATACCATATATATGATATATTTGTAGCACATATATACATACATATATATGTGTATATGACTGACTTTGTTTCTCTGGAGAACCCTGACTAATAAAAATTTACATCCCATGAAAAGAAATGTATGCAACTCCTACTTCAAATAGTACATAAAAATTAAAACAGGATAGAGAATGAACCTAAACATAAATGCTAAAGCATAGAGTTGTGAGAGGTAAACATAGGAGATATCTTAGTGACTTGCAGTAGGCAAATGTTTCTTAAAGAAGTCACAAAAATAATGAATTAGATAAATTAGACTTCACCAAAATGTAACACTTCCGCTCATATCAAAAGACACCATGTAGAAAATAAATAGGGAAGCCACAGGCAGAAAAAGAAAAATATATGAAAAACATTTATCTGAGAAAGTTCTGAAATCCAGCCTATATAAAGAGTTCTTCAGCTGAAAATTTATAAAAATGCAATTTATAAAAATTGGGCCAATACGTTTAACAGGGATTTTATAAAGGAGATATATGGATTGCCAAAAGCACATAAGGAAGTGCTCAACATCATTATCATCAGAGAAATTCAAATGAAAGCCACAGAGAGATATTACTATGCATTCTCCAAAATGACTGAAATTTACATAGACTGATAACAAATGAGGCTGAGAACTTCGAGCAGTCAGTGCTCTCACACAGTGTTTGTGGGAGTGTAAAATGATACAAGCCCATTAAAAAACATATCTGGTATTTGGTTTCAAAACTAAATACACAGTTATCCAGCAATTTTGACCCTTCATGGTAATCTAAGAGAAGAGAAAATATGTCCACAAAAATACCTTGCATAACCATTTCTAACTGTTCTCAAAATAGCTGAAAACCAGAAAGACCCAGCTTTTTATCAATAGGATAATTGGTAAATAAACTGTGTTATATTTCTACAACAGCACACTATTCAGCATTAAAAAGAAATCAACTATTGAAAAACCCTACAGGGTGAATTCATTTCAACATTATATTCAGTGAAAGAAGTCTTACACAAAAGAGTATATTTTGTATTTCATTTATGTGAAGTTGTAGAACTGGTCAATCAGGAGCAGGGGATGTCAGAAGACAGTGGTTGGGACAGATACTAACTTGAAAGAGACATTCTCTCCATGTGCCCATAAAGAACAGGTCACGTAAAGAAGATGGCTCTCTTTGAACCAGGAACAGAGCTCTCACCAGAAACTGAACACTTCTGAACCTTGATCTTGGACTTCTCAGTCTCCAGAACTGTGAGAAAACAAATTTTTATTGTTTAAGCTATCCAGTCTATGATATTTTGTTATGGCATCCTAAGCAGATTAATATAACGGGTGTTGTAAAATTATTACAATTCTATTATATGTTTAAAATATTTTCTAAGAAAAAAATTCCACCAAATCATGAGAATAATGTTTCAGAGCTTTTCCTTTGCAATTATGAAGAACTAGTCTCTAACTACAGCTGTGCAAGGTGCTAATGGGGTAAAAATAAATGTGTTACTATCATACTTAACCTGTCCTAGCTTCTAGTTCTCATCTGAAAATGGAGGTAATAGTAAAACACTCTTCTCTCAGTTTGCTGTAAGCATAAAATAAAATATTTATGTTAGCACTTAGCACAATGCCTGTGATATACTAAGTGCTTAATTAAAATTTGCTGCTAATAACATTTTTAATTGATTAATTAATTTTACAGAGAGAGGAAGGAGAAGAATGGCAGCAAGAAGTGTCAACTCATAATTGCTTCACTTTAGTTGTTCATTGATTGCTTGTCGTATGTGCCTTGACTGGGCGAGCCCAGAGTTTCAAATCCAAAACCACAGCATTTCAGGTCAGTGCTTTATCTACTTCGCCACCACAGGGCAGGCCATATTTTTACTATACAATTATTTTGCAGATTTTTAAAATTACCTAGAATATTTACTGCTACCTTGCAATAAATGAGAAACAGTACTCATTTCACCTTTCAGGAATACACTAAGCACTAAGTTAGTAAGTGTCTTTTTATTTCTTCCCTTAAATATTACTATATATTCATCCCTGGCCGGTTGGCTCAGTGGTAGAGCATTGCCCCGGCATGTGGAAGTCTCGGGTTCGATTCCCAGCCAGGGCACACAGGAGAAGCGCCCATCTGCTTCTCCACCCCTCCCCCTCTCCTTCCTCTCTATCTCTCTCTTCCCCTCCAGCAGCCAAGGCTCCATTGGAGCAAAGTTGGCTTAGGCGCTAAGGGTGGTTCCATGGCCTCCACCTCAGGTGCTAAAATGGCTCCAGTTGCAATGCAGCAATGGCCCAGATCATCGTCCCCTAGTAGGCATGCCTGGTGGATCCCAGTCGGGCATATGTGTGAGTCTGTCTCTTTGTCTCCCCACTTCTCACTTCAGAAAAATACAAAAAAAAAAGTGATTTTATATTCAATCACTTACTAGTATTAGCTTGCTTTTCTAATTAGACTGACATGTTTACATAAATCTCTATAAAACATATCCTCAGTTTTGTCTGGTATTAACATTTATAGATATGGGATTATAATTTGTGCATCAATGTGTACCTTGTTTTTATCTTTCAACAAAAATTTTTGAGCTTCTCCCAATACACTATGTGATAGTTTTTAAAAACTTGATTGTAATATAATATTGTATTATATGAATACAAAACCATTTAGTTATCCATTTTCTTGTTGATAAATGAGCTTTCTCCAAATTTTTGTATTATAAACAGTGATACTCAAGTCATTTAAGTTCAATGTCTAGGCAGATTGTGTCCATATCAAGTGGTGAGTATCATCTATCAATGTCCTTTAATTAATGTACATTAGTAAGCACTGAATTACAGTTATATTTCAAATTAAAATCTTTTTGTATTTTGTCTCTCATTTAGAAACCTGTCTCCATATAAATCAGTATTTAAAATAAACTTTTTCACCACTTTGCAAAGTTATAGATTTCCAGTTTGCTTTTTATTATAATCAGTTTTATTTTTATAAAATATAGTCACAATTAAAGTGTTATTATTGAGCTAGCCAGACACAAAATATATTTTGAAGGTATTAAATAACTTTAACCTTTATAAAGGATGATATTTTAATCAACAGTGGAGACATTCAAATGTTCTTATATATTTGTCACTGCATGGCTCACACTTAGATGAAGGGCCACTGTGTCTAATAAATAAATCCATTAGAACTTGTCAATAATGTAGTTTATTTGCTTTACTAACAGCCTGTAGAAAAAAAAAGCTTTCAATATTTTTTGACTAAGCTAATGGGTAGTATCTATTATATAGAGAGCAAATAGTTTAATCATTACAACAGATGATTCTGAGTTTAGAGCTACAGATTTAAACCTATTTGGGACTTTATTTTAGCCTTATTATTACCATACATTGATTACTCTGATTGGCTAATCATTGAATTAAGAAATAGCATTTGTTAATGAACTAATTCAAGAGAGTTCTCAAACTTTGGGAGATAATTAACAGTCCTATTTTGTGTAAATATGTCTTTGATATCCAAAAATGAGATTTAGTATTGCTACTATATGAAAGTATTAAAATAATTTCACATTGTATGAGCACACAATGCAATATAAAGGTCATGTATCTATAAATGTAGACTTGAAACTTATATGATCTTATTAACCAAAGTCATCCCAATCCATCTAATAAAAAAATAATTCCAATAGGATTATATTAAGGAAATACATGCACACATTGTGTTATTAATGAAAATAAAGCATTTGATTAGAAAACTTGAAAACAGAAACACTTTGATTTATTATGTTTATTTTGTATTTGAGCCCTTCATTAAAATTTATCAGTATAAGAAAAGTCTGTTTTCTAAAATGATTGAAAATAATAATTAATTGTATTGCTCAAATGTAGAAATGTTCTAAGGTACAATGAGAAAGGTCTTAAGTTACATTAGTTCACAGAACAAACTATCATATATATTCCCTAAGGAGCTATCTCTATTGCAAATAGCACTGACACAGAGGAGGGGTTGAATGTTCTAGTTAAATGATAACGGAGGGTACAGAATGTAATGCTATGAAAATATGAATAAGATATAAGGAAATTGTTTCAAAGGCCAGTCCAATCCCTCTTTGATACAAACTCAGGGGCCCTTCATTTTCCAATGAGCTCAATTAGCCCCTTTACTCCATGACATCACAAAGTAACTGGTTTAAACTGTGCTTCAAGAGCCTTTTATTCACAAGAATTAAATAAGCCTGTCTCATTTGATTTCATTTAATGTAAGTGGGCTTCTGAAACTGAATTGCTCAGTTATAACACTGAGCTTGAAGCCATGCTGGCTGATTAATTCCCAGCTGTTTGAAGTGCCTTCTTCTCCTATCTTGAGCTATGCAGGCTTCAGGATAGCCTGAGGAGTCCTGCGCCTAAGTCTTGAGGAGATTTATGATTTTTTGTCTTCTCTCTACAGAGAAGAATGAAGACCAGATAAGCACTGTGACATGAAACTAAAAAGAAATCGGAAACCTCCTGCCAATTTTGAGAAAGAATGGGTGTGGGTCTGAATTGAAAAACAAAAATAAGTCATTTATAATATCATGTCCCCGTATCTGACTTTCAATTCACTGGTACACTGTGCAATTTTAATTGAAAATTACTATAGCTTAGAAACTAACATTACACTAAAGATGTCCTAGTTAGTTCCAGCTGAGGTTTTTACATAAAATGAGCATTAGCAGCAATAGGAAAGAAAGGGACTGGCTGAATATGATGAGTCATTAGGGTAACGATTAGGACATTTTTCCAGATTTTATTGTATAACCTTTTGAAATCCTCATATTATCTACTTTGCAATCCCCAAGGGGAACTTTTTTGATCTTCAAAGCAAAAATAGGCCGCAGCATGAACTTCCTAATAAACAAATCATAGCATATTGTCCAGTTTAAGATTAAAAAAAAAAGATCATATATTCAGAGGTAATTTAATGATACCACGCTTATGATTTCCCAGACACACTCCCTGCTCCCCACCTCAGATGCACTTTGATATCTTTGTGTACTTTTGTTTGAAATAGATATCAAGAGACATGCAGGCTAAGCAGGCAACTTTAGGCCATATAAATATCTCTATTTCTTTCCAAGTGGCAATACTGCCAGAACAGAGTAACCCAAATCAGCCATACAACCCCCAAACCCCTTTGCAGGCAACTTTACTGCTGAAAACTCAAACAGCAAAATAGAAAACCTAATTATTGCCAAGAACTCACTAGAGCCAGTCCGAATGGCTTAAGTACTTGAGAGAGCAAAACTGTTAAAACTAAACTAGCTCAAAGACTATTCCCTGCATGTCCTGTGCTGTTTGCTCAAATAAACAACCTGAAGCACAGTAAGAAAATAAGAAAACAAAACACCCGAGACTTTAAAACAAAGAGTAGAACCATTATTTAAAGTATAACTTTTCCTTCTTGGAGAGCTTGAAACTGCAATGAATCCAGAGATTCACCAAGCAGAATTCTAAATATATGTTTAATATAGGCATCTTTCTCATGGCCTGGTCAGTGATGCAATTGATAGAAATTTTCATAATTCTGAGAGGCTAGGTGAGCTTATACTGTACTTCTTATAAAAAAGACTTCTAGAGTGATGTTCACCATAGCAACCGAACAACCAAATTGTGTTATCAGAACGTAGAATATATGGGGAAGAGAATATTTCCCTCATCTTTATGTCAAGATTATGTAAGGTTATAATAGTAATAATTAAAAAAAAACTATATGGATTATGACATTTGGAGATTCAGCATCAACTAATGAGAAAGTATATATTTTATGTCATTCACTAAAAGTATACTGATGACTTAAGAACTCAAGTTTATGGAAAGAAAATTTCTTACTTAAGGAATACTGTCTAAAGAGCAGGTATAAATTCTCAATTAATTAAAATGAAGTATAAATATCAGTCTCAAGCCAAATAAGTTTGGAGTGTCATTAATACAATCATAAGAATAAACAGTTCTATAATTAAAAGTTCAAAATCATGAAGTTTCTTTATTGTATAACAATTCATAATCGTGAATTATTATAAATCAATGAAAGTGATTCATCTTATGGCTCATGAGTTAATACCAAAGTAATTGCTTAATAATGCAAACATGCTTTGAAGATTAGAATATGTATATAATAATCGGTCAATATTTGTTGGGCACCTACTGTGTATCAGCACTTTATACAAATAGTCTCAACCATTTGACTCCATTTTTGGAGACAAAGATACTTATACTTTGGTGCTAATAAATAAAACATCCAAAGTTACATAGCAGATTAGTGCCAAAGCCAGACGTTCCCTCTGCTAATTCCTTTCCCTCTATCTTTCTTTGTACTCACCCATTTCTTTCTTTTCCAGTTCTTGCAGCCTCATCTTCTTACAATTTTTTTAACCTTTTTCTGCTCTTTTAATTTCCCCTTAGCAAACTGTTGAAATTAAAACAAGTTTTTTTTTCCCCAGAAGCCCAGGAGACAGACAGCACCATCTGTGAGAAAGGGTAAATGCCTCTTCCCCAAGGCCAAGGCCTTCAGAGACGTGTGGCTTCTGATTTCTTCATGATAGATCCCAATGGCAATTTGTTACCTGAAGCCTAAGGCAAGCGCAAGTTTTTCTTGGCTGCCCTTCATCTCAGGAATTTTTTTCCTTGTAAGCCCTCCTACATTCTCCTTATTATTACTATTGGAAAGAAATAATACTTTGGATTTCAAACCGCTATAAACAATATTAATATTTTATCTTAAAGGCATTGAAGGCAATGCTGAACTGTAGAAAAGAAAGGCTCTTAGGAGAAGTAATTTTTAGCAGAACTTACTTTCTTTAAAACAAAGAGACTTTTAGCAGAACCTACATTTTCTGAAAGACTCCTTACCCCTGGCTTTGAGGCTGATTTCCCAGGCTGTGGCCTTGGACTAGTTCTGTGATGTTGTAGAAGTTCCCAGAACGTTTCTCCCTCAATTAATCCTATAGATAAACTTTGTAAATGAACTTGTTTCACAGTTTTGTTTTACTGCTAGGCTTCCCCTCCTCTCCCTACCACAATCAGTGTATAATTCTGTCTTTAAAAGTTAACTTCAAACTGTGCTGGGGCTGCATGATTTGGATGACTTAAGGCAGGGGTCCCCAAACTTTTTACACAGGGGGCCAGTTCACTGTCCCTCAGACCATTGGAGGGCCAGACTATAAAAAAAATATATGAACAAATCCCTATGCATACTGCATAGATCTTATTTTAAAGTAAAAAAAACAAAACGGGAACAAATACAATATTTAAAATAAAGAACAAGTAAATTTAAATCAACAAACTGACCAGTATTTCAATGGGAACTATGCTCCTCTCACTGACCACCAATGAAAGAGGTGCCCCTTCCGGAAGTGCAGCGGGGGCCGGATAAATGGCCTCAGGGGGCCGCATGTGGCCTGCGGGCCGTAGTTTGGGGACCCCTGATTTAAGGTCTCTGTGTGGTCACCAGCTTTATAATAACGACTCCTTAGTTTGGCTACTTAATTGTGTGGCAAAACATTTGTTTCTCACTGTTCAAATACAACATGTAGAGGCCCCAGTGAGATTGTGTCCTCCAGACACATTTAGTTCTGCCACACATGGGCGTCAGCCTCCACCGTCTAACTGCTGGGACAGAAACCCAGCAGGGGAGGCACCACCTGAGACATTCCAGAGCCATGCTGGCCTTTCCTCTCTGGCCAACAGTCAGCCGCAGAAGATTGGCAAGTCCAACCACCAACCATTTGGAGTCATAGGAAAGCCTCTGGAGGTGAGTAGAGCAAATTTGCAATTTGCTCAATCTGCAATGTCTGTGGCTAGCCAGTTTGAAACTATTGTGCTCAAGGATTGGACGTGATTGCATTCACACAATAGGCTCTCCAGGGCCAAGACGTTAGCGGAGAGTAATCTGAAGTCTGTTTTGGCTGAAGAGTCCCCGGACACATTTAGATTTGCTCTCTCAGATGTTTACTCTCTGCTTGTTTTGTGGCTTTCGTTTATTTTTACAAGCTATCCTAGAGGATATCTCCTGGTTTGGCCCTTCTTCAGGATCTCCTTTCTGCATTCTTCACTGGACAGAGGACCTTTATTTTCAAGGGTCCCGCTATGATTTTGCTCCTGCCAAGATCTTGTTCTTCACTTTTGCTTGTTATTCTGTCTCTACACTGAAAATCCCTGAGTGAATAGTGTGTGAATGAGTGAGGAGCTCTAGTGCCTGCACCTAAGTTTCCAGTTTGTGGCTCCATGGTGAAAACTACGGGGTCCGAGTGGGCCCCAACCTGCGGTTTCCTGGCCATCCTCTTATGGCTTAGGGAGTATCAAACGTAGTTTGCTATGAGTCAGGTCTGCCAAATGTCAGGAGGTGCCTAAGTTCCCATGAGGGATGCAACCAGGCAGGCATCTGAGTAGCTTCTCATGGGGCACCCCTTCTCTTGTACTTGAGAGAAACTTGTCCTTTCAGAGAACTTTATCTGAAAGTTCTCTGTCTTTAGTTCTCCAGGATGTGACCTAACAGGGGACATTATACAAAACTAGCACCAACTTCAGTGCTTGATCCCTTTTATGATCTTAAGAAGCTCATTTGTACTAATATTGTTTGTAATGACAGGGTGTAAAGCCAGTAGCCACGGCCACCATAATAGCCACTTGGCCCATGCAGGTTTGCATTAGATTAGGACAGTCAGTAATAAAACAACGAAGCTAAGATCTGGTGGGCCATTACCTTTAATCCTAGCTTGCACGCGGTGGGCAAGTAAAAACAAACTGGGCTCCAGAACCCACTCATTCAGGGCTCACAAAGCTACTGACTTATCTGAGTTTCCTAGAATCAAAGCTTTCTACCTCACCAGTCTTATTCACCTGTTTCCCATCTCCTCTCTGCACAAACTCTGCACAAACTGGCTTCTCCTTCTGCATTCTGCCATCTTGGCTGCTTCTCCTGTCTTCCTCCATGTGGCCTTTCTCTGCTCTCCTACAGCATGAGCTCCTAGAAAAAAATCACTCTTCTCCCATAACAATGTAATCTCTCTTCCTTTTAAAACCTTTTGGCGCTGTAAAGCCAGTAGCCACGGCCACCATCACAGCTGCCTGGCCCGTGCAGGTTCACATTTGATTCGGACTGTCAGTAATGAAACAACAGAGCCAAGAACTGGTGGGCCATTAACTTTAATCCTAGCTTGCACCCGGCGGGCAAGTAAAAACACACATTGGGCTCCAAAACCCACTCACATTGAGTGCTCACAAAGCTACTGACTTATCCAAGTTTCCTAGAATCAAAGGTTTCTAGCTCACCAGACTTATTCACTTCTGTTCCCCATCTCCATCCCTCTGCTCTCCTTTCTCTGCTCTCTCCTCTAATACTAATCTCAGGAACTGAGAGAGAGCAAGCTCTTGGTCTGCCCCATTTTATAGTGTACAAATCAAAACTTTTAATCTAATATACAAACAAGGAAGTCTCTGATACAGAGTCACTTATCTGAGGCATAATGAGATTCCTCATGAGAGTGCACCACCCCACATCATACAACAGTCAAGGGTGTGGGGAAAAGCTTATTCTTAAAACTAAGCCTTAGGCTATAATGACACGGCCTGCTTACAGCCTGTCCCCCACACCCAGTACAAACTATAAGCCATCAAACATATATATCATATTTACAAACTTATTTGACCAACAGGCTCAAAAGCCCTCCCCCCACACATACTAACATAATCATGCCCATCCCAAGCAGGAAAGGCAACTAATATCCTTACCTGGGAGATGGGCTTCCACATGGGCAGCGCCATCTTTAACAAAGTGAGCATAATATATTTTATCTGCCCAACACAGGGGAAGGGCAAAGTAAGAGTCAAATTACTCTTGAGTGTATGCTTAAGTAATTCAAAATTAAATTTTCTGATGATTACTCTGTAAAATTAAGCAGGGGGAGACTTTGAACTCTTTATGAGTTAGGGTAGCCCTCCCTTGGGGTAGGGTGGCCAACACAGGGTTCATTAGATCCTAGAGATATCAGAGCTGTATGCAGTGTAGTAGCTAAGCCCCAGGTCACCCAGACCAGTTCCCGTATTTAGGTCAGTGGAAGGCCCTAGTAGAGAATCTCCCTCCCTGGCTGAAAGGCTACGCAGTCAGAGATGCTCATCATGTTTTGCTAGCAACAACACCAAAATCAGAAAAGAAGGTCCCTGTTTTACAAGCTGTTCAGAAAGATTCAGAATTGTCCCTTCCATATCTTCCTCCTCCGTTGGCTCCACCCACTTCAGAAAGCCCAGAGCTATCACTAAGATGGACTAGGAGGCAAGAAAAGAAAAGGGAAGCAGAGCCCCTCTTACCCTTAAGAGAAGCCCCATCAGCAGAAGGAAGAGATAGGGAAGAGCCTTATCTTGTTTACATTCCTTTTTTCTCTAGTGACTTGTATAATTGGAAGGCTCAGAATCCCCCTTTGGACCACTCTCAGGGGAACTGCTAAGAAACTCATGAACTTGAAAGGTGTTGGGAGTTATTTAGGGTCCTCAGGAGACTCCCCCAGATTTCTTAGAGAGACTGCAAGAAGCTTACAAGGTCTATACACCTCTAGAACCTGAGGCACCAGAAATGCTAGGGCAGTTAACTTAGCTTTTATATCACAGTCAGCTCCAGATATTAGAAGGAAACTACAAAAATTGAAAGGCTTCCCGGGGATGGTAATTTCCCAATGGTTAGAAGTAGCTCAGAAAGTTTATAATAATAGAGACACCCTCAAGGAGAAACAAACTAAGAAGATGACTAAAGTAGTCGTAGCAGTTGTAGAACAGCAGAATAAAAAGAAAGGGAACCAAAAAGGAGGAAAGCTGAGTTAAGCAGAAATCAGTGTGCTTATTGTAAAGAAGAAGGACATTAGAGGAAAGACTGTCCAAAAAGAAAAGAAAAGTCACAGCAGACCCCAAGAATCCTTAGTCTACAGGAGGACTGACGGGGCCTGGGCTCCATACCTGTTAGCCTCCAGGAGCCCAAGGTAACTTTACAAATAGGGGGCTACCCTGTAGACTTCCTCATTGACACTGGAGCTTCTCACTCTGTTCTCACTGCTCCCCTCGGGCCACTCTCAGGGGAGCAAGTACTCATACAAGGTGCTACCAGGAATTCAGTTCTTTGTCTACGGACTTCATGACAGACTGTTAATTTAGGAGACAATTGGTCATTCTAGACTGTCCTTATCCTTTACTTGCAAAAGACTTTTTAAGGTAACTGAAAGCTACCGTCTCTTTTAGTCATAACTCTGCTGAATTCCATGCTGAGACTGATATAGCTAGGTGTGGCTTATGGTCACTTGTCCCTTGTCAGAGGAATAGCTATTAAATATAGATACTAAAGAAGAACAAAATGTTTCAAATGACTATTTAGCAGACTTATAGCATAGATTCCCTTCAGTTTGGGCAGAAACCAACCCACCTGGGCTTGGAAAGCATCAGGCTCCAGTAGTTGCTCAGCTTACTGCAAGTGCCATCCCCATATGGGTGAAACAATACCTTAAGTCAAGAGAAGCTAAAAAAGGAATAACCCCCCATGTTAAGAGACTATTAGAAGCTCGTATTCTTGTTCCTTGCCAATCCCAATGGATTACACCTTTACTGTCTGTTCAGAAGCCAGGTACCAAGGACTATCATTCAGTTCAAGACTTATGAGAAGTAAATAAGTGGGTTGAGACAATACACTCAACTGTGCCTAACCCCAACACTCTTTTAAGCCTGTTGTCAACAGACTTGAAATTTTACACAGTCTTAGATTTGAAAGATGCTTTCTTTAGTATTCACCTGGCTAGTCCATCTTTGCCTTCAGGTAGAATGACTGAGAGGTAGGCATTTCAGGACCACTAATCTGGCCCAGATTACCACAGGGCTTTAAGAATTCACTGACCCTCTTTGATGAGGCACTGTATCAGGACCTGCTTGCCTTCCACCAGAAACATCCAGAATGGACACTGCTGCCATATGTGGATGATTTGCTTCTAGCTGCAGAAATGGAGGTAAGCTGCAGAAATGGAGGTAAGCTGTGGATGATTTGCTTCTAGCTGCAGAAATGGAGGTAAAGACTGAGGGTCTTTTACAAACAGACTCTGGGGTACCAAGACTCTGGGGTACCAAGTGTCAGCTAAACAGGCACAACTCTGCACCTCCAAAGTGACCTTTCTAGGCTACCACATTGAGGCGGGAAGCATTCTCTCTCCTCCAGTCATATACAGGCAATTCTTCAGATCCCAACCCCCACTAGCAAGAGACAAGTCCAAGAATTTCTCAGGGCATTTGGATACTACAGGCTATAGATCCCTAGATTTGCAGAGATAGCCAAGCCCTTATACTTCTGGACAGCAGGAACCCGAATTAATTTGGACAGATAAGAAACAAGAAGCTTTTGAAACCCTCAAAAAGGCCCTCACTGAGGCCCCTGCCCTGGCTTTGCCAGACATTACCAAGCCTTTCCAGCTCTTGGTTCATGAGAGCAAAGGAATAGCAAAAGGGGTTTTGACCCAAATACTAGGGCCATGGCACAGGCCTATTGCTTATCTCTCCAAGTGGCTAGACCCTGTTGCATCTGGATGGCCAAACTGTCTCAGAGCCATTGCGGCCACTGCCATACTAGTGAGAGAGGCAGATAAGTTGACTATGAGGCAAGAACTGTTCCTTAGAGCCCTGCATGCAATAGAGACTTGGCTTAAAGGAACTCCAGAAATGTGGATGTCTAATGCTAGAATCACACAGTATCAGGCTCTGCTCATACATCAGCCTTGCATTAAGTTTGTCCAGATGCAGGCTATCAACCCAGCAAGCCTGACACCTGACAAAGATCCAAGCATCCCCTTGCATGTCTGCTCTGAGGTACTAGACTCTGTTCAAACTGCAAGACCAGGCCTTACTTATGTACCCATTCCTAATGCGGAAGAACAGCTATTCACAGATAGAAGCAGTCTTGTCCTAGATAGGGTTTGTCATGCTGGAGCAGCTCCTAATAAAACCATATGGGCCCAAGCCTTACCCCATGGGAACTTGCTCTCACCCAGGCATTAAGGTGGGTCAAAGAAAAAAAGGTCAGTCAGCCTTTACACTTACAGTAGGTATGCTTTTGCTACTGCCCATGTTCATGCAGCAATCAAAAAGGAGAGAGGATTTTTGACATCTGCTTATAAGGACATTAAAAAAAAAAAAGAAATTTTATCCTTGCTAGAAGCCATTTAGTTACCAGTGATTGTAGCCCTTATTCATTGCCCAGGACACCAGAAAGAGGACTCAAAAGAGGCAAAAGAAAATTGGGCAGCTGGTCAAGCAGTCAAAGAAGTAACCCTAAAACCAGTAGGGCCTTTAGAAGTTTTAGTGACTTTACCAGAATGCTTTTTGCCAGAGACACCTTTTTATAACCAACTAGAGGAGAATTTTGCTAAAAGAAGAGGAATGTCTAGAAATAAAGAAGGGTGGTTAAAACTGCCAGACAAAAGATCTCTCTTGCATGAAGCCCTAAGCAGAGAGATTTTGAGCCAGCTACATCAAGCTACTACTCATCTAGGCCAACCTAAGCTAATAGAATTATTTAAGAAAAATTACTATTTTCCAGGCTTAGAATCTATTATAGAGAACATAGTGTCCGAATGTTTAGTCTGTGCTCAAGTAAATGCTAAACAAAATAGAGAAGTCATAAAAAGAAATAGGGACAAAGGAGCTTTCCCAGGAGAACATTAGGGGATAGACTTTACTAAAGTAAAGCCACCAGCAAGGAATATAATAAGCACCTATTAGTTTTTATTGACATCTTTTCAGGATAGATAGATTTCCCTACTAGAAATGAGACCACAGTAACAGTCATTAAGAAATTGCTGTATGAAATTATTCCCAGATTTAGCATTGCCTATTAATATTGGGTCTAATAATGGGCCTGGGTTTGTGTCTAAGGTCTCACAGCTAGTAGGAAAGGCATTCAACATTAATTGGAAGTTACATTGTGCTAGCAGGCCTCAGAGTCTGGGACAAGTTGAAAGAATAAACCAAACTCTGAAACAAGTCCTGACTAAATTCATTTTAGAGACAGGTGAAAACTGGGTCAATCTCCTTCCCTTTGCTATTTTGAAAACACGGTGTACCCCCTATGAAGTTAGGTTCACACCTTATGGAATTGAATATGGGAAACCACCACCATTGCTCCCCAAGCTTAGAGCTGAAATGTTAGCAGAATTAAGAAACCAAGAATTCATTAAGTCAGTACAGGAGCTGCGGAAAACACAGGAGCAGATCCATAAGCGGGTGTGAGAAACTCTCCCTTTGCCCAGCTCTGAGCCTGCTCACCCGTTCCAGCCCGGTGACCACCTCATCAAAAAGTTCATCAAGGAAGGACTGACTCCAGCCTGAAGGGATGCTACTACGTCATCCTGACTTCTCCCACTGCAGTCAAGGTTGACAGCCTCCCGGTGTGGATTCATCACTCATGGATCAAAAAGGCTGACTTAGGAGGGACCGTCACAGCTACCAAGGACCCTTTAAAATTAAGATTAACCCATGTCTAATTCTTTTACTTTGCTTTTTTTTACGTAATTCCCTATGGTATAGGAGGTAACTCCCATAAGCCATCACGACCATATAAATTTTAGTTAAGAAATGGAATTACAGGAGACTCTATCAAGGAATATATTTGGACAGGAGGTAATGTCCAAGTCATGCTTGACCTCGATGATATTTTTCAAAGCAATTTTGAAACAAGGTACAAGGGTAACTCACATAATATCATAAAAAGAGAATTTAAAGTAGATGGAATAGTAGAAGAGAAATGGCCCTTTGGAGGCAGCAATGTAAACCAGGAAATAGGACTAAGGAGACTTGGAATCTATATTTGCCCTGGATTTGGTAATGTAGAGTCAAGGTGTTTAAATGTTGAAGAGTATATCTACCCTTACTGGGGTTGTGAAACCATCTCCACTATAGACAATAACAAAAAGAATAAGGATAATAATATTCTTCTATCCAGAATAGTCCCCACAGGCAGCTGCCAAAATTCTGGCACATGTAACCCTATAAATATTACCATCATAAACCCTAAAAATGCTGGATTGGCTGTAGGAAAAAACGTGGGGAATATGACTTTATGTGTGAGCTAAGTATTCAGGAACACTTATAACCATCCAAAGGTATACATACACCCCACTTAAGAAACCCGTAGGTCCCTTAGCATAATTAATACTTGCCAACCCTTGTTGCTCCTCTTGTTATGCAAGCAGCCTTTGTTACTCCCTCCACCAGACTTAGAGATTTAGCATTGCCTGAGGTACCTATGCCTACTCTGACTCCTGAATCCCCCCTTCTTAGTATTCTTGATGCAGTACATAAAGCTGTAAAGAGTACAAACCCTGATTTAGGAGCAGACTCTTGGTTGTTCTTAGGTTTCATCTCTTTAACCCTGCCAGTAAGTCTCATTTTAGGGCTTGCAGCAGATGACCAACCACAAAGGAATGTCCGACGTCACAAGCCGAGAAGCCCTGGCAAACTTCCACAAAAGACAATCCTTTGTCCAGCAGCCAATCGGCAGATGCCCCGCTACCCATCTCACTCCCCCTCCTCAAAATCCTTAAAACCCAGTCCCAGGCTGTGCCTGGCCTGCAACTCTTTCTTACAGAGTCAGCCTGGCAGAATATCTTTCTTCCTTTCAATAAAGCCTGTTACTCTGGTCTTTTCAGAATCTGATGGATTCTAATATTTGGTGCCTAAACCAGGGACAGAGTACTGGATGCCTGGATAATCGCCTTCATCAGCCAAATTTACTACCAGTGAAGCAGTGGGCAGTGACAGCTTGTGCCGGACTTACTCTCTGATTCTGTTTGACTGTGTGAAAGTAGGTTGATTGGCCAGCTACCCGAACCTGTCTCAAACCCCTGCTGGACCAGAAGATAAGGGATTTCTGCTCTTTCCCAATCTCAGGTAGGCTCCTCTCCTT
The DNA here is from genome assembly GCF_036850995.1 of Saccopteryx leptura. Lineage (NCBI taxonomy): Eukaryota > Metazoa > Chordata > Mammalia > Chiroptera > Emballonuridae > Saccopteryx > Saccopteryx leptura. The sequence goes on along the minus strand of NC_089507.1, from coordinate 78,467,027 downwards.
CCCTCACCCTCACTTACTCTCTGAGGTTCACAGTTTGGGAGGCTTCTACTCCAAGCAGCCTGCTTCTACAGACTTCCTCGAAAGTCTAGGCACCTAATCAGGTTGCTTTCTACTACTCTGGAACTGAGGTCTCCGGTGATGATCAGTTTCCTCATGTCCCACACACTCTACTCTACTCAGAATAATTGAAGGAGTTTGAGGACACTCTTCTCTTTCTTTATTCTCAGCCTAACATGGGCTTCTCCCAATCTCAGACCTCAGAGACTACTCCTTTGGGATGCCTCTTAAAAATATCTCATCAAACTTGGCCTCATAGGTGGCATGGCCTTAATATAAACACTACTTTCAATTACACACTCAAAGATCTCAAAAATTTTTTATCACCAGACTGGAAAAGCCTCAGAAATTTCTTACATTTAGGCTTTCTTCTACCTTCGCTCCTGTCCTTAATCTCTGCGCCACCTGTTCTTCATGTAGGCCATTTTTGGCCAAAAAGAAAACCTCACCGAAAACTTCTGCTCCTAATCTTTTTTTCTCCATGGACTCCCAACTCTCTCCCCCTCCTGCCAGACCTCTGGGGGCGCCCCTCTCTCAGGACCCCTCTCTGGTCCCTCTGCAAATCTCTTTCACTCGAGTCTCTTCCCTTCAGAATGACCCCTCCCTTCTCAGGATCCTGTTTCTCATTCACTTGCAAATACCAGTCTCTCTCTTTCTCCTCCCCTGCTGGCCAGGGACCCCTCCCTTCTCCACTGTGTTCTTAAGCCCCTCATTACAGATTGAGGCTCTGCCTTTCTCTTCTTCTACCCCTCCTCCTCCTCAGAGACTGCAACTGTGCCTTCCACTCCTTCTGTTTCCCTTCCTTTCTCCTCACAGGCTCTAATCTTTTGACTGCTTTGACCATGTGGCACCACCACAAGTACTTCAACCTCCTCCTCCTCCTCCTCCTCCTGCAGATTCTGACCCTCATTTTTTCCATCCAGCTATTCACACTGACCATCTGTCTGCTTCCTTTCTTCCTCCCCTCTATGCTGACAACTCCCTGCCATCTCAAAAAGCTTAAAAAGGCATAGTTGTCTATTAAGCCACCTCTTAAATCAAGGCTTACTCATCCCCATGGACTCTTTTTGCAATACCCCCATTCTGTTTGTTCAAGACCTTCAGGGGCTTATTGCCTCATACAAGACTTACACCTAATCAGTGAGGCAGTAGTTTCCCCTCCATCCAGTAGTCCCTAATCTCTACAAGTTATTGTCACACATTCCCTCAAACACCACTCACTTTACAGTCCTAGACCTCAGGAATGCCTTCTTTACCATTCTTCTACATCCTGACTCTTACTTTCTGTTTGCCTTTACTTGGACTGACTCAGACACTAATGCAGCCCAGCAACTTACACGAACTTTACCCCAGGGGTTCAAAGACAGCCAATACCTGTTTGGGCAGGCACTAGCTCAGGATTTAGCAATACGCAATCTCAAAACTAGTATTCTCTTACAATATGTAAATAACCTACTCCTCTGCAGTCCCTCCTTGCCTCAAGGAGACACACTGCGACCCTTCTTAACTTCCTCATTATGAAGAGATATAGTGTCTTCTCCATTAAGGCTCAACTTCACTCTTAGTCCGTAGTCTATCTGGGCATCACCTTAACCCCACCACCTGAGGTCTCACCCTAAATCAAATTCAGACCCTCCGCAGTCTCCAACCACATACCACCGCAAATCAGATTCTTTCTTCCCTCTAATAGGCTTCTTTAGACACTGGATTCCCAATTTTGCTCTCTTAGTCAAGCCCCTCAGTGAGATCTTCTGAGCATGGCTTTTAAGATCTATAATGGCCAAGGGAGTAACAGAAAAGGCAAATAAGACCCAAAAGAGGTCCGAAAATATCAGCTTTTGGCATACGCTCTTGAAGGCACTAGCACCCTAAAGAGCTTCATAGGATTCCATCAGGGCCCTGCTTCAAGAGTGGAAAGAAAGGTCATTGAACTGAAGCCTGGGAGGCTTCTTGGCCCCACCAAGGGACACATCTTTGCTGTGGAAAGAGGAACACAAGAAGGTAAGCTGCCCCCTTGCTCCATGGAGGGAGGTTTCAGTCTCTTCTAACTCTGCTCCAGCTACCTGTGACCTGACCTTGTCCAGCATGCTGGGAATTGCCACTGAAGGCCCAAGGATATCATTCACAAGCCTAAGATATTTCTTCCAAATAGCAAATAAACTGATCTCATTTCTTGTAAACACAAGGGCCATTTACTATGCCTTGCCTGAATATTTGAGTTTTATTTATCCCTTGAAGATCTCTACTGTGGGTATTGACAGTCTGGTTTTGTTGCTTTATTTAATGTATAGCATCTCCTTTATTTCTCTTGTCTCAATGTCCTATGCCTATTGTAGGCTGGGACCCACTGCTAATTCTAGCTAGAAGCAGTGGTCACTAAGACTTAAACTCTATCTGCATAGTGTAGAAATGTAACCACCCTTTCCCTCAGTACTTGCAGGATTTACAGGTTACTCAGCAAACTGTTCAAAGACTATCCAAGAGGCACTTACAGCATTACATCACTCAAGGACTGACTTACACATGGACAGGTTTGCACACTGTAATCCTGACAACTCCCATTGCTGCTAAAGTAGAAAAATGGCAGGCCTTACTCCAACCACAAACCAGAAGCTGGTTGGTCTATGTATGAAGAATATATGAAGAAACTAAGGACTCTTAATCAGACTTTGGGAAAAGGGAAACTAGGGTAAAAAGAAATTCAACTTAATTGTCACTAAAGGTTAAAGATTTTTAAATTAAGAGTTCTGACTAGAAAGGAATTGTATGGTTTTGATAATAGAAGGTATAAGGTATGGAAATACTTTTGAAAGAAAAAGGAAAAAGCAAGTTGTTATGAAAGCCAGTTATTTATGGATAAGAAACTTTATGTAAGTTGTAGAAGGTTTGTGCAGGTTGTACAGAGAAAAAGGAATTTGAAAGTCAGAAACCCAGTTTTTGAAGAATGTTTAATTAGTCACCCTACCTAACAATCCTCTACTCTCCCCACTTATGAGATGGCTCTTTCCTCCACTGTGACCACCTGGAGCTCAGAAACAGAGAAATGAAACCAACCCCTTGTCCATCAATTCTCTATCCACCTCTCATCCTGTATCAACCAATCAGGGGTTTTCTACTGTGTGGGACTAACACCTATATGTGTCTCCCTACTAATTGGACAGAAACCTGTATCCTAATTTATCTCACCCCAAATATCAACCTAATCCCACCCCATGAGCCTCTTCCAGTTTCTAGTACACTACCTGTCAATCTAAGGACCAAATGAGCTATAAAGGTAATTCCTCTTCTTGTTGCTTTAAAATTTTCTATAAAAATAGGTCTAGGGCAGGGGGACTGGCCACTGCCCTGCCTTATTCCCACTCTCTCTCTCTCTCTGAAGCTGAGCGAATTTGTAAAAAACAAACCGAGTAATGGAATCAGTGGTTTTGCACAAACGGGATGTCTTGACTATTGCCTTTCATTGATCCACTCACTCTCCTATTTATTTTTCTAACTTTTGGATCCTGCCTCTTACGTTTGTTCACTAGTTTCTTACAGATCTGCATGCAGACCTTTGCCAATCAGAAAATTGGAAAAATCTACCTAACCCTACACACCAAACCTGAAACCTGCCCTCGTGAAACAGAAAAATCTGGAACCTTATAAATACACCCCATCCAACAAGAAGCCGTCACTGTATCTCTCTACCCCTCACTGAGAGTGATCCTTAGAGAGGCCATAACCCCTCACTGTCCCTATTCAGCAGGAAGAAGTTACAGAAGATAATGACCTCCGTCCTTTTCCCTTGAGGCCTCTGTAGGAACCACTCTCTTTCCTTTTTAAAATATATCAAATAGTTGGGAATATTGGGTTTCATTTATTTAATCCTGTCAGTAAGTCTCATTTCAGGGCTTGCAGCAGATGACCAACCACAAAGGAATGTCCGACGTCACAGGCCGAGGAGTCCTGGCAAACTTTCATAAAAGACAATCCTTTATCCAGCAGCCAATCAGCAGATGCTCCACTACCTGTCTCACTCCCCCTCCCCAAAATCCTTAAAACCTGGTCCCAGGCTGAGCCTGGCATGCGACTCTCCCTTACAAGTCAGCCTGGAAGGGTTCCTTTTTTCCTTTCAATAAAGCCTGTTACTCTGGTCTTTTCGGACTCCGATGGATTGTAACAGTTATGTCTAGGATCTAAACTGATTTATTATGTTGGGCTTGGAATCATACATAATACTACTTTTAGTAACCAAGAAAATAAATGTAGTTGGGAACAACCTGGGTAAACTTTAGGAGATATACAAGGACAGGAATCTGTTTGCAAAGCCAATCTTATCCAATTCGCTGTGACCCTTATAAAAATCTGTGCAATAAAACACTTGTTATAAATAATCAGACTACAGGAAAAGGAGAAGCTAATACTCTGTAGGAACCACTCTCCCTGATACTTGGTGGCCTACACTAGGTAGAATACTTGATGGGCTCACAAGGTGTGCTAACAAAAACAGGTTCAGAGAACAGAATAAGCCTCTATTGCAGGGGTCTCAAACTCAACTCAGCATGTGGGCCGCAGAGCAAGATCACAGCCGTTCCGCGGGCCGCACTAGGTCTACAAAAGGCAACTGTTACGCAACACTTTTCTCACTGCAGTTGAAAACAAAAAAAAATCAGTACAACAAGCACAATCGTACATGCAGTTTACTCAGTGTCACAAAACGACCAGAAACTGTAGTTCGCATCACAACTGCTGTTAACTAAGCTAATATCTAGCTAGGATGCTAGAGAAATGAAAAATACAAGTAGGCCCCTAGGCTTACTTAATTTTATCCAAAATATTTTGAACTTCGTGGATTAGTCTGCGGGCCGCACAAAATTGTTGGGCCTCTGCTCTATTGTGTATTCTAGTGTATGTTACGTCTCAAGTTTATTTGTATGAAGGAAATAAAGAAAGGTTATTAATGCGACCATGTAAAGCCAGTAGCCGTGGCCACAGTCACAGCCACCTGGCCTGTGCAGGTTCGAATTTGATTTGGACAGATGGAAATGAAACAATGGAGCCAAGAACTGCTGGGCCATTACCTTTAATCCTAGCTCACACCTGGTGGGCAAGAACTACATGCAGTGGGAAAATACTTCCCTTTCCATTCAGGGCTCCCAAAGCCACTGACTTATCCAAGTTTCCTAGAATCAAAGATTTCTATCTCACCACCTTATTCACCTCTGTTCCACATCTCTGTCTCTGCACAAACTCTGCATAAACTGGCTTCTCCTTCAGCACTCCACCAGCTTGATTGCTTCTCCTCTCCTCCATGTGGCCTTTCTCTGCTCTCCTTTATAGTGTAAAAATCAAAACCCTTAATCCAATATACAAACCAGGAAGTCTCTGATCCAAAGTCACTTTTCTGAGGCATAATGGGATTCCTCATAAGAGTACACCACCCCTTATCATGCAACAGTCAAGGGTTTGGGGGAAAGCTTAATCTTAAAACTAAGCCTTAGGCTATAAGGACCCTGCCTGCTTACAGCCTGTCCCCACACCCAATGCAAACTATAAGTGAGCAAACATATACATCATATTTGCAAGCTTATTTGACCAACAGACCACTTAATACATTGTCTCTTTAGAAACAAGTCCCAGTTCTTGTCCCCTGACTAGTAGGATTAGGGTTAGCAGGAACAATTGCAATTGGGACTATGGCCTTAGTAAAAGAGGAATACAAATAGGGCAATTAAGTAATCTAATCAACAATGATTTAGAAAATTTAGAGCCATCTATCTCCAAGTTAGAAGCCCAAGTAGATTCCTTAGCTGAAATGGTTTTACAAAATAGAAGCAGCTTAGACTGACTTTTTCTTCAACAAGGTGGCTTATGTGCGGCATTAGGAGAAACTTGTTGTTTCTTTGCTAATAATTCTGGTGTAATTAAAGAAAGTCTATCTTTAGTTAGGACATAGAAAAGAGAAGAAAAGAATTTGAACAATCAGAGAATCGGTTCCAGAGAATGTTTAATTGGTTGCCAGAGCTAACTACCTTATTGTTTGTTGCAGTTGGACCTCTTTAATTTTATCTTGTCTGATATTAGGACCATGTTTAATCAATTTTATAACAAGGTCTTTTCTATTAAAGATAAATTCTATCAACTTAATGGTAATCATAAGTCAATATACACCTATACAAGAAGATAGCAATAAAAACGAATCAATGTTTTGAATAATTTAATTAATACCAGGAGGGAATGAAATGTGGGAAAGAAAGGCTCTTAGCAGAAGTAACTTTTAGCAGAACTTACTTTCTCTAAAACAAAGAGACTTTCAGCAGAACTTAACTTTTTCTGAGACTCCTTACCCATGGCCTTGAGGCTGGTTTCCCAGGCTGTGATTTTGGGCTGGTTCTGCAAGGTTTCAGGTGTTCCCAGAATGTTTCTCCCTGAATTAATCCTATAGATAAGCATTTTAAATGATCTTGTTTCACTGCTTTGTTCTACTGCTAGGCTTCTCCTCTCCCTACCACAATAAGTGTGTAATTCTGTCTTTAAAAGCTATTTTCAAACTGTGCTGGGGCTGCATGATTTGGATGATTGTAAAGCTAGTAGCCACAGCCACCATCACAGTCTCCTGGCCCATGCAGGTTCGCATTTGATTCAGACAGACGATAATGAAACAATGGAGCCAAGAACTGGTGGGCCATTACCTTTTAATCCTAGCTTGCACACGGTGGGCAAGCAATACACACAGTGCGAAGACACTTCCCTTTCCATTCAGAGCTCCCAAAGCCACTGACTTATCCGAGTATTCCTAGAATCAAAGGTTTCTAGCTCACCATCTTATTCACCTCTATTTCCCATCTCCTTCTCTCTACACAAACTCTGTACAAATTGGCTTCTTCTTCAGCACTCCATCATCTTGGCTGCCTCTCCTCTCCTCCACGTGGCCTTTTTCTGCTCTCTTCTTTCTCTGGTCTCCTCTAGCATGGGCTCCTCTAATGCTAATCTCAGCAACCGAGAGAGCAAGCTCTCAGTCTGCCCCATTTTATAGTGTAGAAATAAAAACCTTTAATCCAATATACAAACAAGGAAGTCTCTGATACAAAGTCACTTAGGGTGGGAAAAACTTAGTCTTAAAACTAAGACTTAGGCTATAATGACCCTGCTTGCTTACAGCCTGTCCCCGACACCCAATGCAAACTATAAGCGAACAAACCTATATATCATATTTACAAACTTATTTGACCAACAATGACTTAAGGTCTCCATGTGGTCAATGGCTTTAAAATAAATACTACTTAATTTGGCTACTTAATTGTGGGGCAAAACATCTGTTTCTTGCTGTTCTAATAAAACAATGTGATTGTAATATTTAGTATTAATTATGAAATAAATGATTGCACTATATTTGTAAAGGTTCTTGTGAAACAGCAAAGTGGTTATAATGCTCTTTATAATAACTTAAGTATAATGTTTACATATTGCAAAATTTCACTTGTCATTGACTAAGATCACACTAATATGCCTTTCATTTGTATTATTAAAAAATAATAATTTGTGTTTCAACAAGTAAATACTTATCTCCAACACTATAGAGTTCAGGCCAATGATTTCTCCTATGTTAAAGAGAATAGTTTAATATGGTATAAAGTTCTAGTTACGATATTACCTCAAGACAAATAGAACTGTAAAGCCAGTAGCCACGGCCACCATCACAGCCACCTGACCCATGCAGGTTTGCATTAGATTTGGACAGATGTCTGACCAGGCAGCAGTTCAGTGGATAGAGCATTAGACTGGGATGCAGAAGACCCAGATTCAAGACCCTGAGGTCGCCAGATTGAGCATGGGCTCATCTGGTTTGAGCAAAAGCTCACCAGCTTGGACCCAAGGTTGCTGGCTTGAGCAAGAGGTTCCTCGGTCTGCTGAAGGCCAACAGTCAGGGTACATATGAGAAAGCAATCAATGAACAACTAAGGTGTCGCAACAAAAAACTAATGATCGATGCTTCTCATCTCTCTGATTCTCTGTCTCTGTAAAAAATAAAAATAAATAAAAAGATTTGGACAGACAGTAATGAAACAATGGAGCCAAGAACTGATGGGCCATTAGTTTTAATTCTAGCTTGTACCCAGCGGGCAAGTAGAAACACACACTGGGCTCCAAATCACACTCATTCAGTGCTCACAAAGCTACTGACTTATCCAAGTTTTCTAGAATCTAAGGTTTCTACCTCACCAGCCTTATTCACCTCTGTTCTCCACCTCCTTCTCTCTGCACAAACTCTTCACAAACTTGCTGCTCTCTCATCACTCCACCATCTTGGCTGCCTCTCTTGGCTGCCTCCACATGGCCTTTCTCTGCTCTACTACAGCATGGGGTTCTCCTAGAATGTAATCACTTTTTCTTTTAAAACCTTTTGGTGTGAAAGCCCTCCCCCAACACACATTAATATAATCACACCTATCCCAACCAAGAAGGGCAACTAATACCACCTGGGCAATGGGCTTCCACGTGCCCAACAAGAACAAAGAATGATTTCTATAGCTAGTTCTAGAGATTCTGACAGAAAATCAAGTAATATCTTGGAAAAACCATGGGCTTCAATATTTTTTTTTGTGGTCAGAAATAACTTTCATGTTAATAAAACTAAACAAAGTGATTAGCTAATGGTTTCACATGTTTTTGTTTTCATTTTTGTTTTTCTTTTTCTGACCAACTCACAGTCTTCAGCAAATATATGTTCCATTATTGAGGACATCACAGAAAATAATAGGGTTAGGATAGCATAATACATTTAACTTATTTAAATCAATCAACAAATGTTTTTTGTTTGTAGCTTCCTTGCTGACCTTAACAAATTTTCTTTATCTTTGGTCTGACTTATTAACTTGAATTACAAGAATTTTTTTTAAATTTGAGATTTGAAATAGAGATTTTAAATTGGGTCTTTTCTTGTCTGATGACTTAAAATATATCCAAGTAATCTCATTGAGGATTCTTCAGAAAGCTTGAATACAAGCTACTCAAAGTTTAAACTTTAAATGAGAATAGAAAAGACCACAAACTTCATAAAGCATGAGATAGAACAAGAAGTTATTTTAAGAGCATAATTATATTGTGATTTATTACTATTCATTTAAAAGACATTTTCTTTTTAAGACTGGAGTTTTCCCAATGCCAAATCTTTTTCTGATCTTATTGTGTACATAATAATGTATATATGTAAGGTTTTGGATGTTTGTTTATTTATTTATTTTTGTATTTAACTCATGTACTGGAAGAAAGCACCAAATGTAGTCATTGGAGTCACATTATTTGGATATGTCAAAAAAGTAACAAGTATATGGGACAGGTAGAGTTATGACAGAAGGGGTATAAAGGAAACAGAATTGTTCAGATATTAATAATTTTTTATCTTAGATGATGGTACAAAGAAATTTACTATAAAATTTATTATATTTTTGTATATTGTTTTATATAATAAAAATTTTAAACTAAATTTATATACCCTCTTCAAGGTATATTTAGTGATTTTAACCACTGAGAAAATGTTCAATTAATTCTTATAGTCCTTCATTTTAGTTGAAGTTTTTTGTTTGTTTGTTTGAGGGTTTTTTTTGTATTTTTCCAAAGCTGGAAACGGGGAGGCAGTCAGACAGACTCCCGTATGCACCCGACCAGGATCCACCTGGCATGCCCACCAGGGGGCAATGCTCTGCTCATCTTGGGGCATTGCTCTGCCACAATCAGAGCCATTCTAGTGCCTGAGGCAGAGGCCACAGAGCCATCCTCAGCACCCGGGCCATCTTTGCTCCATTGGAGCCTCGGCTGCAGGAGGGGAAGAGAGAGACAGAGAGGAAGGAGAGGGGGAGGGGTGGAGAAGCAGATGGGCACTTCTCCTGTGTGCCCTGGCCAGGATCCACCTGGCATACCCACCAGGGGGCAATGCTCTGCTCATCTTGGGGCATTGCTCTGTCGCAATCAGAGCCATTCTAGTGCCTGAGGCAGAGGCCACAGAGCCATCCTCAGCACCCGGGCCATCTTTGCTCCATTGGAGCCTCGGCTGCAGGAGGGGAAGAGAGAGACAGAGAGGAAGGAGAGGGGGAGGGGTGGAGAAGCAGATGGGCACTTCTCCTGTGTGCCCTGGCCGGGAATCGAACCTGGGACTCCCGCACGCCAGGCCGACGCTCTACCACTGAGCCAACCAGCCAGGGCAGTTGAGTTTTAATGTACACACACAAAGAAAAAAGTTTTCTAATTTATCTTTCTCTGTTCTCTTCCAAAACCCTATATAATATTTAATTGACCATACCATTCCTAGATTTTATATGAAGTTATTTCTATTTTCTTTAACCATAGTATTGTTTCAAGATTTAGGTTCAGAATTCAGGTAATTGTCTTTTATGTTCTTCAGCACTTCTTCACAGAATTCTGTTGGCTCTTCTCTGTGCTTATCAAGCCATAAACTTTGTTGGACAATTTTACAATTGATATGGCAATATTACTGAAATGTACCACCCCATTTTAAGATTTTATTTATTAATTTGAGAAAGAGAGTAACATTGACTTGTTGTTACACTCATCTATTCCTTCATTGGTTGATTCTTATATGTGCCCTGACCAGGGATCAAACCCACAACCTTGGTATATCAGTGGATGTTCTAACCAACTGAACTATCCAGTCAGGGCCTGAAATGCTTTTCCCCTGATCTTGTTCTAACTGCAGGGCAAGGATATGTTATAAAAGATAAAGAATCTTATTTAAACCAGTTGTCCATAATTATTCAATATTTAAGACTAAAGCTTTGTTACCTCAATCAAAATGCTCGTTAATTTTCCTAATGAAACATTATTAATCTTCTGAAAATTTAAAATGTGTACTGATATCTTATACTATTCATTTAATGTGGTTTTTCATAGAATTACCATATGCCAGTTATTAGTTCTGTTTTAATTCTCTTCAGGTCGGGGCAAGGCAAGTTAACATATGTCATTGTGTTCCGAACTTCAAAAGAAGAATCTTAGTTTGAATAGCTTATCAAAATTATGCCCCAAAGGGAGAGTACCTAAAGTGAGCGGAATTCTCACAACATTGAATATGTTCTCACGAATGGCACACAGGCCCCAACTAGCATGAGTAACAGCTGACACAACAGCAAAACCATACTTGTGCTCTGCAGGAATCAGGCACTGACAACCACAGTGGCTTAAAAGAGCCTCCGGTGGGAATATTTAGACAAAAGATCTGAACAGCTTGTAATGTCCTCATTATCTTCAAAACAAAGCATGTTCTTGAGTATGCCGGAGGACTTGCAGCTTTCCAAAGATTTTGTGTTACAAAATCGCCCTCTTTCAATCATGCACTTAGCTTGAATCACCACCTTTAAAGAGAAAGAAACATAAAAAGGCATTACTGAAACATTTCTGGTAACGTAGTAATTTCTTGAAACACCTAATTCTCTAGATGATCCCATTTCATCAATTTAAAGAATTTTGTGAGCCCTGGCCAGTTGGCTCTGATGGAGTGTGGACCCTGTGTGTAGAAGTCCGGGATTCAATTCCCTGTCAGGACACACAGGAGAAGCAACCATCTACTTCTCCACCTGTTCCCTCCTCCTTCCCTCTTTCTCTCTCTGTTTCTCTATATTTTTCTTGCCCTCCCCTGCAGCTGTGGCTCCATGAAGAAAGTTGGCCCCAGTTGATGAGGATGGCACTATGTCCTTGCCTCAGACACAAAAACAGCTCAGTTGCTGAGCAACGCAGTGATGCATCCAGATGAGTAGAGCATTGCCCCATAAAGGACTTGCCAGGTGGATCATGGTCGAGGCACATGTGAGAGTCTGTCTCTCTGCCTCTCACTTAATAATAATAATAATAATAATAATAATAAAGAATTTTGTGGAATGTTAAATAAAATAATTATAAGATGATCTCCCTAAGAAATGTCTAAGAATACCTATCTTAATTTGATTATTTGTTATATTTATTACCATGTATTTAATTTTTAAAATAAATTTTCATCCATACCAAATTTCATTTTGGAACTACACTGCCGATTTTAATGATGTTATTTATTTTTATAGGGGCTTTTCTTAAGATGTAAAATTAAATTCTTCAGCCAATTAATTCTTAGAAAAATAAGTAGTTTCTAATACTCAGGCTTCCTGGAACATGCATTTTAGGTAGATATTTGGAGAAAAAATGTATAATTTTTCTGATTGTTCATGAATAATTTTCTATTGTCAAACATATAGCCCCCAAATTCTACAGTTCAAAGATTTAGCATTTTAATTTATAGTATACTTACCCATATAACCTAGTTTAAAAATGTGTTTAACACTATGCCTTTCTATTTCAGGTTAATTAAATACTTTATTGTGAATTAAACATTGAAATTTCTATTTCAGTGCTTCCTGACTGCCAAAATTTGCCCTATTTTTAATAACGTTAACTAAAATCAAACAGGTTCAATAAAGGGAAAAAGGAGATAGGGAGATAGAGTCAAGGAGGTGAGTTAAAGTTTCAATGGTTACATGAAACAACTACTGGTAAGTAAAGAGTCAAAGAAAGAATCGTTTTGGGCAGAGTGAACAGCTTGTGCAAAGCTCAAAGTTGGAAAAGAAAAATGTTCGCATACTTGAAGAACTGAAAGAAGAGCAGGTTGGACAAAGTATGTGATGGGGAAAGAAATGCAGAAGCAGGTTGGAGAAGCAAGTGTAGTGGAAAACTTCAGTCCAATAGTTTGTTGTTGCTGCTGCTTTTATTTTCATTATCTGGTACCTACATCAATCATAATTTTGTAAATAAAAAAAGAGATTTAGTGATAACATCCTTTTTCTTTCCGTGTTCTCAGAGTATAAAATCAAGGTTCAGAAAGACTTTGTGAGCAGTTTGTTCTTTTCTGAAGAAAGATTTGGAGTTCTTGGATGGCTAGGCTCAGGAATCTGTCATTTGTATCACCAAGTTCAGTATCTAAAATTTAAATAAATCAATATCTGGTAAAGATTATGTCTCTTTTAAAGCTTTTTAATATAAGCTCTTTGGTAATTGCTTTCTCCTTTTTTGTTCTCTAGTTTTAATTGCTTTTATCATTACTCATTCCACATTAAAAATTACTGATTTTTGTCTTATTGTTTATATGTTTTATGTTTTTTTCTGGAATAACCTGTTCAAGAAAATTAAGTGCTATTTTCCTTCTAGGAATTAACTGTAATGACTCACTGTGAAATCAATTATTGCTCTTCAACTAATAATTTTATTTTATAAGTTAGATTGGAGGTTAACCCATACAATATACAAAGAAAGTGATCCATCAAATTTGGCACTAAGAAGACACTATAACTGTCTTTTTATTTGTTTCCTACAATTTTACTCTTTTCACATTTCACAGTATCAGTGCTCAGTTATTAAAGCATTCTGACTTACCCACATTCTAATTTTCTCCTTCTCTTAAGAATATACAACACTTCACAGTTTGATCCAAAACTGCTTTTCACACCTTCAAATGCCACCAGCTCATATATATATTCTGTACCTCATTATCACATTGAGTAGACAGTCTCATGGTATTTTTTAGGATGAACAGCAAGACTATTCGCTCAGAGACCCAGCAAAGGCAGCAGAAAATCATGCTATATGTTGCCTAAGACTGGCCTGTAAAAATTTCAAATTTCAGTGCAGTATTGATAAAATCAGAGAGAACACATTGTAAATATATGATTGACAACTATGCTGAACACTTGAAACCAATACAAAATAATATTGAAAGTAAACTATAATTGAAAAAAAAATTAAAATAAATTATTTTTTTTCAGATACTCAATTCTGAAATTGTGTTTAATAGCTCTTAAGTCAGGCCCTATAAAATGCGTTATCAATCATTAGTAAGGAATCTAATTCAGGTCTTCAAACCACACAAGAATGCAGGTTCCAGAAACAAGAAAGTAGAATTATTCCATTTTTTAAATATTTGCTAAGTGTGCTATACGAAGACAGGGCATGTTTTTATCTGGTTCAGAGCATCAGTTAAGATGGGTTTACAAACAATGGAAGAAAATGTAGAATACTTAAAAATAGTTGTGCATTTTTCTTTTAGGTATAGAACACTTTCATGACTGGCACCGTGGCTTCACAGAGATTGCAGGGGCCAAGGCTTTTTTTTTTTTTTTTTTTTTTTGTATTTTTCTGAAATGAGAAGTGGGGCAGGGGGGAGCAGACTGGGATACACCAGGCATGCCCACCAGGGGGCAATGTTCAGCCCATCTGGTGCATTGCTCCACTGCAATTGGAGCCATTCTAGTGCCTGAAGTGGAGGCCATGGAGCCATCCTCAGCACCAGGGACAACTTTGCTCCAATGCAGCTTTGGCTGCATGAAGGGAAGAGAGAGACAGAGAGAAGGGAGAAGGAGAAGGTTGGAGAAGCAGGGGGGCCCTTCTTTTGTGTGCCTTGGCCGGGAATGGAACTTGGGACTTCCACATGCTGGACCGACGCTCTACCGCTGAGCCAACCAGCCAGGACACAAGACTCTTTTGATCTTGCTGTTTTGCCATTCGCAGTATAAGCACACCATGATTTATTTTGCTTCACTTTATTGTACTTCTCAGACATTGTGGGTTTTTTTTACAAATTAAAGGCTTATGGCAACCTTGCATCTAGTAATTCTTTGGTGCCATTTTCAACAGCATATTTTCTCTTTATGTCTCCATGTCCCATTTTGGTAATTCTCACAAATTTCTAAACATTATCACTATTATATATCTGTTATGGTGATCTGTGATCAGTTATCTTTGATGTTACTGTGGTAATTATTTGGGGGTATCACAATGTCCATGAAAGGAAGTGAATTAATGGACAAATGTGTGTTTGTGTTCTGATTGTTCCACCAACTGGCTTTTCCCCCATCTCTCTCCCTCTCATCAGGCCTCCCTATTCCCTGAGACAAAACAATATTTAAAGTATGCCAATTAATAACCCTACAGTTGGGTCTGTTAAAATGAAAGGAATAGTCACACAACTTTTACTTTAAATCAAAACTAGAAATGATTAAGTTTAGTAAAGAAGACATGTGGACAGTTGAGATAGTCCAAAAGCTAGGCAACTTGTACCAAAATGTTTGCCCAGTTGTGAATGCAAATAAAAAGTATTTTAAGGAAATTAAAATAGCTATTCCATGAACACACAAATGATAAGAAAGTGAAACATACTTATTGCTAACATGGAGAATGGTTTAGTGTCCGGAGAGATCAAACCAGCCACAATATCCCCTTAAACCAAAGGTTAATCTCAAGGAAGGCCCTAACTTTGTTCATTTCTGTGAAGTCTGAGGGAGGTGAGGAAGATGCAGAGGCAAGTTTGAAGCTAGCAGATATTGGTTTATGAGATTCAAAGAAAGAAGCATTCTCCATAATATAAAGGTCCAAGGTAAAGGGACAAGTGCTGATGTAGAAGCTACAGCTGGTCATCCAGAAGATCTATGTAAGATAATTAATGAAGGAAGTTGCACTAAAACAGATTTTTTATGTAGACTAAACAGTCTTACATTGAGTGGAAATGCTATATGGAACATTCATATTTAGAGAAGAGAAGTCAATGCCTGAATTCAAAGCTTCAAAGTTCAGGCTGAGTATTTTGTTAGCGTCTAAAGTAGCTGATAACTTCAAGTTGAAGCCAGTGCTCATTTACTATTCTCAAAATCTTAGAACCCTTAAGAATTATGCTAAATCTACTTTGCCTGTGCTCTTTAAGTCTTTATTTTTAATTAATTAATTTATTTATTTATTACAGAGACAGAGAGAGTGAGTCAGAGATAGACAGGGACAGACAGACAGGAACGGAGAGAGATGAGAAGCATCAATCATTAGTTTTTCATTGCATGTTGCAACACCTTAGTTGTTCATTGATTGCTTTCTCATATGTGCCTTGACCGCGGGCCTTCAGCAGACCGAGTAACCCCTTGTTGGACTCAGTGATCTTGGGTTCAAGCTGGTAGGCTTTTGCTCAAACCAGATGAGCCCACGCTCAAGCTGGCGACTTCGGGGTCTTGAACCTGGGTCCTCTGCATCCCAGTCCGACGCTCTGTCCACTGCGCCACCACCTGGTCAGGCTGCCTGTGCTCTTTAAATAGAACAACAAACCCTGGAGGACAGCACATCTGTTTACAAAAGGGTTTACTGAATATTTTAAGCCATGTTTTCAGACTTATTACTAAAAAAAAATCAAAATATTACTGTTCATTGACAATGCACCTGATCATTCAAGAGCACAATAGGAATGTACAACAAGTTTCATAGGTTTTCTTTTATGTTATTTTTATATCTGTTGACCTAACATTCATTCTGTAGCTCCTAAAACAGAAGTAATGTCAACTATTAATTAAGTATTATTACTTAAAATGTAATTTTAAGTAATAGCTGCTATAGATAGTGATTTCTCTGATGGATCTGTGTAAAGTAAATTGAAAGTTTTCTGGAAAGGATTCACCATTCAAGATATTATTAAAAACAATCATAATTGGCCCTGGCTGACAGCTCAGTAGAGTGTTGGCCTGGTGTATGGACATTCCAGGTTTGATTTTCAGTCAGGTCACACAGGAGAAGTGACCATCTGCTTCTCTGCCCCTCTCCCTCCCACTCCCTCTTCTCTTCCCGCAGTCAGTGGTTCAATTGGTTCAAGCGTGGCCCAGGCACTATGGATAGCTCAGTTGGTCAGAGTGCATCAGTCTCAGGTGCTAAAAATAGCTCAGTACTGGAGCATCATCCACTGATGGGATTGCAGGATTGATCTCAGTCACAAATACAGGAGTCTGTCCCACTATCTCCCTTCTTCTCACCTACAAAAAATAAATAAATAAATGAATACATAAATAAACAATCGTGATTAAGGGAAAGAGGTAAAAATATCAACATTAACAACATTTGGAAGAGGTTTCTTTCACTCTCATGGATGACATTAAGGGGTTCAAGATTTCAGCAGATAAGGTAACTAGATGTGATGAAAATAACAAGAGAACTAGAATTAGAAGCAGAGCCTGAAGATGAAACTGGTTTGTTATAATTCCATGATCAAACCTTAGAGGATAAATTGCTTCTTTTTTTTTTTTCCTTTCATTTTTCTGAAGCTGGAAACAGGGAGAGACAGTCAGACAGACTCCCGCATGCGCCCGACCGGGATCCACCCAGCATGCCCACCAGGGGCAACGCTCTGCCCACCAGGGGGCGATGCTCTGCCCATCCTGGGCGTAGCCATGTTGCGACCAGAGCCACTCTAGCGCCTGAGGCAGAGGCCACAGAGCCATCCCCAGCGCCCGGGCCATCTTTGCTCCAATGGAGCCTTGGCTGCGGGAGGGGAAGAGAGAGACAGAGAGGAAAGCGCGGCGGAGGGGTGGAGAAGCAAATGGGCGCTTCTCCTGTGTGCCCTGGCCGGGAATCGAACCCGGGTCCTCCGCACGCTAGGCCGACGCTCTACCGCTGAGCCAACCGGCCAGGGCCCGATAAATTGCTTCTTAAGGATAAACAAAGACAGTGGTTTCTTGAGATGAAACCTACTCCTGGTGCAGATGCTACAAAGATTGTTAAGATAACAAGAATTTACTACATACCTAATAGACTACAGTATAGTGTAAATATACCTTTATTTTAAATGTCTTGAAAAACCACAAAAACTGTGTGACTTGCTTATTGTGATTTTTGCTTACTATAGTGGTCTGGGTCTGAATCCACAATATTTTTGAAGTATGCCTATGTATAAAAAACACTTAGCAATTCAATATGGCTGCTTGAATTTTAGTTATTGTGTCCACATTTCAGATAGCAGAAGGATCAAAAGACAAAGACAGATTATAGTTTTCTGCTGCAAGCTAAAAGCCCAGCTAAAACTCAGAATTACTTTACTAAAGAATAAGAAGAAACAGATATTTGATACTGTGTCTTATCATCTTGTAAAATATCTATCAAATAGATACATTAATTGAACTGACATTCTGTGTATTTATGTTCCAGCTGCATCTAGTGTGTTATCTCATTAAAACCTCACACCAGCCCTGGCCGGTTGGCTCAGCGGTAGAGCGTCGGCCTAGCGTGCGGAGGACCCGGGTTCGATTCCCGGCCAGGGCACATAGGAGAAGCGCCCATTTGCTTCTCCACCCCTCCGCCGCGCTTTCCTCTCTGTCTCTCTCTTCCCCTCCCGCAGCCAAGGCTCCATTGGAGCAAAGATGGCCCGGGCGCTGGGGATGGCTCTGTGGCCTCTGCCTCAGACGCTAGAGTGGCTCTGGTCGCAATATGGCGACGCCCAGGATGGGCAGAGCATCGCCCCCTGGTGGGCAGAGCGTCGCCCCATGGTGGGAGTGCCGGGTGGATCCCGGTCGGGCGCATGCGGGAGTCTGTCTGACTGTCTCTCCCTGTTTCCCGCTTCAGAAAAATGAAAAAAAAACAAAAAAAACAAAAAAAAACACCTCACACCAATCCTCTGAACCATGCACTCTTTCAACTGTTTTATGGTAGAGAAAACAAAAGCCCAGAATAAGATTTGCTCATATCATGCACTGAAGGAGGATTGGAGCCTTAGACTTGAACCTTAAAGACATTTTGTGTGTCTCAGGGGTAATGATAGTTTTTTATAGCTTTCCCAGGAACATAAAAACTGCCCCTTTCTGCATCTGTTCTTGGGTGCCTGGGTGGAAACTGCTTCTGAAAAACCTGTTTACACTTTTTTTGTTCCTGCTATTTTTAGCTAATTTTCCAACTTGGCGTTACCAACTACTTCAGCACATTTTCAGGTTTATATTTTTCTCCCCAAATTGAGTGGAGGATAAGGAATCATATGGACAGAGACATTTAAATGATATTGGTGCTGGTGCTGGACCATTTACATGTGGATCTATGATTTTTGCCTACTCTCCTTATTAATATATACATTAGACACAATTTTTCTCTATAACATTTATTCAATAGCTACAATGATGTTACAGAAAAATCCTGAATTTAGAATACTTACCTAGTAGGTACTAATAAAACTTAGCCTGACCAGGTGGTAGTACAGTGGATAGAGCATCGGACTGGGACGCAGAGGACCCAGGTTCTAAACTCCGAGGTTGCTGGCTTGAGTGCGGGCTCACCAGTATGAACAAGCGGTCATTGGCTTGAGCATGGAATCATAGACATGACCCCATGGTTGATGGCTTGAACCCAAAGGTTTTTGGCTTGAGCAAGGGGTCACTCACTCTACTGTAGCCTTCACCCCTCCCCCATCAAGGCACATATGAGAAGGCAATCAATGAACAACTAAAATGTACAATGAATTGATGTTTCTCATCTCTCTCCCTTCCTGTCTTTCTCTCCCTATCTGTCCTTCTCTCTGTCTCTATCTCTGTCATAAAACAACAACAACAACAGAAAAAACTTAAATCATCCTCCTTTATCTGAGATTGTGTGGAAGAGAAGCAAAGCAGAGAGAAGCAAAGCAGAGAACTTGTGTCTTTGAGATTCCATCTGTCACTTGGTTCATTGTGCCATTTGTCTTAATTTTCACCCATTACTTGAAAGATGTGTTTATAGAAATAAATATGAAATTGTAACTTAAGTAATATAAAAACTGCAAATGCAAAAACAAGATACTGAGAAATATAGAAGTCTGTGTTCTAAAATCAATTAATTACTTTTAACATTAGCTTTAGATGTTATAGTTCATAACCTCAGTAACAATGTATACATGTTTATTGATATATCTAATATATCATTGTTGTAACATTTTAATTATTTTTTAAGTCTTACTAGTGAATATCCTACTCAATTTTCCTAAACAAAAATTTTATATTTTTAAGTGAAAATTACCTTAAAATAAAAAATAAATTATGTAAGATGACTTCTTATTCATGTATCTCAGTGTTTCAAAAAAAGATTTTTCTTTTTTGCAGTAAAAATTATAAGAGTGGTAATTTTCTTGTTTATTAGGATTGAAATTTCAAATAATTCTAAAGTTGAAATATTCTTGTTTTTTTTTAGGCTGGAGAAACTAAACCTAAAAATCTCTCATATTATATAATTTCAATTTATACCGAGATATTTTGTTGGGAGAGTGTTTTAGGTACCTCTATGAGATCACTGACAAACAACAATAGCATTTTTAATAATAGTAATAGTTACAATAATGTCAGCCAAGTTAGATTGATTGAGCAATATGTTCAGTTACAACACCAGGAAAACAAAACACATACATACGTGTGCATCGACACACACATGCACACCCTTCACAACCATTTACTAATGTAGTATTTTTTGCATTGTTAGTCCTCTATTTGTATAAAAGACTGTGTATTTCAATCTGTCAGTCTTTCAGTCTACTAAGGAAAAAAACCTTCAAAACTTTTTTTTTTCATTGGTGAGTTAGAGGAGATTTTGGATACTGCATGACAATGTTAGTTGTATTTACGTCTGATAACACTACATGCATATTTGTGGAAGAATAGTGTGAAAAATGGTGAGTAAGTGATGACTCCTATGAAAAATTTCATGGTCTACTGAGAAAATATAAACAAATACATTAAAATACAAAATGGTAAGTGCACTTGGTAATTGCTTTCAGTTCTCATGAACCACCATTAGTAACACCGATGGAGCATTCACTAATTGCAGAGCAACAGAAGGGCAACACTTTCTATGTAGAGAGATACAAAAAGAATAACATAAAATTAAATACCAAGTATACATATAAATATATAGATAGATACTTAAAAAAATACTAGTGCGTTAGAATCTTAAGAATTGTGTGTAGAAAATTCAACACATTGAGTTGAACGAATTAAACATTCCTTTATTGTAAGTCTTCTCAAAGCTGTTATTATGCTTATTTATGCTATCTAATTCTGAAGAAGGATTTAATTCTACAAAAAGAAAAAAAAAGAAGATTCTCTCTCTCTCTCTCTCTCTCTCTTTTCTTTTTTTGTAGAGCTGGTAAAGCTATTGTTTCAGACTAACAGAATCCCAAGGAGCCATTGAAGGAGACACATCCTTTGTCTCCTCAGAAAGATTCAATATTTTAAATGTTTCAGCATTTATCTTAAGAGATTTTATAAAATTCACTCAACTTATTAAAACTTTATAATAGTATTATCCCTTTATTATTAAAGCTTTAAAGTGTTGAATCTGTATACATATTTTTTTCTTTTGAAATTTATTTCAGATTATATACATCTAAATTTGTAGATACTTCAAATCCATGACAATCCAAATAATATAAATTCAGAACACAATATTTTTTGGATAGAAACAAATTTTCCTTCTTAATAACTGAAAAATAAAAGCTATGAACAAAATAAAAGTTTACGTTCTCACCAAGGGCCTCCAATGACAACTTAAATTTCTGAGCATTTGTGGTCTTTTGGTGTCCTTGGTTTATTGGTGCCAGTGGGACTTTTATTGATAACCCTAATACTGCTCAAGAGGGTAGTAAGAACTTCCCCCGGCCATACCACCTCTCAGCGGAGGAAATGAGTTGCTAATCCATAGGGATAAAGAGATTTTTCCAAGCTAGACCACTTTCTGTGTCTAGATTTCCCTTACTATTGCCACCAAGTTGCTTGGTGTCTTTGGATGAGAGAAAGTACTCTCAGGCCCACAGGGACAAGAGAGTCATTGAGTTTGGGGCTTACGGTGGTGGAATTCACCTCGCCGATGCTGCTCAGCCAAATGGTTGAGAAAAGGAAGCACCTACTCTGGTGAAAAAGGCGAGTTTCTTCCTGACTGCTTGTTATCGACAGGATTCCCAGGTGATGTACCTTTCCAATGTTTCCATTTTTGCCTGGTGTTGTTGACAGTACTCTCCATGTATCTGAGGAAGAAATGAGCCTATCTGGGTTGCCTTCACTGAGATTGGAACTCAGGAAGAGCTTGGCTTGCGTCACCTTATCTGTTGGGTTTGAAGATGCTCTACTGCTCTGTTGTTTCTCCAGTCTGGTGTCTCTAACCATTCCTACCTTCTTCCTTAGCTGCCTCTTATATTGTTTCCAGAAATTACAGTTATACTTTATGGGAAAACCCATAGCTAAGTCTTATTGTCTTGATTTGAAGGCTAGCATATTATTTGGAAACCATTGCAACACTTTCTTCACAATATATATCTCATATGCATTTATGGAGTGAATACATGAAGAAAGTCAAAATATAGTATGTTGATGTTGACCTATAAATATTTCTTGAAGTTGTTGAAAATTATCAGCATTTGCTTTTTAAAATTTGCATTGTGGATGGAAAAAACCAAATGTCTAGGTGACTTTTTTTTAAATTTCTTTAATGCTTCTAATTCTTGGATATTCATGAATCATTGATATGTCTTGATTAATTTATTGATCTATTTATTGTGCAGGTACCAGACATAGGACTAGATTCCTTTTATAAGGGCTTGACCAAAATATTACATCCTAGCAACAACTAAATTGAATGTAATGCTTGTTCTTGGCATTGTAAAATCTGAAATATGGTGATGGCAGGATCCAAAGTCCACACACCACAAAAAAAAAAAAATATTGATGATAAACAACAGAATCCTAGATAGATTTAGACCATACGTACAAACATTACACAGAAGATCAGATGCTGAGAAGGTCAGGAACATGTTGGGAGACAGAATATATGTCAATGCATAGGAAGTGTTTCAAACAGAGTCCATATACCCATTTTATTTCAAGTAAACACTTTGAACAGCAACAATTTCCAAAAAGGTCACTTTATACATGGAACATTTATTGGGTTCTGAAAAAAAAAGTATTTTTTAAACACTTGGTTCTTTTTTTTACTCCATTGTCTCATGTTTATTAGCATATAACATTGTTTTTAAATTTATTATTATGTAAAACATATTGCTAAGTCGTTTTGCATATTTAATGTCTCACACTGCAAAATTAAAAAACTACAGTGTTTAGTTTGTATTTTGTATGTATTTTCATTTACCCCTAATGATTAAATGATTTTCACAATTTGTAACATAAACTATAATAAAATTAAAATTATAAATAACTTTAAGCTCTCTATAAAAGATGCTAAATGATTTTAATAAACATTTTATCCCACCACTCAAAATCATGTTTGTACCATAAAACTGGAGGTGTCTTTTGATAGATTATATTACTTTCTATTTTAGGAATCATAGTTTCCATCTCAAATTATACATATGTAAAAATGTGGGCATATATACAATTATTCTTGAAACTATCATATTATTTGGTGGTTTGCATGAAAATCTTTAAAGGTTCCTTCTATTAAATATAGTCATTTCATTACTATTAAGTATATCAATATGATAACATTCACAGTGTGCAACATTAAATGTTATTCATCATTAAATGCTTTAGCAAATTCATTAGGTTCTAATTATACTTTAATTGTACTTGGTAGCAGATAAAGTGTGTGGTTTTCATTCTTACATAATAAGAACTACATTAAAATCTTTTTAAAAGGGCATTCTCTTTGCATTTAACTTATTTGTCTTTCAATACATATCTTGAGTAGATATAACAAATATACTGTCTAGTGATAGGAATCTTTTCTGCCAATAGGAAGAACAGAAAAAAGGCTGAACATAGTAAGTAGCACATACGTAAGTAATATAATAAGGCATTATACATGGTCTTTGCTATCTGGCTTAATCAGTTGAAGTACTCACTACAGATTCATTTCTCAATTTGAGGAGAGTAATTCTGTTCTCACAACTAGTGTAATACTCATTCCGTAAAAACTGTCCTTTGTTCCTTTTATTGCTTTACCAATTGTTAGGGAAAGCAAAGTTTATGTTCATAAAATTCTAGCCCTTCAAAACTAATAGGAAAGGCCTCTAAAAATTTCTCCAGATAACAGAAAATAATTTCCATCTCTAGAGATCTGTATTTTGATCCACAAAAGCTTTCAAGATTCAACTCTGATTAAAAAAACCATTTTGACTGTGACTTTGGGAGGTTTATTTTGTTTTTGGACCTATTAGCAAGTACACGTGGACTGAGGAGTCATTGGGCAGAAATTATTCCACAAAAGATATTCCAGGTACCATTCTGACTGTAATTATCTAGATAGTTTAAAACTGTGCAGTACTTTTTAATAAAAATAATATATAACAATTTTTACTTTGTAATTTCAAAATAGATACACAGAATATATATTTGAAAATGAAAACAAATCAAGAAAACATTGAGTCTATGCAATAAACTGTATGTAGTATACTGAACAGTTAAACATTTTTGTATTAAACTATATGTAATGTTAACATACAGGTATAGCATTGTCCTGATATTAATAATCAAATACAACTCATTAAGGAAAGAAGGAAAGTCTTACCCATTTATAATAATTTCTAATAGAGTTTCTATTTTTCTTGTTTTTGCCTCATGTACATTGTTTTAAATATCTGTCTGGTCAAACCATTATACCAGAGCTAATATACAGGCTGCAAAACTTTAGTTTTATTTTGCCTCAATAGTTCAAACTTATGTATTCAGTTGCACAGTCTTCATTTTTTTCTTGACAATTGCAGTGGTAATGATAAGCATATAAGTTGTTGCAGCCATGTAAAGCAGTTCAATGACAACCTAAAGAAATGAACTTCTTCATCTCTGTACTTTATATAATAATTTCTGTAGTTGTTACTTGGGAATGGCTTTTCTAAAGTGTTAGCTTAATATGTCATGGAAAGTGACGAGAGTACTCCTAAGGATGGTGGAATTCTATGTTGGTATCTGGAGAAGGATGCTTATCTCCTTAAACTAGTATAATTAGAGATTCTTCCACATTATTCAGAAGTCCAAAATTGTCTATATTGCCCCTTTATTGTCTCCATTAACTCTTCAACCTCATCTTTGATTTTCCTTCTCCACTCCACTCCAATCACACTGGCCCCCATGTGGTTTCCCTACCTTAGGGCCTTTGTACCAGCTGAACCTTATGATCTTCAGATGATTCTACAGAAGGTTCTATCTTCTACTCTTCAGGATGTCAGATAAGTTGCTCCTTCAGTTATTTCAAGTTTTTGTTCCATGACAACTTCTCTGAGAAACCGTTTTAAATGATGCACTCTTTCATACACCAGCACTTCTTATTCCCTTTCCTAGTTATATTTTTATGCAGTCTGCATAATAGCTTTCAATATGTTGTATAATTCACTAGTAACTTAGAATTGTCTTTCTAAGCCCATGGTAACTTGAGCTCCACAAAGGCAAATGGTTTAGTCTGTTTTGTTTATTTTCATATCCTCAGTATCCAAAAACATATTTGGTACATAATAGATGCTCAGTAAACATTTGTAGCATAAATGGATGAATTGTAAGATGAAAATAAAAATTGAATATAAAATGTAGTAAAAGATAAGAAAAAATATCATTTTGATAGCATATGTCATATGTAAAGATCCTAGGAAAGCAACCACTCTTATTACAACTTCAAAAGCCAACAGAATACACTAAAAACATAGAACTTTTTAAAAGTTGAAAAGTCTCTAGAACACTTAGCTTTAAATTTATTTCTACAGTAAAACATAAACATAGAAACACAAAAATATATTAATCAATCTAATTCTTTAAGAAAAAGGAACATTAAAAAAGACATTTAAATTTTCACCTGAAATTGGTAATTATATGAGCAATATTTCCAGCTGAGAGATAAATATTCAGAATATTTAGCCTCACTTGTATTTTTTATTTAGTTAGAAAAAGTTTGCCTATTTAATATTTAGGGAAATTACTTTCTAACATCCATAGAAAAGTTTCATATTTATCTATTGATTTATTTATGAATTTATTACATTTTTATTTTTTTTAAGTAAGAAGAGGGAAGATAATGAGATATACTGCCACATGCACCCAGACTGGGATTCACCCAGCAACCACATCTTGGGCCGATGCTTGAATCAACAGAGCATTTTTTTAGTGCCTGAGGCTGATGCCTTCGAACCAACAGAGCTATCCTCAGCACCCGGGACCTACACTAGAACCAGTTGAGACACTGGCTGTGGGAGAGAAAGAGGGAGTGAAGAGGAGAAAGAGGGAGAGAATCAAATGATCATTTCTCATGTGTGCCCTGACGGGGAATTGATCTGGGAGATCCATACACTTGACTGACGCTTTATCCACTGAGCCAACTGGCCAGTGCCTCATCTTTATTTTTGCTACTATAATATGTTTTCTAAGGTTGTAAGAAGGTATATTGATTTTATGTGGGTTTTTATTTTGCTACATTTTTAGTCATTTATTTATATATGTTTTTTGTTTTATGATTTTTCTTTTTTTTTTAATTTTATTTTATTTTATTCATTTTTTTTTAGAGAGGAGAGAGAGAGACAGAGAGGGATAGAGAGGAGAGAGAAGGGGGAGGAGCTGGAAGCATCAACTCCCATATGTGCCTTGACCAGGCAAGCCCAGGGTTTTGAACCGGCGACCTCAGCATTTCCAGATCGACGTTTTATCCACTGCACCACCACAGGTCAGGCTATTTTATGATTTTTCAATGCATTGCATTAACAGTAAGTTTTTCTCATTGTTCTGATCAACATTTCTGCATTGGACAGCATGTTCTATTTTCCTAACTTAAAAACAAAAAGCTTATAATAAATAAAAATAACAAAACATATATTACTCAGAAAGCCAATATAGAAAAATACTGTAAAAGTGGTAACATGGGTGTAATTGTGTCTTCACAAAATTCATTATGTTGAAGTCCCAGCATCTCACAATGTGAACTTTTTTGGCTATTGGATCTTTGCAGAAAAAAATCAACTCAAAATAAGTCAGTATAAAAATAGCCCTGGCCAGTTGGCTCACCGGTAAAGTGTTGGCCGGTGTGTGGATGTTCTGGGTTTGAATCCAAGCCAGAGTACACAAGAGAAGTGCCCATCTGCTTCTCCAACTTTTCCTCTCTCACTTCTCTGTATCTCTCTCATCCCCTCCTGCAGTCAAAGCTCCACTGGAGCAAAGTTGATCTGGGCGCTGAGGATGGCTCTATGGCCTCTGCCTCAGGCACTAGAATGGCTCTGGTTGCAACAGAGCAACGTCCCAGATGGGCAGATCATTGCCTAGTAGGCATGCTAGGTGGATCCCAGTCAGCACATGCAGGAGTCTGTCACTCTGCCTTTCCATTTCTCACTTCAGAAAAATATAAAAATAAAAATAAATTTGGAGACAGACTAGCATACAGTTAGAACACCATGTGAACATGAAGATGGCCACCTACAAGCCTAGGAAAAAGGACTGATAGATTCTTCCCTCCCAACGCACAGAAGAAGCCAACCTTATCAACACCTTGATTTCAGACATCTAGATTCCAGAATTGAATTGAATTGAAATGATAAATTTATGTTGTTTTAGCCTTCAAGTTTGTGGTACTTTGCTATGACAGCATGTAAAGTATAAACAATTTTATATTTATATGTAAAAATAAATGTTACTTAATGCTTCAAATTTAGTTCAAGGTCAGACAATATCTGAAAGATAGAGGTATTTCTATTGGCATTAGAAAATGGCAATAGAAAGATACTTTCCTGTATTTTCTCAGTAAATCATTAAGAGAATTCTATGTAAGTAACTATGTAAGAAACATAACTTGAAATTGTCATTTCAAAGAATTGGTAATGTAAGGGGTTAAATCACAATAATTTCTTGAAAGGATTCAGTCACCAAATTTTCTATAAGGAGTTAAGGTATGACAGATAACTAGAAGCTTAGTTTACAAATCTTAATTTTTTTTGCTTCTGATGGAATACAGGGAGTCTCTTTTACAGATGCAGAGGGTGTTTCTTGTGAATGGTTCTCAGAGGGACATATGGCTCCTAGAGGTGCCAGATCTGGCTGTTCTAGAGATAATGTCAAACCTCCAGATAGACCAGTACAAGTGTAAGAATTCATTTCAGGGCGGCATTCTGGAAAACTGGACTCGCACCTTCTGCATACTGCTAGGTGACTAACTGCATGCTCTATGATAAATCAGTAACCTCCTCAAAATAGTTCAGTCATCTGAGACTGTAAGGGAGGCTTTCGATGTGGTGAGGTTCCCTTGACTTCTCAGGTTGCTGGCAATTTGATTAAAGACACTCATATTCCACTTCTAAGGTGACCAACTGTCCTCCCTTCTTTTGTAAGTTCCATCCTCCCTGGAAAAGTGTCCTCCTACATGTCCTCCTTTTTGATATTGGAAGACTAATCTGTAAATGTCCATATTTGATCAATTCAGAGGCGATTCATTGTGTGTGATGTGTCATATTTGTATCTAAATGAGTACTTTTTTATAATTATTATTAAAAATTAATAGGCATGTAAGCATAATTACAATATAAAATATTACAAATGTTTTTATTATGCATTTATTATATTATAGTATATTATTGTTGCAATGGATAAAATGTTTCTTTTATTTACAACATTGTTTTCTTCAATTCATTTTTGTCCTCCTTTTCATTGTAAAAATGTTGGTCACCTTATTGATATTCATCTCTGTGATTGGTTCAGGGACAATAGGCACTTTAAATCTTGGCTAGTTCCGCTAACAGTAATGCCATTGACATAATCTTTTTCAAAAAGGTTCATAAATTTAGTTAATTTCATACATTTTTGAAATTTTTGATTTTTCATAGTTTTCTAAAGTGAGTTTTAAAAACTGGCTTAGCTAACAGATCAGAAACAAAAGGTGCTTATATTCACTAACATCATGGAATTGTATACTATATGAACTTCTGGTTGTACAAGACTCAGAAAGACAATAAAACAAGAGATATGTAAGCACCAAGCAACCTGTCCCTTGGGCCTAATGGAATCTCTGCTTTTCTGGGGACTATTCTTGTCCTTCATGAACATCATGTTGTAGGTCAGTTTTCAGCTATCTTTCTTCCCTCTCATCCAAAACTAAATCTAACACAAATATAAAAACGAAGTTAAAGTATAGAAAAAAAGATTACTGTCAATTCTCCTCTATTTTAAAAACTGCTCTGTATCTAAATAGGTTTAGTACTTAGAGCTCCTAAATTTTGAAACAATAAACTGCAACGGACGGATTCTGGTGTTTAAACACTGTGGATCAGTTTCTTAAACTCTAAATGCATCTAACACATTTATTTATTAATTGGTAAGCAAAGAGGTTTTTTGTGGGGTGTTTTTTTTTTTGTATTTTTCCAAAGTGAGAAGCAGGCAGGGAGGCAGACAGACTCCTGCATGCGCCCAGCTGGGGTCCACTTGGCATGCCCACCACGGGGCTACGCATGGCCCATCAGGGGTGTTGGCTGCTCCGCTGCAATTGGAGCCATTCTAACACCTGAGGCAAAGGTCATGGAGCCATCCTCAGCACCTGGGCCAACTTTGCTCCACTGGAGCCTTGGCTGCGAGAGGGGGAGAGAGAGACAGAGAGGAAGGAGAGGGGGGAGGGGGGAGAAGCAGATGGGTGCTTCTCCTGTGTGCCCTGGCCAGAAATCGAACCCAGGACTTTCACACACCAAACCAACGCTCTACCACTGAGCCAACCAGCCAGGGCCAAGGTTTTTCTTTTCTCATATGTTTGTGGTGACAATCATATAAGATCTTATAAGAGTAATTTGTAAACTATAAAAAACTATGCATATGTTAGTCACTAATATATAGGTCTAATTAAAATTCTATTTAATTATATTAAATTTAATTCTAATTTTTAGAGTAGTATCACATTTAAGTACAATTGAACTAATTTTCTAAGGACTCTTGAATTTGTTTCAATTACCATACAACAAATAATTAGCATGCCCTAATGGTCCAAACTATAAGCCCATATGAAAACAGTGGTTCTTACATCCACAATGAAGTATTGAGAGAAGGCTCTGGAGCCACACCACCTGGATTCAAATACCACCTCTTCAATTAACTACCTTGCAAGGTTTCAATTTTTCTAATCACTGGAATGGAGACATCATATACAGGAGTAAAATTAAATACTGTAAGAAATATAACATTTTGCATAGAACTTGGCAAACAAAAACTAAACATCAGTTAGTTTATTATAGTATCATCATTATTAACATGTATTTTATACTAAAATAAAATATTCCTAAATAAATGTTAGAATTGCCTTTTCAATGAAACCCTTTAATAAAACTTGCTACATTTTCTTTTCAAGGATAAATTCAGGTAAGCTTTTATTAATATTTGGAATATAGACTTTTGTAATGCATTCAAATAAGTGTTTTGTTTGAAGAAAAGATGCTAAGGCATAGGGAAGACACCAGAGATGGTCCCCAGGGATATCCTTTAGGAAAGCCTTCTTCACAGAGGGAGAAGCTTACTGACAAGAATTGAAAAGTACCAAGAATTTTCTTTCACTGGAGTACTAAGTTAAAACACACACACACACACACACACACACACACACACACACACACACACACACACACACACGGAAGATGGTGCTTCTAAATCAACAGGCACTGCACCACAATCCAAAGAGGCTTTGGATGCAACAGGAATAAATTGAAATTTTATTCTGATGCTACATAAGAAGAAACTAAACAGAAGATAGTAATCATTATAAACAAAACCCTCTGGGAGCAATGAAAAGGGTGTATTTGATATAGTTTTTGAAAACAGTGTTGTAGAGAAGCAAAGACAGACTTGGAAGAGTTTAAAAACAAAAAGAACAATTAAGATTACTTATATACCAGGATGATGTAGCAGGCTGAATGGTGCCCTCCAAAATATCAGGTCCCAATATCTGGCACATGTGACTGTTGTCTTCATGGCAAAGTTTTAAAGATTTGATTAAATTAAGTGTTTTGATATAAAAGGATTATCTGGGTGGGATATAAATGTTATCAAATCTTTTCTTATGCAAGAGAGGGATTTTTTTTTTTTTTGTATTTTTCTGAAGCTGGAAACGGGGAGAGACAGTCAGACAGACTCCCGCATGCGCCCGACCGGGATCCACCCGGCACGCCCACTAGGGGGCGACACTCTGCCCCTCCGGGGCGTCGCTCTGCCGCGACCAGAGCCACTCTAGCGCCTGGGGCAGAGGCCAAGGAGCCATCCCCAGCGCCTGGGCCATCCCTGCTCCAATGAAGCCTTGGCTGCGGGAGGGGAAGAGAGAGACAGAGAGGAAGAAGGGGAGGGGGTGGAGAAGCAAATGGGCGCTTCTCCTATGTGCCCTGGCCGGGAATCGAACCTGGGTCCCCCACACGCCAGGCCGACGCTCTACCACTGAGCCAACTGGCCAGGGCCAAGAGAGGAATTTGATACACAAAAAAGAGAAGTCAGTGTGACCACAGAAACAGAGATTAGTGATGTGACCACAAGACAAGGAATACAGGCAAGCACCAGAATGTGAAAAAAAAGGGCAAGAAACAGATTCTTCTTCTTGAAAAAGCACAACCCTGTAATTTTAACACTGTAATTTTACCTCATTTACACTGATGTCAGACTTTTGAACTCCAGAAATGAAAGAGAATAAATTTCCATTGTTTTACATTACCAATTCCGTTAAAATTTGTTACAGTGTACAAAAAAAAAAAAAAAAAAAAAAAATTGTTACAGTGCCCATAAGAAACTGATATAGATGTCCAATCATTTCTATTATAGATGACAAATCTGACTTTGGGGGGGGGGGGGTTGGCTCTTTTGTTTACTGAATTGAGAAGGATTTTGTGACCCAATACAAAAATACAGATATGATTTAGGAGTTGCAAACTTTACATGACTTTTTACATTTAAGACCTTTGCCTCAAAAATTATCAGTGTCCTATTGTAATGCTGAGTTATAACTATGACTTGTAATTGCAAAGAGCTACAATCCTGCCTCTTTCTAATTTTTAAAATATTCAACTAGATATGCTGTATAGAAACAGAAAGCCGAATTGGACTCTTAACAGTATACTCAGTAGTATCCCAAGAAGGTATAGCAAAAATATTTTTGTAGTTCAATATAATTACCTATGTGAAATATCACCATGGATACTGATAATATTTCCATATCTGAGTTGTTTAATTAATATAAAACTAGAAGCTCATTAAAAGTAGTACTTATTCAATAAATGTATACTTAGCACTGTACTATGAATTGTGATTACACATTCATACATATATTTTTGCCAATGATTTTAAGCCCAATTCATTCCAGAAGCAATTGTTTCTATTTCAGGATCACTAGAGCAGCTGAAGACCTATTTCATTAATTTAACCTGCACATACTTTAGTTTCAGTTGTTGTTTTTTTAACAATTATTCATTTAAATTACATAGATACTATTTTAATATTTTTAAAGTCGAATATATTATCTTTTCCCTCTAGGGTCATTATAATCAAATTTCCCAATTAATTCAGACTTGCATCTTGACTGAGATATTCAAACCACTCTGATTTTGAATGTCAAACTTTCTGGGTCAAACCAGAATATATCTCATAATTCTAGGCTTTGTATTAGAAATCATGCTGTGAGGGGTTAAGAGGCTGTCTAAGTTATATGAAATGTAGGGCAACATTTTCTAAAGATTCTCTTAGGAAATCTGGGGAAGAGATAATAAACATTCAGAGTAAAAGAAAAAGATTTCACATTATACATGCGTGTGCATGTATACATATATATAAAGGTCTTTTCCAGATACTTAAACTTCATCAATACAACACTAACCAACATATATATATGTTTTTTTCTGCCATTCTCTCTTTCCCCTAACTTGCATTCACTAGACACTAGAAAAATTATTATAAAATCCATTAACATAAAGAGTTTTATTTATATTCAAAACACATGCATACTGCTTATTCTTTCCATAGAACATTGGATATTTGTGCAGTATTTCCAAAATGTTTATGGTGTGTTTGGACAAAGATTTGTATTGAATCAAGTGACTGCTTTGTCAAATAACAGTCTGGAAATTCATACATTTTAATGCAAAACAAAGCAATTCTTAACACTAAGATGTGAAAATAATGAAGCTATTTTTATTTCTAGATGAATAATTTCATTTTTATGATGTAGTTTCAGAGGATAAAACAATTATTTACTGAGACTGATATTTCAAATCATTTTTTATTCATTAGGCACT
The DNA here is from genome assembly GCF_036850995.1 of Saccopteryx leptura. Taxonomy (NCBI): domain Eukaryota; kingdom Metazoa; phylum Chordata; class Mammalia; order Chiroptera; family Emballonuridae; genus Saccopteryx; species Saccopteryx leptura. The sequence goes on along the minus strand of NC_089507.1, from coordinate 78,433,984 downwards.
CTTGCTATCACATATATAATGAGTCTCAATAGAGAAAAGCAGAGTGAATGGAAAAGATAATTATTTGAAGTTATAGCTGCTAACTGAAGAAAGAACATAATGTTCAATTTCAGGGAGCATCCACAAAAAAAGTCCAAATACCTAATAAATGCATAATCTACACCTAGAATAACAGAGTAAAATTGTAGAAACTCAGAAGCAAATAGAATATATTAAAAGTAGCCAAAAGGCAATTTTCAAAGTATTATCAGTTAAATTTCTCAGAAACAATGGATGCAGCAAAATCTTCAAATTGCTAAGACAAAAAGTCTACAGTTTTATGCCTAACTACCCTTTAAAAAAGTTTTTTTGTTTGTTTTGTTTTTTTAAGAGAGAGAGAAAGAGAGAAACATTGATTGAGTTGAACCTGCAATCTTGGTGTATCAAAATGATGCTCTCCACTAACTAAGCTACTCCACCTGGGCTGCCTAACTACCAACCCCACCCCCAACCCCGCTTAAAACTCTCTCTTTTCACCATCTGCATAACTTATTTAACCTCACTATAAGAACTTCTGAAGAATGTGAATTAGGAGAGAGAAATTTATTCTGTAAGGAAATTATGAGATATCTTAAAAATTAAAAAAAATTGTAAACAAAGAAATTATTTTCTCAAAGTATTTTGCATATTATATTTTACAAAATGACTTTACCATTTTATTTCATTTGCTATTACTTCTAATGCCAGAAAGACCTAAATGAGTGGGATAGCATTTATTAAACAACATATGTACGCTAAAATAAAGTTTTCCAGCCCTGCTCTATTCCCTTCAACAATTTTATGACCCACCATAGTAGCTATCTTTATATTTAATCCACCTCTATGCAATTTTTATCTGCAATAATCTCTTCATGCCAACATCCTTCTCTATGCATGTGTCTGATTTGCCTTGTCATGTCTAAGTAAAAGCTCTGCCTCTAGAGCTCATTTTTTCTTTCAAGAAAGTCCTGTATTGAAATATACTTTCTTCCTACTATTAAATATTTCTCATCTCTTTATCTTTTTCATGGCCATAACTCTACAAATGGTTTATCACCTTTATTCTAATTCTACACAAATACATCCCTAGCTTAACCCCTGTGAGAAGTCTTCTGCTCTTACCCACTAAACTGGAATTGTTCAAGGTCATAACATGAACCAATTCACCAAAACTAGTAACTTTTTTAATAGCTTATCCTACTTTCCCTTTGTTGTCCATTTCATTCAATCAGGGCCATTCTTTGTTAAAAACAAACAAACAAAAAAGAACACATTTTTACTACATACTTTTTTTTTTTTTAATTTTGTTATCAGTGAGAGAGGAAAGGAGAGAAAAAGAGACAGAAACATGGAGTTGTTCCTATATGGGCCTTGACCAGGGACTGAACCAGCCAACCGACCAGGGCCTCATCTCCCAAGTTTTAAAATGACATAATATAAAGAATTTTTTTTTTTTTGACAGAGACAGAGATAGAGTCAGAGAGAGGGACAGACACACAGGAACGGAGAGAGATGAGTTGCCCAATTCTTCGCTGCAGCCCCTTAGTTGTTCAGTGATTGCTTTTTCATATGTGCCTTGACTGGGGTGGCGGGCTACAGCAGAGTGAGTGACCCCTTGCTCAAGCCAGCGATTTTGGGATTATGTCTAGATCCCACGCTCAAGCCAGTGACCTTTGCTCAAGCTGATGAGCCCATTTTCAAGCCGGATGAGCCTGCACTCAAGCCGGAGATCTTGGGCTTTTGAGCCTGGGTCCTCTGTGTCCCATTCCGATGCTCTATCTATCTACTGCGCCACCGCCTGGTCAGGCATAATATAAAGAACTTTTGAAATAGAGAAAGCACAACACTGAAGTACAATATCTATTGGTAATTATGTTAATGTTGATATTTAATATTGGTAGGGAAAGTATTGATTCCCATTTATTTTCTCTTTTATTCATCTCATATTAATGTTATAGCATTAATTGCATATAATTCCATGTATTCTATAGATCTGGACATATTAAGCTATGGATAGCAATATTCTAAGTGCTTCTGATTGACTAAAAGGACCAAATGCTGATCCACTTAACAGCAGTGAAGTCTTCAGCACACTTTTCCCCATGTCTTGATTAATACTTCACACAAGACTGAGTCAAACTCTTTCTAAAGTCAAGATAAATTGCATCTAATGCATTTTCCTGGCTTACTACCCCATTATTCTGTCAGTAGAAAATAGTTGCTACCACTGTGACAGTATTTGTCTTTTATGAAGCCTTGTCTGGTTTCCAGTACATCATTCTGGTCCAGGTGTTTGAAAATGGGATTTTAGGGAACTTTCTGTTCTGGATCTTGTTAGAGCATTCTAAGGGTGATGTCTTTTATTTGTTAAAGGATTGGCATCATATTAATTTGAAAAACTCTCAAAGACTAAAATTACATTTATTTCTCACAGTTCTGGAGACTGGGAGATTAAGGTCAAGGTGCCAGACAATTTGTTTCCTGGTCAGGGCTCTCTTACTCGCTTGAAAATATCTAACCTTCTCACTGTGTCCTCACATGGCATCTAGAAAGATAGTTCAGATCTCCTTTTCTTTTGTAAGAAGTAATAATCCAAACATGGAATCCCTATCCCCATGACCTCATTGAAATGGAATTACCTTTCAAAAGTTTCATCTCTGGCCCCGGCCAATTGGCTCAGTAGTAGAGCATTCACCCAGCATGTGGATGTCCAGGGTTCAATTCCTGGTCAGGGCACACAGGAGCCATCTGCTTCTACACCCTCTCACCCTCTTTCTTCTTCTTCTCTCTCTCTCTCTCTCACACACTCTCGCTCTCTCTATTCCTCCTTCCCCTCCCCTCCTGCAGCCACTGCTCAATTAGAGCGAGTTGGCCCTGGGTGCTGAGGATGGCTCCATGGCCTCTGCCTCAGGCAGTAAAAAATGGCCCTGGGTACAATGGAGCAAGGGCCCCAGATTGGCAGAGAATCACCCCCTAGTGGGCTTACTGAATGGATTCCTGCTGGGGTGCCTCCGGGAGCCTGTCTCTGCCTCCCCTCCTCTCACTAGTCAAAAAAGAAGAATGCCACCACATTGAGGGTGAGAGCTTCAGCACGTGCACCATGGCAGGGAAACAAACAGTTAATCCATTTGGTTCTTTCTCAAGAGAGTTTAACAACGTGACTAAAAAACATTTCCTCTTTTTAAGTATCATTCAGTGAATATTTTCCCTGCTTATTTCAACTTCCAAGTTACCAGTCTTTATTTTCCTATCTCATGGCAAACAGGTTAAACATTCCACTGATACACACTTGTTAAAATATTGAATCAATTAAATTTTGTTAAAAATACTAACATTTTATTATTCCTGCTAATCCAATGTTTTCTAGAGCTTCTCCACACTTAGCTTGCCAGAAACCCTTATGTGGTATTCTACAGTTCAGAACTAAATTACTTAATCAAATATGAAGTGGTTCAGAACTCTGATACAAAGTACTTAATAAACAATGTCTGTTAGTATTATCATCACTTATAACTAAGTTTTAACCTAAAATATTTCATAATCAATAGGAAATCAATAATTATACTCTTAATTTACATGTTATAAAATAATATTGGCTCTCACCCATAAAGCCATCACTATCATCAGAATCATTAGTTGCTTTATTAACTTCTTACTTTGTATGAGGTCTTAACCTAATCTCTTTATATTTTATTATCTAATTTAATCTTTACAAAATAAATATGCCAAGCCTATACTATAATGTCCACTTGAAAAGTAAACTGAAACTCAATGTTAACAATTTGTTAATATGTGGTAGAAATTGGGCTGGAACATAGACCTTCCAGATTCAAGAGACATCTCAATTTGCATCTCAAATGAGAACCAAATGAAAAAGAAACAGCCTATCCCTATCCTCCACCCACATCTTATTGGGAAAAAAATGCAGGTGAACTTTGTTAAGTATAAGTGAAAATACTAAATGTGAGTGCTAAGTAGTCAATTTTATTTTGATGTGTGTGTATACACATATATATCTATATATATATACATGTATATTTATATATATGTATAGTGGGCCAAAGTAGGTGTACAGTTGTGTATATGGAAAATAATACAATTATTAACAAATAATAACATAAAAATGAATATACTTTATTTACACACAACTGTAAATGTACTTTTGCCCCAACCTATGCATGACAGTGATATGTGTTTAAAGCCCTTATTGGCAGATTTTTGAGACAATCATGATGTTAGACATGATTTGTCCAGAAAACATTTTTAGGCTATCAACAAAGGGTAGGAGTTACTGTTAAACTTATATTTGGGTTTAACAAAATGATTCAGATACTAGGGCTATAAATCTGGTCATTGTCAAGTTTAATAAATTTACTTGCAAATATTATTTCAGCAGAGAAAAATTTGAACTTATGAGGCTGTGATACTATACTTAATATCTTTATCTTAAAGGAGGACAAATTGAGAATCACCACTGAAAATATTTGTTTTGAAGATAGGCATAAATCTTAGAAAAAAAATCATAAGTTAAAATGTAGACCCAGTAATAGTATTTTGTGACTCTCACATACTTTGTGATAGCAACTTTTAACCTGCATATCCAGAATTTAATGACCATTACAAATCTCTCATTTTCTCTTTTCCTGGTTAAGGTTTTAATCTTGTCAACTTCCTATCCTTCATCTACAAAGAAATATTTTACTTTGGAATTTGTTTGAATAACAGACATTCAAACCAGCCGTTCACATGAAGAAGAATGTTTCAGTAGCTTATCTTAGAATTCAGAATAAATCATTCACTCCTCATGCAACAATATTTATTGACTAAATCTTCAATTATTTTTTGGAAGGGCTCTGTAAGTTTAAATAGATAGATAAATAGATAGATAGATAGATAGATAGATAGATAGATAGATAGATGTAAATACAGATATATAGATATGTATAAATCTATATATTTGTCTATAAGTTTCAGTTTATGTTATTTTTGTTCATCACTTCTTATTTTGATACTGTTCTTTGGAATTGATAATGGCTTATTCATTGGAAATTAGACAATACTTAGTTTTCTGTGACTCAACATCTTCCTCTCCTTATTTTTACCTAAAATTTTTACAAACAAGTAGCTTCATCTGATGATATTTATTTCCAATAGGAGATAATGCTGTTAATAAAGAGTTTTGCCAAATTTCCAGGAGTCAGACAGAGAAAAAGAATACAGGGTAACTCATATCTAAATTAGATAGCCATCTTCTAGAAATGTCTTTCTTAATCTCCTGTAAAATCATAAAATATATCTGGAATGGTACTTTATAAATAGTATAAAAATAATAGTTACCTCTGTGTAGGGTCAATGCAGAGCTAGGGTTCAGGAGTTGGAGGGAAACTTGTGTTGTTTAAATATTTTTTCTTATCTTGAATTACTATTCTTAAAAAATATAAGAAAAAATGGTTATTTAATTATATTTTCTACCTAATATTGGTTTTTTTCATTCCCAATGCAAAGTTGTATAAATTTTAACAGTATACAGTCAGAATGAGATTACAATAACTATAAAACAGACAAAAGTGAAGATCCTTAAAATGTTATTTATAATCAGCAATAACTACTCATTTAAAATTTTCAAGTATTAATTCCATTTTGAAAAATAGATATTATTTCTCTTTTAAAGAAAATATTCTATATTTGTGGTAAAGATTTGAACTTTACCATAGACCGGTCTGGTATGTCGTGACAACATATAAAGTTGATGTGGCCATGTAAAGATTTGGAAAGTAATCTATTGAAATATATCTCTCAAAATTATCTTAAATGTTTACACATATAGACAAATAATTTAAGGATAATAAAAATCTTCATCTGTGCAAATCAAAATAAGTAAATCATTTAATGTTACCATTTTTTAAGAAATAAACTTGAAACATTTTGCATGCCATGTAAATTATTCATAAAGTTGTGTGTAGAAATATGTTGCAGATGATTTACTCATTTTCACTCCAGACTTATAATTGGAGAAATATATCTGACATCCAAATGGCACACTGGTATTTATTTCCCCATTTCTAAATTGTTCTATAAAGAAGCAAGGAATGGTCACAGTGTTTCAAATATCAACAGCAAGTTGATATCTAGTAACATGATTTCAACTCAGATAATATTAGAAGACTGGTGTTATTGTCATTTTGTTTGTTTGGGCAAAATTCACCAGATCACACATGTTAATATATATGGAGAACTTCAGTACATGATTTTTTTTATGAAAAAAATAAAAAGCCTCTCTTTCATAAAGATTTTTTCAGTGATTCTATGTTAACAATATAGTGCTTTCTCTACCAACTTTTTATTTTGCTTTTTGTTAATAAAAGATATTAAGCAGTATGAGTTTTACTATAACTGGCAAAATGTGTTAAGCTTCCTCTTTTTCCTCCAGAATTACTTTGAAAATTTCTGGGGTCACGTTTTTTTCAGTCACCATAACTGACAACACACTACCGACATCTCCTGGGCAGGGGATGAGGACACAATATACCTGCAATGTCTAGGACAGGCCCATACAATGAAGGGCAATAGTCAGGTACTTTACCTAGTAAGTGCTGCTGTGTCAGTTCTTATAATACTGAAATAAATATTCCCTTACAAATGGATAAAAGCTTCTCTGAGCCTCCTAAGTACACGCTTATATTAGCCCCTTTGCCCACAAGCATTTAACAAATCTAGCTACTTAATGGTTAATATCTGTCCTAACAGGGGTCTCTGTATCTAACTCTAGTCATAAGACTAGTGTCAATTCTAATTGGCTAAAATGACAAAGAATTTGAATATTTACCAGTGGAACAAAAAAGAATATTTTTCACCCTCTTTGATGACTTTTAAATGCCCTTTCAGACATTTAAAAACCAAGTGTATTCTTTATCTTGGATTGTCCGTGATAATTTTATTTATTACTGAAAACACATTATAACAGAATATAACTTATAAACAACACTACAAATATCATCTAGCACATTTGTATAAATATGGTACCTTGTTCCTTTCTCCAATTTAAGTAATGTATGTTGACATGTAAATTCTACTTCAGTTAATTTATCTTTTATAAATGCAGTATGTTGTTACTATCTTTTATAAATGCAGTATGTTGTTACTCATACTGCTAGACTTATTCCAGTATCCTAGACCACTGCATTTGTTTTATCTCTGTATTATTTAATGAAGAGAGTTCTGATCTTCTTGTAAATTCAAATTTACTATTATAAGTGGATAAGGACATCCGAGTACATTCTTCTTGTACATTCAAGTCTGATTGTGTTTATTTTAAAACTCATATTAATGTATTGTAAATTACTTTCTTTTTATTTTATGTTTGTATTTTATTTAAGTCAGTATACATTTTTTATATAATTATGCTTAGATATAGATTATATTATTTATATAGCTCATTTCTAGTTAGTAAACATGTCATTAGAAACTGTTTTAAATGAATGGAAGGGACACTAAGTCTAAGATTAAGAGCTATTAGTATAACTTAATTTATTAAAATCCAAAGTGCTTCCAAATTCGTGTATAAAAAACATTATCTTGAATGCATGAAAAGAATCTAATATCCTGTCTTCTGAAGTTATCTTCAGCAGTAATAGCTAACACTTATCTCCTACTTTACTATAAGCCTAGCACCATTGTATGCATTTCCCATATATATTAACTTGATAAGTGATCCCAAAAATTTTACGAGACAGCTATTCTACTTAGCCCCACTAGATAGACATGAAACAGGCATCCAGAAGGTCACAAAACTAGAATAAACTTAGCTAGAATATATTTCTGAGTACAAAAATAAAATAAAATTTAATGGGCTCATTAGAGGAAGTCATAGTAGACAAATGCTCTGACTGAGAAAAATTAGACAAGCTGATAAGTTTAGAAACAAAAGCCAGCAGAGGCAGTGGAAACCAGAACTAAAGGGAATAATATTTCTGAAAAATAAGTTGAAGATTTTTAATTTTTCTGGAACACATTTTCTTATTTTAGGTAAGGCTAGAAGTTGAGAGCTTGGGCTCTAGGTAGACAAAGTTCTAAAAAACAACAGCATTTAGCAGTGCCACCAGGCTGAAATGATACAACTAGAGAAATGGAAGTATTTGTTATGTTGCTGACACCCCCCTCAAGGCCATTTGATAACTTCTGAAAATGCACAAAAGCAGGAGACTACAGAGCTAAGAAGATAAGCAGAATACAAATTTCAGAAGTACAGTGGTACCTTGAGATACGAATTTAATTCTTTCTGAAACTGAGCTCGTAAGTTAGTCAACTCGTATATCAAAAAAATTTCTCCCATTTAAAATAACTGAAATAGATTTAATCCATTCCAGCCCTGTGAGACATCCCCAATCCATCCTAAATTATGAAAAAAAGACATGTTTTTAATTAAGAAACACACATGTATACTTTATGAATGCATAACAAAGTATATGAAATAAAAGAAAAAAGTGTTATTTAGTACTGTATTCTTACCTTGGAGACAGACGAATGCGGCTCACAGAGGTGAACGGCAGAGGAGGAGGGAGGGAGGAAGGATGCAGGCACAGTAGACACATAAACTAAACCTGCACTTTTTTTTAACACTAAATGTAAACTAAAACTGCATTTTCTTTACTTAAAATGAAAACGCAAAAACTTAATAGTAAAAAGAAGCACTTTCTTAACTTTAAACTTAACCTAAGCTTAACGTTACATATTTTTCATTTAATCATCACTTGTTTTTGCCTTTTTGGCTGCACTCCTTGGCACTTTCACTTGCAGGACTTTTGAGTAAAAATCTATCCAAAGAGGTTTGCTTTTGCCTGCCTTTTAAAATGTTATGGAAATGTGACAAACAAGTGTCATTAAAAAGTGCTGATGCATGACCAGTTGAAACTTTTTTTGGGTGTTTCTTTTCAATGAAACTTGAAAGCTTCTCACACATTGCCAGCATGTCTTTAATTTCACTTGTAGAAATCACTTCCTCCAACTCTACCTCCTCCTAACTACTAATCTCTTGCAGAAGCTCCATATGTTTCATCATCTGTACCTCCTTCAACCCCTTAGTTGAGAGTTCCTCCTCATGTTCCTCGACGAGCTCATTTACTTCACCCTCATCTACCTCCAGACCCATCGACTTTCCAAAGGACATAATCTCCTCCAATGCTTCTACGTTGGTCTCGGTCTCTGGTTTGAATCCTTCAAAGTCCCTGTCTGCAACAACACCAAGCCATAACTTTTTTCTTGCCAAGTTCAAGGTTTTTTCTATAATCTTTTGCCGTGCCAAGTCAATTGTTATGATCTTTCCAAAAACTCTCAAAGGGTTAGAATTGTATTCTCGGTCACCTCAAAGCAGCAGCAGAACAAATGCTTTGTGTAAAGCTTTTTAAAGTTGAAAATGACCTGCTGATCCATAGGTTGCAAGATTGAAATCATGTTGGGTGGGAGGTAGAAGACTTGCACAAATTTGAACTCATCGAGAATGCCATCTTCAAGACCAGGTGGGTGGGCTGGAGCATTTTCAAGGATTAATGATGTTTTCATCAGGAGTTTATTTCCTTGAAGATATTTCTTCACTGCAGGACCAAAGACGAGATTTACCCATTCAATAAAAAACTGCCGCATAACCCATGGCCTAGCATTGGAGTGCCACATAACCTGCAGTTTTTCTTTAAGAATCTTGTGAGTCTTAAAGGCTTGAGGATTTTTGGAATGATACACTAGCAGTGGCTTTACTTTACAGTCACCACTAGCATTTGCACTCAATGCAAGGGTCAGATGGTTCTTCATGGGTTTATAGCCTAACAGCTTCTTCTCCTCTGCGGTGATGAATATCCTTTGGGGCATTTTTTCCCAAAACAAACCTGTTTCGTCACAGTTGAACACCTGTTGGGGATGTAGCCTTTCTTTGCAATAAGCACAGCAAAAAATGCAATGTACTCAGCTGCCTTAATGCCAGCACTCGCAGCTTCACCATGCCTCACTACCAAGTGGATGCCAGACCTCTTCTTGAAATTTTCAAACCAGTCGTGACTTGCTTTAAACGTATCTTCTGCTGCCTTTTTGAGGTTGATGATTCTTTCTTCTTCAAGTTGCCATAAATAATACATGCCTTTTCACATATGACAGTCTCCAGCACTGTATCTCCTGCCAGCTCTTTCTCTTTTATCTACACCAGCAGAAACCTCTCCATTTCTTCATGGATATTTGTCCTTAATTGGGACAGACTTGTAGTTCCTTTCACTGGATTTTCACTTTTGATGGCATCCTTTTGTTTAAGGATGATACAAATTGTAGATGTATTGCGGTAGTAGAGCCTTGCCAGTTCAATCACTCGTACACCACGCTCATGTTTTCCTATTATTTCTTGCTTTACTTCTATTGACATCATTCTCTTCTTCTTCTCACTACTGTCCTTTACACTCACTTTCTTTGGCTCCATGATAGCACACAAAAAAAGTTAGTAAAAAATGCAAAATTGAAGCAAGAACAAGTACAGCGCATGAAATTTGACTTGATTCTGCAGGTAACACGTGAGAAAGAACGAGATGTTGGTGTTGTGCTGCTGATACTGGCCCCAGGTGCCAATGCGCCAACTGGTGGCAGCTTCCTGAATCACGACTCCTATCTCAGAATTTCACTTGGATCTCAAACAAAAATACAGACCGAGTCACAGCTAGTATCTTAAAAAATTTTGTATGTTGGTCTGCTCATATCTCAAAGTACCACTGTACTTGGGACACAAAGGTTTGCCAGAGCAACCAAAGAATGCCAGATGAGAAAGCCCTCAAAGCATGGTCTATTGCTCTTAAAGTTCTGCAGTGATTTTCACCTAGACACACTTGCAAATCAAGCCACAGCTAGAAACAGAGAACTCAGAACTGACTCCTGATGTACAATCACTGCTGGGGGACAAGAACATTTCAAAATAAAAACAGAAAAACTAGTCTATTCCTTTGGGGTTTCATTTAATTATTCTTTTTCTGCATAAGCTTTATGTCTACTTTGTGTTACTTCTTTTCCTTTTCATTCTCTATCCTTTTCTTTTCCCACACATGTTATATACAGTCAAAAACTACATTCTTTTGATGATGTCAGAGTAATGGCTGTGTGAGAGATACTCCTAATCTCTCCCCTTGAAATTTCAACAAATTGAACAACTATAATTCAGCAAAGTAACCCCAGCTGGGCTCATAGGCCTGCCTGAAATATCCATGCATTGAATGGACTTAAAGGTGGGAAGGGTTGAAAGGAGATGCAGAGGATAAAATGCACTAGTTGTAGAATCAGGAGAGAAGCCCAGAATAACTGCAGTTTTTTTTCTCTGCCAGGACTACAGAGAAGGGAGAATCCAGAAGTCAGTGGGTGTATTTTCTCTGCTGGGACTACAGAGAGGGGAGAATTCTGAACTGACTGGATCACCTTCTTCTGGGAGGAGTGGAAAAATTAAGGAGCAGAGAGAGTGATACTAAATGAAAGTGGTAGCAGAACAAAGGGTCATGGCCAGTGTTCCCATGGTCTGCTCACAGCTTGCACTCAGCACAGAAACAATAAAAATCCATGTGTGATCCTCCAGTCTTCCAGATCCGACCTGTCTCATCTGCGGTTTAGAGAGTGGCAGAGACAGAACACACAGCTAACTTTCCAGAGACACCCTCGCCCCTGATGAACAGAGGTGCTCAGAGTCTGGTCCCCTGATCCATGGATATGTGGTTAGTAGTGCCCAGAGGCCTGGGATTGCCACTGATAAAACCATAAAGCTCTAAAGCCCTCACAACCTGCCCCACCCAACAATGCAACTGCAGCGCCATCTACATCATTGCAACACCAACATCTCAGCAGAGATCGGCCCAGGAATTTCATAGAACTAAAACTTGCAATACAATGACACCTGGAAGAAAACAATAACCTCTCAAAACAAATATTTTTTTCTCTTTTTAATTTTATTTTCTTCAATTTTTAATGTTTTATTCTTATTTGGGGGATGTTTTGTTTGTTTTTGATTATTTTGGTTTTTATTCTTTGTTTTCTATGGTGTTTTTACTTGTCATTTCTTAATTTGTATATTTTATCACAGTATTTTAATTATTATTTTTCATTTTTTGGTTATTTTTTGTTAGAGCTATTTTTTTTTTATTTGTGACAGAGACAGAGAGAGACAGAGTAAGGAACAGATAGGGACAGACCGACATGAAGGGAGAGATGATAAGCATCAATTCTTCATTGTGGCATCTTAGTTGTTCATTGATTGCTTTCTCATATGTGCTTTAACCAAAAAGCTACAGCAGATTGAGTGACCCCTTGCTCAATCCAGTGTCCTTGGGCTCAAGCTGGTGAACTTTTCTCAAATCAGATGAGTCCACACTCAAGCTAGCGACCTCAGGGTTTTGAGCCAGTGTTCTCTGCATCCCAGTCCGATGCTGTATCTACTGCACCACTGCTTAGTCAGGTGTTTTATTAGAGTTCTTATGAATATCACTCTCAAATGCCATTAAGGAAGAATAAATTGAATATCATGGCTACACAAAACAGAGACATACTCCAGAAAGCAATCTCAATCACATAAAAACATTGGAGTTAAATGATAGAGAATTCAATATTAAAGTTCTGAAAAATACTCATTGAAATGCATGAAAACACTTATAGGTAATTTAATGAGCTTAAAATACAAATTAATGAACAAAAAGAGTACTTCACCAAAGAAACTGAAACTTTAAAAAAGAACCAAATAAAGATAAAGAACTCAATGCATGAATTGAAATTGAGGTAGCAAGTTTAGCTAATAGAACAGGCCAGATAGAGGAGAGAATTAGTGGCATTGAAGACAAGCAACTAAAGATGCTGCTACAGAGAGAAGAGAAAAACCCATAAATTTTAAAAAAAATGATAGAGCTCTATAAGAATTGTCTGACTTCATGAGAAAGAGCAATATAAAAATAATGGGTATATCAGAAGAAGAGAGGGAGAAGAAAATGGAGAACCTATTTAAACAAATAATTGATGAGAACTTCCCTAGCTTATGGAGTTAGATCCTTGAATCCAAGAAGCAAGCAGAATGCTAACTTACTTCAACCCAAACAGACCTTCTCCAAGGCACATCATAATAAAATTGTCAAATATTAATGACAAAGAAAGAATCTTCAAAGTAGCTAGGAAAAAGACTATAACATATAAAGGGAGGTTCATTAGGATATCAATGGACTTCTTAGAAGAAACTCTACAAGCCAGAAGAGAGTGAACCCAAACATTTAAAGTACTGAAAGAAAGGACTTACCAGCCAAAAATACTACATCCACCAAAGCTATCCTTCAAATATAAAGGAGAAATAAAAACTTTTGCATACACACAGAAGCTGAGGGAATTGATCACCGAAAAAACCCCGCTGCAGAAAATACTCAAGGGCATTATTTGACCATACAAAAAGAACAAAACAATCAAAACTACAAGTAAAAGCTCCAACAAAGTCATAATATAAACAAGGATAATCTGTGACAATAATAACATTAAAGAAGAGAGGATAAAGATCTGCAATAGCGAAGGAGGATAGAGGGAAGAAGTATTCATAGACAAAGTACTCTTTGACAAAGAAGCCCAAAACACACAATACAGAAAAGAAAGTCTCTTCAAAAATGGTGCTGGGACAATTGGAAAGCCACATGCAAAAGAATGAAACTTCACTACAGCTTGCAAAAAAATTAATTCAAAATGAACCCAAGACTTAAATATAAGATCTGGAACATTACATAGAAAAAAAACATAGATACTAAACTCATGGACCTTGGTTGTAGAGAGCAATTTATGAATTTGACCCCAAAGGAAAGGGAAGTAAAGGCAACAATAAATAAATAGGATTATATCACACTAAAAGTTTCAGCACAGCAAAAAAAAAACTGACAACAACACAAACAAGTAGCCACCTAACTAAAAGATGATATTTGAAAACAACAACTCTGATAAGTGATTAATATCTAAAATATATATATAAAGAACTCACAAAGTCCAGCAACAAATAATCAAACAATTCAGTTAAAAAATGGGGAGGCCTGACCTGTGGTGGTGCAGTGGATAAAGCATTGACCTGGAAATGCTGAGGTCGCCGGTTCGAAACCCTGGGCTTGCCTGGTCAAGGCACATATGGGAGTTGATGCTTCCAGCTCCTCCCCCCATCTCTCTCTTCTCTTTCTCTCTCTCCCCCTCTCTCTCTCCTCTCTAAAATGAATAAATAAAATAAAAAATAAAAAAAATAAAATAAAAAATGGGGAGAGAACCTGAATAGATACAAGAGGACATACAAATGGCCAACAGATATATGAAAAGATACTCTTCTTCTCTAGCAATTCAAGAAATGCAAATCAAAACTACAAAATACCACCTCATAACTATTAGATTGGCTATTATCAACAAGACAGGCAATAACTAGTGTTGGAGAAGCTGTGGAGAAAAACAACCCTCATTCACTGCTGGTGGGAATGCAAATTAGTACAACCATTATGGAAGGAAGTATGGTGGTTCTTCAAAAACTTAAAACTACTAGGTATCTGCCCCCAAAACTCAAAATCTTGGCACATAAAGACATATGCAGCCCCATGTTTATTGCAGCATTGTTCACAGTGGCCAAGACATAGAAAAAACCAAACTGTCCCTCAATAGATGACTGCATAAAAATGAAGTGGTACTTCATATAATGGAATACTACTCAGCCATAAGAAATGATGACATATTGCCATTTACAACCACATGGATGGACCTTGAGAACATTATACTGATTGAAATATGTAAATCAGAAAAAGCTAAGAACTATATGATTTCATACATAGGTGAGATATAAAACTGAGACTCACAGACATAGATAAAAATTGATGTGGTTACCAAGGGTTGGTGAATGTGGAGGAGCAAGTGGGCGGAAGGGTGTAAAGAGGGACAAATATATGGTGAAGGAAAATGATTTAACTTTGGGTGATAGGTATGCAACATAACCAACTGTTCAAATACATAGAAATGTTTATCTGAAACCTGTGTACACTTATTGATCAATGTTGCTCTGTTAAGTTTGATTTTCTAAATAAAATTTTAGAAAAAATATATAAAAAACAACAAAGAAGGAACTCAGAAAACTGGATTCTCTGCCCTGGCCAGCTATCTCAGGCAGTTGAGAGCGTCATTCGGTAGCAAGTTTGCAGTTTGATCAGGGTACACAGGAGAAGCAGCCAATGAGTGCATGACTGAGTAAAACAACAAATGGATGCTTTTCTTGCCCCTCCCCTCTCTCTGTCTCTCTGAAATTTAAAAATAAGAAAAGATTTAAGTCCTGACCAGATTCTCAGTTGCAGCGTTGTTCTGGAGTGTGGAGGTTGCCAGTGCATATGCCCATCAGGACAAATACAGGAACAACTCCATGTACCTGTCTGTTTTACTCTGCCTCTCTCAAAAAACAAGCAAAAACCCTAGATTCTTTTATTTTTGAATAAGATAAAGAGCTTAGATTTGTTTATTATTTTCCCATGCCTTGAAAATATCCTAAATATTAAAACTAAATTAAATGATCTTCAAAACAATACTATAAGTGTTATTATTATTTCCTTTACATAAATGTGGAGGTTGAGGCACAGAGAGGTGAAGTAACTTGCCTGAAGTCAAAATCTAATAAGTAGTCAAACTGACATTTAAGTCATGAAATCTTGCTTTATTTCCATGCTGATAAATATAAACCATTCCATTAAAATATCACAAAAGTCTGAACAGAGATAAGAGGAAAGGTGCAATTTAAATATGTACAATGAGAAAATAAATACATAATATTTCGATCTCAGAGGTGACTAAATCAGGACATCTGTCCTGCACAATAAAAATAAAGATCTTCACTCCATAGATTTGGTCTATTAACCAACATTCAGTTCATAAATTTTCCCTTTTAAGTAAGTGTTTGTGCTGAAAAATTAGTCAATAATGTTTTTAATCAGATAGGGAGTCTTTCTTTTTTCTTTTCAGACATTTGAATCACACATACAGCATTTGGAATTTTCATTTTATTATGTATTCGTCTGTGTGACATTGGGCAACTTAAATCTTCTGAGCTTTGGTTTTCTTATTTGTAAAATATGAAATAACAGTATTAATTAATAGATTTGTTTTGGGGATTGAATGAAGCAATATAAAGACCCACTTAGCCCAGTGCCTGCAATGAGTGCACAATACAGAGCAGCTTTTTTATTATATCTATATATAATAGATACATACATAGATTTAAAAAACAGTGATTTATTAAAGGAAGAAATACAAATAAAACAGTTATTTTAAATGTAATATATTTTAGCATGCTTTTCCTCTAGAGAACTAAAGAAAAATCTCTAGGTTTATGAAGCTGTAACAAGTCTTGTCTGAACAGTAATGTTTAGAACTGTGATGTTCTTATATTATTATAATCATACTTTCCAAGAATGTGTAGGGATCCCTTAGTTTGCCTAATCAAGCTGCAGCTAATAAGTTAGTAAGTTTGAAAGAAACAAAACTGCTATGTAGAGATATGACTGAAAACATAATTTCTTAAGTAATAAATTTATAACTCTCTCATAAACACACTCGCTTTGTTTTACCATAATTGCTTCTTTTTTTTACATCTTTAATTTTCTGCTGAAGCTGAAAAAATGAAATATAAAGTGTTAGATGAATATTCTGAGAGAATGCCAATGACTAAAAATGAAATTTATTCTACATTTAATGTACTTCAGTATTTCTTTCATATTTTTATTGTATTTATTATTTCTGCTGAAGAGTCTAAGGTATAGAGGTCTTGCTGTACGTAAAATTCAGTACTAGAAAACAGAAGTAACAAACTTAAAACTTAAATTAGCCATAACTTCAGTGCTCAAAGAGTTCTTGATTTAGCAATGAAGAAAGGAAGGCATATATATTATACATGGGTTGGTGACAAAGCTGGGTGAGAATGTGACTGTAATGAAAAAGACTAGTTGAATGGATCTTGGCCATACCAAAGAAAAGCTACTGAAGACAGCACAGAGACGGAAAGACAAGCTAACAGGGAGAAAGAGCAGTCTTTATTTTAAGCCCTCCTCTGTCTAGGAAGTTAGTAATGCACTTTGATCCCTTCTCTCAAATATTCTCTTTATTGTGTTCTATGCAACACATGTTTGGTTACAATTCTAAGCTCTGTGGCATGCACAGAAACATAGTTCCTGCTGGGGCATGTTCTGTGTATTATGGCCAGTTTCTTCTCTCAAGCTCCTTATGTACTAATTAGAGAATATATTTGAATACAGTAAACAAGATACTAAAACAATTTCTTTTCTGTTAGAATGTCTTATTAATTTTAATAATTAGGTATGTAGAAGAAAATTCTCACTTGATAGATGACACTATATGAAATATTGAAACTTCTGGATTCCGCTTGAAAGTATAAATAAAATAAAACTGAAAATGAAACCCTGGTTTACCAGCTGAGCTGTGAAATAGTGGGGAGGGGGAGAGGGCAAGGATCAATAGATGGAGCACAGGAGATTGTCCGGGCAGTAAAACTATTCCATATGACATTGTAATGGTGGATGCATGTCACTATGCATTCGGCAAAATTCATAGAATCTTTCTAAAACTATAAATTTTAGTTAATAATAATGAATAGACATCAGTTCTTCAATTCCAACAAATATATCACAAAACACTGGACACTGAGAAGTGGTAAAGAGAATGCAATGAATTACTTAAACTTTCTGTTTATTTTTTCTGTAAGGTAAAACCGCTCTAAAAAGTAAAGTGTTTTAAATAAAAATGACAAACTGGGAGAAATTTTTTGCAAGATATTGATAATAAATACAGATCTTTAAAAATACAAATCAAATTAATGACCAAAATAATTAAAATTTTAATATAATAAAGACATAAACAAAGAAATCAATAATAAACATGAAAAATATTGAAAGAATTAATGATGAAAAACTATAGAGAAATTACACATAATTTTTTACAAATTTATTTAATAAACATTTTTTTATCTAATAAAATTTTTTTTTTTTGTATTTTTCTGAAGCTGGAAACCGGGAGAGACAGACAGACTCCCGCATGCGCCCGACCAGGATCCACCCGGCACGCCCACCAGGGGCGAAGCTCTGCCCACCAGGGGGCGATGCTCTGCCCCTCCGGGGCATCGCTCTGTCGCGACCAGAGCCACTCTAGCGCCTGGGCCAGAGACCAAGGAGCCATACCCAGCACCCGGGCCATCTTTGCTCCAGTGGAGCCTCGGCTGCGGGAGGGGAAGAGAGAGACAGAGAGGAAGGAGAGGGGGAGGGGTGGAGAAGCAGATGGGCGCTTCTCCTGTGTGCCCTGGCCAGGAATCGAACCCGGGACTTCTGCACGCCAGGCCGACGCTCTACCTCTGAGCCAACTGGCCAGGGCCCTCTAATAAAATTTTTAATAATGCTAACATTCATTGTAGTTAAGGGTGCAGGTTAATGGAAAATTTCAAAACGTAAGGAGAGTAAGCAGATGGGCGCTTCTCCTGTGTGCCCTGGCCGGGAATCGAACCCGAGACTTCTGCACGCCAGGCCGACGCTCTACCACTGAGCCAACCGGCCAGGGCCCTCTAATAAAATTTTTAATAATGCTAACATTCATTGTAGTTAAGGGTGCAGGTTAATGGAAATTTTCAAAACGTAAGGAGAGTATTAAATGAGTTACAAAATGTTTATAAAGTAGTAATATAAATCAAGAACACTTTACTCAATCATCTATATATTCATTCCTTCCTTCATTCTGTCACCAAATGTTTTATTTAGATTTAAGTACTGCAAAAATTCTTACTTGATGCTGTGAAGCTTAAAGTTTAGTGGGGAAAACAAACATTTAAAATTTTAATGTAATTGTTCTTGTTGGGATTGCTATGAAGAAGGAATACAGAAAGGTTTAAATTTGGATTGTCAAAGGAATAGGAAATTCAAGCTGAAACTGTACAGATGAGCAGGAGTTAACTAGAAGAAGGGAGATAACTTGCTCCATCCAAATTAAGAGCATAATTGCAATCTTACAGCATGGAAGGGCCTGGGAAGCTCAGGAATGAAACGCAACTGAAGCAAAGAAAGGTGCAACAAGGAGTTGGGCATAGTGAAAACCTTTTACAGGTCAGGGACTCGTGCCAAACAGAGCATGTGGAGATTTGAAAGCTTATGGCAATTGGGTCCAAGAACCTTGAGAGGGGAAATCAGTAAGTTTGGTGAGTCTTAGGGCATGTAAATGATGCTTATAAAGGCACCATAATAGACGCAAAAGCATAAAGTATACTTGCTAACCTGATTTCCATTGTTTAGAAGCTCAGTGTGTCTTAGTTGAAACCCTCTGGGCAACTATATGCTTGTAATAGAATACATGTAAGACATTTGGATAAGAGTATATTAAGGAAATTGGGGAGCACAGTGTCTGTCGTGGGCTGTTTATAAAACATAATTAACGGGGGCTTACTAAGCAGGAGGCCTCTCAGAAGTGATGTGACACTGTCCTTGAACACATATTGTTGGAGGATTTTTTTTCCCGATATCTTCTACTGGAGCCTGCCTTTTGGTTCTTTAATGATTTAGTAAAAAATAAACTCTATTCTAGAAGATGCTTGATGCCTGCAATGAACAAACTAAGATTTAACTGGGTCAAAGGCTTCTAAAAATGAAAAATGAGAGAGGGTGGTGAAATGTTTATATGTGTCAACTGTTTCTATTTTAGAGCTTAGATATCATACTTTTCCCAAATATTTTATTTTGCAAATAAAATACTCTGAACTATTTGCTTATCCTTGTCCATATGGCCCTTTATCTGGCATCTCTCAGCTACAAGCAATGCCTAGTTTGCAAGTGGTACAGTTCTACATTTTTGCTCTATCATGTAGGCATTTGTAGATAAGCCCAAATTCAACTTTCCATTTTTAACATTCCCCAACTACCTCTACCCTCACCCATGATAAAAGATATGAAAGTTCAAAAAAATAAATAAATAAAAAGAATTTGGACATTCCAATAAACAGAGAATAAAGAAATTTTAGTACAGAAAAAGTACATTTAAAGGTCAGATATTAAGAAAATGTATACAAATCACATTTTAAAGTAGAAAACGCTACAGTACAGTCCACTCGCCATTTTTAAAATACAGCTGCGTGGCTGTTACAAAACTCTTGCATTTCTTCAGTAGTTTGTCACTGTAATAATGAACTACTCAGAGACCTGATGAAATGCCCCAAGGGGCCAAGAGGAGGCAATAGTCGCAGCCAGCAGATCTAAAGATTGAAGCCTGTCCTCATCCTTACTCAGATGTTTATTAGCTAGTACAAATAACTCAAGGAAGCAGACAGAAGAAGTTTTCAGGGGTGAAATAAAGTACAAGGAACATGCTAACTGCCAATCTCTGTTCTGAGAACCTAATCATACCATATTTCCCCATGAATAAGACATTTCCACGTATAAGATGCACCTTAATTTCAGGGCCCAAAATTAGAAAAAATGTATTATATAAAGTGATTGAACTCCAGTTTTATTCATCATAAAATTTATACAACTCCTAATCCAAGCAAAAAAAGCAGGAAATGCAAGTAAAAAAATCTACAACTACTTATAAGGTGCACCCAGTTTTCTGACCTTAAATATTTTGAAAAAATGTGCATCTTACACATAGGAAAATATGGTATTCTGTGTTACTGAATCTTATCCTGCTGTTTCTCGCTGTTTCCAGCACAGGGTCAGAGGCCCCTGGACTCATCTCCTCAGGGATTTTACCCTAAGGCAGTGGTCGGCAAACTGGGGCTCAGGAGCCACATGCGGCCTTTGGCCTCTTGAGTGTGGCTATTCCACAAAACACCACATGTGGGCACTACCTCGATAAGGAATGCACCTACCTGTATAGTTTAAGTTTTAAAAATTTGGCTCTGCCCTGGCCATTTGGCTCAGTGGTAGAGCGTCGGCCTGGCGTGCGGAAGTCACAGGTTCAATTCCCGGCCAGGGCACACAGGAGAAGTGCCCATCTGCTTCTCCACCCTTCCCCCTCTCCTTCCTCTCTGTCTCTCTCTTCCCCTCCCGCAGCAGAGGCTCCATTGGAGCAAAAGATGGCCCGGGCGCTGGGGATGGCTCCTTGGCCTCTGCCCCAGGCGCTAGAGTGGCTCTGGTAGCGGCAGAGCGACGCCCCGGATGGGCAGAGCATCGCCCCCTGGTGGGCAGAGCGTCGCCCCCTGGTGGGCGTGCCGGGTGGATCCCGGTCGGGCACATGCGGGAGTCTGTCTGACTGCCTCCCTGTTTCCAGCTTCAGAAAAATATAAAATTTAAAAAGAAAAAAATTAAAAAAAAAAATTTGGCTCTCAGAAGAAATTTCAATTGTACTGTTGATATTTGGCTCTGTTGACTAATGAGTATGCTGACCACTGTCCTAGGGCACCTCACTGTCTCTAATTGTCATCCTAACTCTGCATATTTTCATAGCACATTCCTATACATCCCCCTTTTTTGTTTTAGTAAGGATTAACAGAGAGTAAGATGGTTACAGGTGGCTGCAGTGGAAGTGGAAAGGCAAACAGAGAGAACCAGGTTTTTAGAGGTAACAAGCATGCCTACATTTTGCAAAACTTCTTCAGCATGCCTGGTTAGATGTTTTAAAGTGTCTCAAACGATGCCAGGCAATTCTTGAGTGCTTGAGAGCAAATTAGGTGCACTTTTCTTTTTTGGGTCATTTCCGGAGGTGAATTCACTTTAGCTTCTGGATCTCTGGAACTGCTTTCTAGGGGCTGATGCCAACTCATGATAAGGCTTCATATTTCTCTCTGGTACTAAGAGAGGACCTGTTGATGATAAAATTGCAACATAGCCTTGCCCTCAGTTTAGCAATTTGACTGGATTCTTGATAGGGCCAGCTAATACATCCTGGTATAACACAAGAGGCTTAGGCCATTTCTTGACTGGTACAAAATGCCTCTGGGCTGCAGTAAATCCAGATGAAGAACTGTTTAAAAAATTAAGAGTAGCCTGACAAGGCGGTGGCGCAGTGGATAGAGTGTCGGACTGGGATGCGGAAAGACCCAGATTCGAGACCCCGAGGTCACCAGTTTGAGTGCGGGCCCATCTGGTTTGAGCAAAAGCTCACCAGTGTGGACCCAAAGTTGCTGGCTTGAACAAGGGGTTACTCGGTCTGCTGAAGGCCTGCGGTCAAGGCACATATGAGAAAGCAATCAATGAACAACTAAGGTGTCGCAACGAAAATCTGATGATTGATGCTTCTCATCTCTCTCTCTGTTCCTGTCTGTCTGTCCCTATCTATCCCTCTCTCTGACTCTGTTAAAAAAAAAAAATTAAGAGTAAAAAGAGCCTTATACAATTGTTCTTATGGGGTGAGTCTCTCCTCTGACTCCCCCTCTTTTGTCTGTATAGTTGGGGCTTAAGAAGGCTATTGGCTCCTTCTGCAATACCTGTAAGTTTGTGTGAATGTTTCAAGCTCTTGAGGCCCCTAAGAATGTTTTAATGTTCGTTTTTATTTTATTTTCAGAACAGTCCTTCTTCTAAAGTCTTTCCTTTTCTCACCTTTGTCTACTTTCTCAGTTCCTTCTCTCTTTTTTTTTCTCCACAAATCTTCTACAATCTGTACAAGTCTTCTGCAACTTACACAAACCTTCTTCAATTTACACGAACCTTCTTTACCATTCAGAAATAACCAGCTTTTAGAACAATTTACTTTCTTTCTCTTCCTTTCAAAATTACCTTCACACCTTATACCTTTTATTTTTAAAACCATGCAATTTCTTTCCAATTAATTAGAATTCTAAACTTACAAAAATGTTAAATTTTAGTAAGTACTAAGTTATTAATTAGCAATTTTATATTGATAGTTTTATGAACATATTTATTACCTTTAAAAACAAATTCTTTTACTGGCAAACAAACATTTTTAAAAGAGATAACAGGAACTTTTTGTAAACTCAAGCAAAACAAACATATTTTTAAAAAGAACTTTGAAAGACATTAATTAAATTAAAGTAGTAGTGATATCAAATGTATTTCTAGATCACCTGGTTAAAAAACATTTGGAGTAATTTTATATTTCACAGCATTATAATTATTTTTTTATTGTTCTCAAGATTATAGTAGTTTACAAGTTCCCAGGAGAAGGCTTTAAGATATTTAAATGACCAGGTTTCTCTTTTTTCTCCTTAAAATTACCCTTAGTTATTTTTTAAAGCCAAATTAAGTTTATTCTCATTACAGTATTAAATCCAGTTTTAACTTGGCCTGGTATTTTACATAAACACAAGAATAGTAATTAATCGTATTAGCTTTTTAAAATCTGCTTTGCTGAAATTTTATAAGAAATTTTTAGTTTGAGTTTTTTTGTTTGTTTTTTTTAAAGATTTTATTTATTCATTATAGAAAGGAGAGAGAGAGAGAGAGAGAGAAGGGGGGAGGAGCAGGAAGCATCAACTTCCATATGTGCCTTGACCAGGCAAGCCCAGGGTTTTGAACCGGCAACCTCAGTGTTTCCAGGTTGACGCTTTATCCACTGTGCCACCACAGGTCAGGAAGTTTGAGTTTTAACTAGCCACTCAAGACACACAAAATAGTCAAGCTACACAGTTGTAGTCTTTCTGAAATCTTTCTTAAAATGCCCTTCTTTCCCATAGTTGTAACAGTTTTGTAGCCTTGGTCAGAGACTATCTCCCTTTCCCAATCCCCAGGTCCCTTTCCAGGGTGGAATGAGTTGCATAAGGAGAGAGGAGGGTTGAGTGAGGGGAATTTGAGTTTTTAAAAGGTTTCTGGATTTAAAGGAGCCTTGGACCAAACCTAACATTCCAGCCTTTTGTTGTTTAAGGAGAAGAAACAAAGGTCTCTTCTGTAGCTACTTTCTGCTGGTTAGGGTCAGTGAGTCATCTAAGGGGGAGGGGCTGTTCTGAGGTTTGGGCTAGGGCAGGGGTCCCCAAACTATGACCCGCGGTCTGCATGCGGCCCCGAGGCCATTTATCTGGCCCCTGCCGCACTTCCAGAAGGGGCACCTCTTGCACCTCTTTCATTGGTGGTCAGTGAGAGGAGCACTGTATGTGGCTGTGCCGCAAAGCGTACAGTACTACTTCCAGTGACATAGGACGCATGCGTCACGGCTCCAGAAGCGCGTCATGTCACTTGTGATAGCTAGCAGTGACAAATATGGAACTGGACATTGACCATCTCATTAGCCAAAAGCAGGCCCATAGTTCCCATTGAAATACTAGTCAGTTTGTTGATTTAAATTTACTTGTTCTTTATTTTAAATATTGTATTTGTTCCCGTTTTGTTTTTTTACTTTAAAATAAGATCTGTGCAGTGTGCATAGGGATTTGTTCATAGTATTTTTTTTTATAGTCCGGCCCTCCAACGGTCTGAGGGACAGTGAACTGGTCCGCTGTGTAAAAAGTTTGGGGACCCCTGGGCTAGGTGGTGAAAACAGTTTTTATAAGACCTTTCTAATCCCAAAGGGTTATTTCATATCTTGTCCTGATTGCTTCAACCATGCCCTTGGTAAAAGTGCTTTTCCAATCTTCTAAGTCTAAACTTTCCTCCTTTGGATACCAAGGACATTGTTGTGGGATCATGAGCAAGAGGGCGATTAAATTCTGATCTGACACCTTGCAGCTCAGAGGGTCCCCGTGGCTGTAACTTGAGACTCCACTACTCGGGAGAAAGGGAGTTCTCCATGATGAAGGGGAGATGAAGGGAAAGGAAATTCCCTGGCCTCATCCTTAAAAGTGACCTTGCCCCATGTGTTCAGGGCCTTTTCCCCTGCTGCTTGTGTTCCTGACCAAATGGGACGAGCAGACATCTTTTTCCTTTCCAGGCTTTCGCAGATTGTTTCTTCTGGGTTCTTCAGGTGGAGTGCCACTTGTTGCAGTGTCAATAAACTACTCAAAGTAGCAAACCATTTGGTCCCCAATCCTCACACGGGACACTACTTGTCACAATGACAATGAACTACTCAGAGACCAGATGAAATGCTCCAAGGGGCTGAGAGGAGGCAGCAACCCTGGTCAGCAGACTGAAGGACTGGAGTCCCAACCCCAGCCTTACTCAGATATTCATTAGCCGTACAACAACTCAAGGAAGCAACAGCAGAAGTTTTCAGAGGGTGAAGTAAAGTACAAGGAATATGCTGACTCCTAATTTCTGTTCTGAGAGCCTAAACATATTCTGTGTTGCTGAATCTTATTCTGCTGTTTTGCTGTTTCCAGTATGGGCCAGAGAGGCCCCTGGACTCTCGTCTGCTCAGGGCTTATACCCCGTCTCTAACTGTCATCCTAACTCTGTATGGTTTTTTTTGTTTGTTTGTTTGTTTTATTTTGTTTTGTTTTTGTGGCAGAGACAGAGAGTCAGAGAGAGGGACAGGCAGACAGGAAGGGAGAGAGATGAGAAACATCAATTCTTCGTTGCGGCTCCTTAGTTGCTCATTGATTGATTTCTCATATGTGCCTTGACCAGGGGAGCTATAGCAGACCGAGTGACCCCTTGCTTGAGCCAGCGACCTTGGGTCCAAGCTGATGAGGTTTGCTCAAACCAGATGAACCTATGCTCAAGCTGGTGACCTTGGGGTCTCGAACCTGGGTCCTCTGCATCCCAGTCCAATACTTTATCCACTGAGCCACCACCTGGTCAGGCCTAACTCTGCATGTTTTCACAGCATATTTCTACAGTAATTGGCTCTCAAATCCTCTACAAGAGGAGTGGTCCATGCACTTCTAAGTGCAGTTCCGTTTGCAGTATATAAAAGTCCTGAGAGAATTTATCTCTTCAACATAAGAAATGAAAGTTTGCATATTTTCTTATAATAGTTGCCAAGACACTTGGATTTGGATCCAGTGTTGTGTTTTCCCTCTCAATGTGTGTGTATACATATTATGGTTTATATTTGTCAATTTTTTAAAATTATACACAGAGTCCTAGAACTGTGAGAGCTTAATGACGAAGGGATATTCAATATTTATTTGTTAGGCAAGTTCAAGTTCAATGACAAATTTCACAGAACAATTAATTGCCCCTTCCCCTCTTTGACTGTTTTTATGTGTAATGGTGAACTCTCACAGAAGAATGCCAAGATGGATGTAAAGTCATTACTCTTTCAAGCAAAACCAAATCCTAGAACCTCCTGAACTGAAATCACAAATATGTCTTAAATGTTCAGACCCAGTATATATTATTTTGCTTAGAGACACAACTGAATTTTTCTAATCCATTGTATTCAGGAATCCAGTTTACATGCAGACCGAGGAAACCAGAGATACAGAGGGGTGGCAATCCATTCATTTAAATTACATCCCTGAAAGTAACATTTTTAATAAAATATTCACTCAGTGCCTAAAGAAATTATTGAAAAGGCAAAACACTAGAGGTTTTAATGTTAACAGTGTCATCTAAATAAGAGTTGGTACTAAATATGGGAGCTTTTACTTGAGAGGAACGGATGGCTCAGAAATATCATCCGCATGTGTGCTAAGTGACAAGTTAAACAAAGAGAGCCGCTGTGCTTAATTTGAACAGATTCCATGAATGTGTTGTGGTACTATGAACTTGTTTATAGTAATAACACTAATGCATCTGCTCCATCCTTGTGCAGTTACCTAGACGACATTGTTTGACACCACCGTTCTGCATTAACTTCCATCTGCTGGGCTATGTCTGTCACTTCTTTCACTGTAACATAATGTGACAGAGACTTCATTTACCTAAACTTATCTTGGCAACTTGTACTTCATTAAAGAGAATCCTGAAAGCATCAGTTAAAGCTTTCTTAGCTGGCCATGCATAACCAAGCTTCATAAATCATTCTCTCACTTTCCATTTTGCAGCTTCTAGGAAGGTAACATTATTGAATTCAGATCACTAGAAAAGAGCAGTACTAAAACGTTTATTGACCAGCTTTTAGGCACTAAGCTCTGTCTTGAATGCAGACAGTAATATTAACCAAAGCTTTTGAATCTAAATCTTAAGTCAGTAATATGTCTTATACTGTGCTATAAATAGCTTTTGATAACAGTTGTTTCCACAAGTTGGTCGCTCTTAACTTAGTGAAGAAAGGAATATTTTTGACCCTTGGCTTCCCGTTCCTTACTGCTTGACATTCTTAACTATATTTGTGCTAATTTGAGGAGATATATATATTATCATTTACCCATCACCACCAACATTACACACTATAATAGGTAAGTAATAAAAATCACACACTAAGTCTCTTTGTGTTCATTTCTTGGTGTGCTTTGCACTCCATAAATGTTTGTGCATCCTGTTTGTTCATCTGAGAATCAACAGCTGGAACTTTGTCAGCAACATATTCTGGGTCAAATTAGCTTTTGCTGAAAGGCACCATGGACAAATCTCTTGTTTAATAAGCTCGCACACATATTTGTGGAAACCTTATCATTTTTATGTTGCAAATTTATGGTCTTTCTTTGAGAGCATTGAAGAATAAGTAAAGGACCTTGAAAGCCAAAAATTGTATAAAGTTTGTTCAAGTAGGGAAAAGAAAATATTTTAATGCACATAATACATTACTCTGGGCAAACAAGAAGTACTTTATTAAACCTTTTACTCCTTCCCTGGAGCAGTAGAAGTCAGGTATTTTAAATGAATATATGGTTAGTTATTATGGTTTCTTTACTTGGGTCATTTAGGTGAAACTATTTTCTGCTATATGTGTCACCTTATCTGTAAGGTATCAGCATTTTTGTTGACAAAATGAATGGAAATATTCTTTTTACTCAGTTCATTTTTAAAATAATAATATAATTTTTATAGGAAATCCCTAAAATAATCAGTTTGAACCAGTTAATATTTTGACTTAAATAATCTAATTTTAAAATCAAAGTACTTTAGAGCTAGTTGACTCATTTTACCTATCCCTAATAGGAAGCAGACTTTTAGTTTTAAATGATTTGCCCAAGCTCACAGAGCAAGAGAATCACAAAGATGGAACTAATGCAATTCTAACAATTATAGAATGTCTGATCCAGCTGACTTTTAGATGCTAAGCTAGTTTTTGATGTTAAGATATATATCAATAAAGAGAATAATTTTTATGTCTTAAAATGAGCTTTGAAATGGAACATTAACATAGATGTTTATATTAAAAAGTCTATTTTTTATAGAATTCTCTAGTATTTCAGCAAAAGGAAAGCAGAATTAAATGAATTAACTGCAGAAAATTACTCTTCACTGTATATACTATATATGTAGATATTTTATCTTCATCATGAAAGAAAAGGTATGAGTTCTCATATTGTTCAACAAAGTAGGAATAGAAAATAAATAAATATAGGAAAAGGTCTCTGTTGATTTCTATATATACTTCCTACTGATGTTAAAAACACAGCACTTGGATAAATGCCATTGGAAGTTAACTAGATCAACACACTTATTTTACAGAAAAAAACAAAACAGAAGTTCAATTAAGAGACACACAATTACACTGTTCTTTCCATTATTATGTACTATCCCTTTCATCTATATAAACAAGATATATTTACCACTCTTTTATTAAGCCACCAATTATGAGCAACAATTGTGAAGGGTATGGAGGAATTTCTTAAGGAACTCACAATCCAGTTGGGAATATGAACAATTAAATAGCAAACAATAATGTAACAATTTTTTAATAGATACAATCTGCAAAGAAAACACAAAAGGAGCAATGAATTATCCAAAGGATTAAAATAAAATGTGAGGAAACAGAAAAGAAGAGTGGGAGTTTATCAGGCAGAGAAGTTGGGAAAGGAGTTGCAGATAAGAAAATATTCCCACAAAGGCACTGAATGGGAGACCTTGATAATGTTACCAAATAACTAATGTTCCCAAGAGGTTCTTCAGACTATGGGTCCATTACCTTTACAGAGTCTAATTCTCAAAACTGTATAAATAAAGCCACTACCTAATAAAGTTAAGTTTCAACTTTTTCTGATGTCTCTCATAATTTAAATTGGTGGTAAAAAATTTGTTGCATTTGGCCTGACCTGTGGTGGCGCAGTGGGATAAAGCGTCGACCTGGAATACTGAGGTTGCCGGTTCGAAACCTTGGGCTTGCCTGGTCAAGGCACATATGGGAGTTGATGCTTCCTGCTCTTCCCCCTTCTCTCTCTCACTCCTCTCTCTCTAAAAAATCAATAAATAAATTAAAAAAAAAATTTGTTGCATGGTAAGCTGGGGAAGAATTTGGGGTTAATAAGACCTGGGATTCTAGCACTGCTGTAGTTCATACTTGTATAAAACTGGAAAATTAAATTTTTAGTTCCTCATAATTCTCCTTAAAGTTGACCTATATAGTACTTAATCCTTTAGGTTATTTGTGCCTATTTGTTGGTACAGTATCTACTGAAGAGAGGGTAGTTACAAACATAGTAGTTATAAACATTCACTTTAATGACATTTTGATTTACCATTAGAGATGTATAGTTTTGACTTTCAAGTACAACCACATACTCGAATGTCATCTAATCTTAAAATCAACATTCAAGGATACAGGATAAAAAGAATGTTCAAATGCCTGAGAGAATTTTTATCCGTGCCTTACAGAATAACTATTATATAATTAACTAATATTAGCAAACACTTTGAATATCTTAGATACAATCTATGGAAGTTCTGAGTAGAATTTCATTTCATCTAACTATACAATCACAACATTATTGCTAGTGTTTCAAATTATAGCAGTCTGGAGCTATATTACTAAAATTACCAGATGAACTGTTTTTCAAAGCCATTTAGCTTAAAGAAAATATGCATAAGGTGAGTTTCCCTGAGTGGAGCAATGTAAAATATCTAAAATTAATATGGACCTGAGGTGCAGAGCAATTCACAAAGAAATACCCTCACATTTTCTTATAAGCGTTCTTGAATTCCTAACAGTAACCTCAAGATATATTTTAGTACATTCAGTAAAAATTGAAGTCCTGTTCATTCTAAGGCAAAGTCTGTTTAATCAAAAGATAGCAAATACTAGAGGATGTTCATTTTCTTATCACGTTTCCTACAGGAAGATGGTCCTAACACTGCCTTTGAGACTAAAGAAAATTTGCTATATGGAACTATTCAAATAACATCTATTATATACAATTTTGTTATATTATTATGCTTATTCAATATAAATAAGCAAATCTTTTTCTTGCTTTGCTAAGATTATAATAGTCTAGAAAACTATTTAACAAATGGCCTTTCCATTCATCTGGTTTCTGACCCTCTGCACAAGAAAACATCTATTAATTCATCCCTTAAATTAGTATTCTCTTCCTGAGCTGAAAGGCCCTTTTAGTAGACAATGCGTTTTCCTTAAAATAAAATAAAAATTACTTTAATAAATCAGAAAAGTTTTCTTTTTTTTACATCTTAGGTTATTAGGAAGGGTTATAAGTAAAAAGGAGAAAGTAAAAAAACATTTCTCTGGAATCAAAAGCAATAGTTCAACAATTCCCCTTTTGTTATTCATTTTGACTTTTTAAACACAATGTTAAGAGGTTTTGTTAAGTTTTCTGGAGTAAATAACCAATGACTTCTCTACTTCTCTTAAAGAACCTACTTTCTATGTCAGAAAATAGAAGCAGTTCAATATTTTTGCTTAGAGACGTGGAGTCCATTCAGTCTGCAAATGGTTAACAAAAATCTGTTCAGCTTCTCTTCCTAAGCATAATAAGAGAAGTTTCCCAGCTCCTTTAACATTTAAATGTGGCTAAATGACTGCATTTTGGTACAAAAAATGTAAATAGAATAGATGTCACAAGTCCTGTCCAAAAAGCTCAGTTGGTTGCCGGGCCTCCCAAAGTGCAGAGGTTGCCAGTTCAATCCCTGGTCAGGGCACATATAGGAATGGATCAATGTTCCTGCCTCTCTCTCTCTAAATGAAAAAAGTCATTACTTTCAGCTTTGAGCCATAGAATTTGTTTGTGGTCTTCACTCTTTCACCCAGTTTAATTCCTGAGTGAAAACTCGGGAACAGATTGGAGACAAAAAGTACAGGAGGCCTTGGCCTCTAAATGATTATAAGGAACAGTTCACATAAGAACACACACTCGCAAGTGGGCACATACACATACAAACACATGTCCACATGTATGGATATACACAGACACATGCACCATCTACCCCACAACACATGTAGTCTGACAGAATGACAGGAGAACCTTTTTTTTCTGTTTAAGTCACTGCTTTAATATTTGGCTTGTTTTTGTAGAAGACCTTACTGCTGCTCACAAATATTTCTTCTTTTCTTCTTTTTTGGGGTGCATGAGAAAAATGTTCTTTCCTTTCTCCTTAAAGTTACTTGTAGCCATGTGAACTGTTTTGACCAATGACATTGTCATAGAAACATTGTGGAGCCATTCATGATAATTCATTTAGCTGCTGGTACAACAATCTCCAGAGACATAAAACAATATTCTTGTAAGCCCCTGAGATTTGTGGGTGGCATGTTCCTGTTCCTTCAGAATAGTGCTTCTGATTGCTAAAGCTTGTTTCAGAAGGTAGCTTGTCCTGACTAGTCTAAGGTCCAGGACTGACCCCTCAGATTCTGATGTTCTTTTAAGTAAATTGCTGAATACATCCTGTAAAGTGGAATAGTCTGCTCTTAGAAAGGTACTATTTAAAATATGTAATTGATCAACTATATAATCCTGACTAAACTACTTAACCATGGCAAACTTGCTTCCTCCTTTGTAGAGCACCAGACTCCTTTTTCAGACACACAGCAACTACCGTATTTGTCAACATCTTCATCACTCAATTATAACAATAGCAATCAAATGTCTAGTTCTTTTTTCAGTTTTACTCTATATTCTTATCAAATTCAATGCCCAGATCATCATGAAATAAATATTCCCCATGTTGAAATGTCTTTTACTTCCTTACTTTTCATCCTCAGTTCAAACCTAAATGTGATCTATTGATTAAAAAACAAAAACATAAAAAATAAACTTGTTCTTCCTTGAACTCCCCCTCTTTCCAAAGACTCATATTGTAATAGCTCTAAACTAAACCTGGGTCATAAAAACCTGTTAGAACTTTCAAAAGGGACCAGAGTGTCCTATATCACCTTGCTTTTTCTCATAGAATTCAGTCTGTCTAGACCAGGGGTCTCAAACTCGCGGCCCGCGGGCCGCATGCGGCCCTCCGAACAATTTTGTGCAGCCCGCAGACTAATCCACGAAGTTCAAAATATTTTGGATAAAATTAAGTAAGCCTAGGGGCCTACTTGTATTTTTCATTTCTCTAGCATCCTAGCTAGATATTAGCTTAGTTAACAGCAGTTGTGATGCGAACTACAATTTCTGGTCGTTTTGTGACACTGAAAAGTGTTGCGTAACAGTTGCCTTTTGTAGACCTAGTGCGTCCGGCCAAAGGGCTGTGATCTTGCTCTGCGGCCCTTTGTGAACATGCTGAGTTGAGTTTGAGACCCCTGGTCTAGACTGTAGTCTGTCTTTGTTTTCTCTCCTCCCATCAATACTTTTTCATTTTTCAGGTTCAGCTCAGAGTTTCTGACTTTCCTGGTTACCGTAGCTGAGATGGAGTCTCCTCTTCTGTGTACCTATGATGCCTTGGACATACCTCTGATTAGCAACTATCACAGTTATAACATTTATTTATGTGTTTTCTCTCTTCTCCTTTTCACTGGATACTTCCTTCAGAGAATTAATTATGTTCTCTTTATTGTGGTCTCTTCAGCCCCTAAAATATTGTCTGTCACACAGTAGGTGTCTGGATTTCCAGGGCCTCTTTAAAAAAGTACCACATACTGAATGGATAGACAACAGAAATTTATTGTGCTGCAGCTCTGTAGTCTGGAATTCCGAAATCAAGGTGTTAGAAGGGTTGGCTCTACTTGAGAGTTGTGAGGGAAAGATTTGTCCCAGGCCTCTGTTGATGGTTTAGAAATGACCATCTTCATGTTCATGTGACATTCTCATTATGTGCATGTTTGTGTTGAAACTTTCCATTTTTGTAAGAAACCAAATATATTTGACCAGGACCCATTCTAAGAAAATTATTTTACTTAATTACCTCTATAAAAACGTATCTCCAAACTTATTCTGAGGTACTGGGATTTAGGGTGAAAAATGCATGTTTAATTAATGAATGGAAGTTGGAAGGCATTACTAAATTGGTGACAAACCATTACTTGTCAGGTATGTATTAATTATACATGTCCTGTATCACAAGTAATAACATTAAAACACTCTGATACCAGAATAGAAAACCCTGAGATAGAAGAATAATCTTTAGCTATATATGACCTCTCATGCTGCACAGTTCGAAGTTTATGAAGCCATTTATTTCTCCCTCAGCCAGCGCCTCTCTGCTCTGTTAATTTTTATCCTGTTCTTCATTTACTCAACTTTTTAGTCTTTTGATCTACACTGTACTTTGAATTTATCAGAGAAGAAAATGCAATACTCTGTCCACTCAGCAAGACCATCTTTGTGGAATAATGTTATTCATATAAGAAAATAACATTTAAACAAATTATGCTTTGACATAAGTTTGCAAAACCCATAAAGCCTCAGGGAACCAAGAAATATTGAAAAATCTATTCTACCAGCTACATAAAAACAGTTAAAAGCATCAAGATTCTTTGTGCCAAGTGGAGAAATTGCAAGGAAAGGTGAAAGGATATTACTATATACTAAGATATTTGCTTTTAACAGGTTTTTTTTTTTATTTTTATTAAATGTCCATGGTTCCATCATGGTCATTTCACTTTGTATAAAAGCTTAATGTGTCACAGCATAATATTTTTTTGAAAATCATTACTGGATTTTTAGACAGAAATCAATTTTGCTGCATGTTCCCCTTCTCACCTATGGTTACAAATAATTTAAAAGAGTTGAATGCACTAAAAATGTACATAAATAAGATTGGTGCCTTAAGTTACATGCACTATATGATGGTACATCAAAAGTTCAGAATATATATTTGAGTAGTATTAGTAATCATTTTTTCCCCTTAATGTAGATTAGGAAAAATTATCAATATTTTCAGTGTTATGTACATTACAATGTTATTTAATTGACAAAAATGCAAATGATATGATGGATCTAATCTTTTACTGTATGAGCACATGTGTAATACAAAAGGACATGCTTTTAGGTATGAATTGATAAACATGTGGACAAATATACACATGGTTTTAATGTTCTAGGAATATGAAAAGCACCATAGATGCATTTTAAAGGTGTTCCTTGAACCAAGGCCGGCTGCCGCTAGTGCCAGCCTGGGACCACTTAGCAAGAGGTATGGGGTGCACAGAGGCCAGATGCTGCTCATCTGAGAGATTCAAGGAAAGTCCAAAGCGTGAGTTAAGACAGACTGTTTGTATGGAAAAGCCACTGAAAATGGCTTAGGTGGGCCCCCGAGAAGGGAAGGATAAGATCTCAGGAAATCACCTGAGTGGAGCAAACAGTGTGAGCCAGGTTGATGGAAACTCAGATATGGTGCCTACCTGCCTGGTTTTATAGGGAGGGGTCTCAGAAAAGGAACAATGGCCTGTGCCATCACTTTTGTCTGGCAGAAAGCTGCTCCCCTACCCCAGCTCTTGTCAGGATGTTTGACAATCCAGTTCCTCCCCATATGTCCCTAGTTCTTTTCAAGCTGCTGTCCTAGTGCTAGAGCTCACAGAGTGAGTCTGAGTTAGTCTGTGTGTGGGCCCTTTAAGAGGAGCTGCCTAGGACTCCAGCTGCACTCTGTCTTACTTAGCCACAATCCCTGTTGGTTTTTACAGCCAGAATTTATCAGGACCTGTCTTCCTGGCACTGGGACCCCAAGCTGGGGGGCTTGGTGTGGGGGTGGGACATGTCACTCCTCAAGGGTAATCTCCACAGTTGAGATACTCATCCATATATTAAATCACTAAATGTGGGTGTGGGACTACCTGTTCCACAACTCCACCCCTCCTACCAGTCTTAAGGTGGCTTTTTCTTTAAATCTCTAGTTGTAGAACTTTCATTCAGCCACATTTCAGGTGATTCTGAATGATGGTTGTTATGTAGTTTAGTTGTAAATTTGATGTGGCTGTGGAAGGATTTGAGTACTTCATTTCACAAACTACCTGGCCTCTCAAGAAGGACACCTCTAAGCCCAGTGCAAGTGGTAGCCATCTGCAGACCACTCTGTATCTTATGCCATTGGCCCCAAGAAAAGCACAAGCAGTGGCTGACCTTGCACCTCTTGGGAAGTCTTAGAGCCTATCCATCTGGTGGACAGCATCAAACCATACCAGATTACAGCCCTACTACCTCCACGAGTATCACACTCAAAGGGCAGAATTGGTGACCACCAAAGTCCCATTGAAGCATGCTCTGCTATATCAGATCAATTTCTGCACAGTGGCTTCTCAAATTGTGGTCACAGCCAATGCTTAAAGCTGATCAGCCTGAGGGGCAATTCCTTCTAGTGATGCCAACAACAATCCACTCTCAGCTACAAGTCAGTGCATACAACCCACACAGAGGCACAACTGGAGCACATACCCAGCTCAGGTGACTAGAGAGGCTGTGTTACTGGGCCCTCCAAGACACCTACTACACAAGGCCAATCCACCAAGTGTGTAAGATGTACCAGCTCCACGTAATACACAGAAACAAACACAGGAAAGTGCCAAAAAGCAGAGACAAAGAAATATGTCCCAAAAGAAAGAACAAGAGAAATCTCCACAATAAACAAAATGAAATGGAGGTAAGTAAAGCAACAGACACAGAGTTCAAAATACTGGTTATAAGATGCTTAAGGAACTCAGTGAGACCTTCAACAAAGAAATAATAAACATAAAAAAGGACATAGAAATCGTAAAAAATAAACTAGTCAGAAATGAAGGGTACATTAACTAAGATGAAGAATAATTTACAGGGAATCAACAGTAGATTAAATCAAGCTGAGAATCCAATCAGTGATTTGGAATAGAAGGAAGCAAAAAACACCAATCAGAACAGTAACAACAACAAAAAAATCCAGAAAAATGAGGACAGTGTAAGGAGCCTCTGGGACAACATCAAGCATATCAACATTTGTATCATAGGGGTACTGGGAGGAAAAGAGAAAGATCAAGAAATTGAAAATCTACTTCAAAAAAAAATGGCAGATAACTTCCATAACTTGGTGAAGGAAATAGACATACAAATTCAGGAAGCACAAAAGGCCTCAAACAAGATGAAGCCAAAAAGGCCCACATCATAATTAAAGTGCAAAAGGTTAAGGACAGAGAGGATCCTAAAAGCAGCAAGAGAAAAGCAGTTAGTTAACTACAAGGGAGTTCCGATAAAAGTGCTGATTTCTCAACAGAAACTCTGCAGGCCAGAAGAGAGTGGCAAGAAATATTCAAAGTGATGAAAAGAAATGACCTTCATCCAAGATTACTCTACAGCAGAGCTATCATTTAGAATCAAAGAACAGACAAGAAAAAGCTAAAGGAGTTCATCACCACCAAACGAGTGTTATATGAAATGTCAAAGGGTCTTCTTTAAGAAGGAGAAAAATGAAAGATAAAAATATGATCAATAAAATGGCAATAAATACATGCCTATCAATTGAATCTAAATAAATAAATAAATGAATAAGCAGAACACAAACAGACTCATATATACAGAGAAGATTTTGATGGGTGCCTGATGGGAAGAGGGTTGGAGGGATGGATAAAAAGCTGAAGGGATTAAGAAGTACAAAATAGTTGTTACAAAATAGTCGTGGCATGCCTGACCAGGCAGTGATGGAGTGGATAGAGCGACGGACTGGGACGCAGAGGACCCAGGTTCAAAACCTCGATGTTGTCAATTGAGCACGGGCTCATCTGGTTTGAGCAAGGCTCACCAGCTTGATCCCAAGGTCGCTGGCTTGAGCTAGGGGTCACTGTTGTAGCCTCCCATTCAAGGCACATATGAGGAAGTAATCAATGAACAACTAAGGTACCGCAACGAAGAATTGATACTTCTCATCTCTCTTCTGCTCTGTCTGTTCCTAGCTGTTCCTCTCTCTGATTTTCTCTTTGTCTCTGTCAAAAAAAAAAAAAAAAATAGAGGATAGTCATGGCATGAATGTAAAGTACAGCAGAGGAAAAATAGTTAATAATATTCTGATAATTATATATGGTGTTAGATAACACAAGACTTATCAGGATGACCACTTAATAAGTTATATAATGTCTAATCGCTGGCTTGTACACCTGAAACTAATGTAATATTGTAAGTAAACTGTAATTGAGAAATAAAAAATTACTTAAAAAATATATATATATATATGATAGTCAGGGGGAAAGGGGGGTGGGTTTAGCATGAGGTGAATAAAAGGGAGATAAATAGGGATTAAAAAGATTTTACTTTGGGTGATAAGTGCATTGATATTTAGAGTGCATATGATATTTTATTGACTTGTATGGTTTTGAAACCTGTATGGTTTTATTAGCCACTGTCACCATAATAAATTCAATAAAATTTTAAATTATTAAATATTAAAATATTTAAAATAGTTTTGTTTTTTTTAAGCGAGAGGAGGAGAGATAGTGAGGCAGACCAAGATCCACCTGGCAACCCCTTCTGGGGCTGATGCACGAGTATCAAACTATTTTTAACATCTGAGGCTGATGTGCTGGGACAAACCAAGCTATCCTCAGCACCTGGCCTACGCTTGAACCAACTAAGCCACTGGCTGCAAGAAGGAAAGAGGGAGAAAAGGGAGAGAGGAAGGAAGGAAAAGCAGATGGTCTCTTTTCCTGTGTGTCCTGACCCGGAACTGAACCCAGGATGTCCATATGCCAGGTTGACATTCTATCCACTGAACCATTGGCCAAAGTTAAAATAATTTAAAAAAAAAATCATTTTCTAAGATGGTAAATCACCCTAACTCTTGAAGGTGGGAAACCCATGGAGGCCAGAACACTGTCTCAGGTGAAAAGTGAGAATGCTAGACCAATGCCTGAATTCTTCTCGTCCTCTCAGTGTCACCATGACAGAAAAAAATTTTCTTTGTTTAAAATAGATTTTTAAAGACAGTTTTAGGTTCATAGCAATATTGCAAAGAAAGTACAGAGATTCCCTATGTATCTTGTGTCCATATAAAAGCATAGTCTCCCCCATTATCAACATCACCCACCAAAGTGGTAAATTTGCTGTAGCTGATGAACCAACATTGACACATCATTATTACCCAAAGTCCATTTTTTACTTTAGGGTTCACTCTTGGTGGTGTATATTCTATGAGTTTAGATAAATTCATGATATGTATCCACAGCAATAAACAGACCTGTTGCACTGTGCTAAAGATGTTCTATTCTCTATTTAACAACCCCCACACACACAAGTCTACCCTGGCAACAATTGATCTTTTTATTTTCTCCATAGTTTTGCTTTTCCCAGATTGTCATACAATTGGAATCATACAGTATGTAACCTTCTCAATTGGCTTCTGGCACTTAGCAATATGCACTTAAGTTTCCTCCATAATCTTTCTCGGTTTGATAACTGTTCACACTGCATTACCCTTGCACCTTTGTCAAAAATTAGTTGATTATATCTATGTGTATATATTTCTCGGGAAATTTGCCTTTTGAGGGCCTAAGTAAAAGAGGACCACACTCAACAAGCTTATGCACACATAGCAGGAAGTAGTTATGATAGGGACAAACTAATCAGACACCAGTATTCTCAGCATTTGGCTGTGGAAGGCCAGATAACCCCTTGGTCAACTGGGTGAGCATTTGTAGAACAGGGAGGGGGACGCCTCAAGAAGAAAAGAATAAACTTCTTAGTAATGATAAGTGAGGGTACTCAAGCAAGAAAATAAAAATGCAGAAAAGATTTTAGTTCATTTTTCTTTTTTCTTTTCTTTTTTTAATGTGAAAAGAGGGGAAATAGTGATACAAACTCCCACATGCACCCCTACTAGGATCCACTGGTAAATCCCATCTGGAGCCAATGTTTGAGTCAATCTAGCTATTTTTAGCATAAGAAGCTGATGTTAGGACCAACCAGCTATCCGCAACTCCTGGGGTCGACGTTCAAAACAATCAAGCTACTGGCTATGGGAGAGAAAGAGGAAGAAAAGGGGAAGAAAAGAAGATGCTTTTCTTGTGTGCCCTGACCATGAATCAAACCTGGGACATCCATACACTGGGTAGACTCTCTGTCAATGAAGCCAATCAATTAGGGACCATTACTCCATTATTAGATTGAGCGTGTGGACTGAACTATGGTTATCCATGGGTTCATGCATGCACATGCACATATATATTTATACACATTTTCTACAATATTTTTTGCCATCACAATTTAATCATGCAAATCTAAACCAATAAAAAACTCCAGTCTAAACAAGAATTAGAAACATCAACAGTATAATTAGCATCAGATGGTGATACCCAATGTAATAGATTAAAGACAACCCCAGTATCAGCAGAATAGTCTCTGTTTGCACTTTAGTCAGAGAGACAGGTGGATATTTTGAGCTCTGTTAAGCAGTAAAATTTTTATGTGTCTCTCTGGAAATGAATTTGGATTGATGACTGGTCTTTCA
Source organism: Saccopteryx leptura (assembly GCF_036850995.1). Taxonomy (NCBI): domain Eukaryota; kingdom Metazoa; phylum Chordata; class Mammalia; order Chiroptera; family Emballonuridae; genus Saccopteryx; species Saccopteryx leptura. Next base: position 78,394,433 of record NC_089507.1, on the reverse strand, counting down.
GCAGCAGCTTGGAAATGCCGAACCATTTGGTAAATAATATGGACAGAGTCCAACATCAAGCTCTTCTTCTACATTGCTGTCTCTGTGGCTTATATCTAACACAAAGATTTGTTTCTAATTGAAGTAGAGTTTTGAAAGAAGACAAATTGAGGGGAGAATATAAATTAATTTGATTACAGAATGGAAATGCTAGACAAATAGAAAAACTTCCAGTGTCAGAAGACAAAGAAGAGAGCATGAGTAATAATAGGGTGGATTACCCTTATGCCATGAGTGACTCAGGAGAGAAAAAAAGAACGCTGTATTCTGTGGCCATTTTCAGAGCAAAGTGGAATACAGCCTACTGTTTAAAAGGGACTTCATTTCTTCTGCACAGTCTAATTTGGCCAACCCAGATGGGATCATTTAGGTCTGCACTGGCCAAACAGTTACAATTAATTCAAGAATTGCTTTTAGCAAAAACTCAGCATTTTGCAAGCTAAGGGGTTGAATTCACCAGGGTAATGTGCTGTCATTAATGCACTGACCTTGAAATAGAGGACAAGCCTTGCTAAATGGGGACTTTATGAGAAAACAAAAATATATTGATACTAGTTACAGTGTAATTTATTTCAGGGGACACTTAGAAATGACAGAAGCTGAGAGTATCACAAACAAGACTGTAGACAATTGTGTCTTCATTCTAACCAATAATCTGAAGATTTAACCTAAATATTAACAAAAGTTCACATTCTTATATTTATTTATTTATTAGAAATAATAAAGAGGTTGATAATTTTTGTTTATTTCTATCAATGTTCCAGTAATTTTTCTTAAACTGATAAAACTAATGATGCTACTCTAGTGCTATTTATTATCAGCATGCTAATTTCTGATAATTACAAAAGATAAAAGAAAGAACACCTTTTAAAATACATTTTATTCTTAAGGGCCACACTAAACTACTGAATATAGTTTAGACAACCAGTAACATTCAGTTTTTTTCAGTATCTATGTAAAATATTGTAGATATGCGTAGTTATTTATTTTTAAATATTTTATTTATTGATTTTAGTGAGAAAGGAAGAGAGAGAGAGAAACAAATAGAGAAAGAGAGAGAGGAACATCAATTTAATTATTCAAACCTGAAGCCCTGGCCAGGGATCAAACCAGCAACCTCTGTGCTACAGACTGAAGCTCTAACCAATCTAGTTATCTGGCCAGGGCAATTATTATTTAAATTCTTTCTTCAATTTGTGTAGTGTAGTAAGTACTATAAAGATACATGGAGGAGGAGCTATAGATTATATCTAAATGGACATAATTTATTGCTTTGGAAACATTTGAGATCTTGAAGTTGAAATGCCATCAGATCTTGAAGTTGAAAAAAATGAGACCAAACAACATTAACACTTGAATCAGCCTCCCCAGTATCTGTGTAGGTATTCCTTCCCCTTATAATTATTTTTAGTCCCTGGAAAGAGGACAAAGTTTAGATATGGCAAGAAAATATGCCAGTACTGACCAATCTACTGACTTACCCAGGAAGTTGTCCACTTTTCATGTCTTCCTTGGGGGGGGGGGGGGGCTTTATCCATAGATCGAGTCCTTTTTCTTATTCTGTGAGAGGACGAGAGGCAGAGAAACTCTTCATGTGCCCTGAATGGGAACCACCTGGCAAGCCTAGGATGCTTTTGCCTATCTGGGGTATTGTTCCGTTGCTAAGCAACCGAGCTCTTCTTAACCCTGGAGTAGAGGCCATGGATCCACACTCAGTACCCGGGCGCAACTCTTTCCAATCAAACCATGGGTGCAGCAGAAGGGGAAGAGAGAGAGAGGTGAGAGGGGAGGATAGAGAAGCAGAAGCAAATGGGTGATTCTCCTGTGTGCTTTGATGGGGAATCAAACTTGGACATCCACATGCCAGGCCGACGCTCTACCACTGAGCCAACCAGCCACAGCCAGGTCAATTCCTTTTATTTAACAGAGTGGCTTCCAATTTTTTAAAGCATAAATTTATTTTAATAATAAAAATTATAGCCTGACATGTGGTGGCGCAGTGGGATAAAGCATTGACCTGGAACACTGAGGTCGCCGGTTCAAAACCTTGGGCTTGCCTGGTCAAGGCACATCTGGGAGTTGATGCTTCCTGCTCCTCCCCTTCTCTCTCTCTCTCTCTCTCTCTCTCTCCTCCCTCTCTAAAAATCAATAAATAAAATATTTTAAAAATTATAGGTCCTTTCTCATGTAGCATTCTTATAGAATCCATTGTTTATGACAATTCATAATGATACAAAATCAGTATGCATTTAAAGAATATAGATTTTATTAATATCCATGAATTCATATTATTTATGTTGCATATTTAGTAGAGCTAAATGAAGACCAAAATGACAGTTCTTTGTGTGCATATGAACTGTCAGATGTTCTTTCTCTGGGATTCATACCCCACTGATTGTGCACTCTTAGACTGTTCACTGTGCCATACATTATTCTCACTCAACATTGTCCTCAACCACCTACCCTATTTTCTGTTCTCTATGCTCTATTCTCAAGCAAGGTGTCCCCTTAAAATGTAAGTCAAATCCTGACACTCGTTTTATGACCTCCAGTGCCTTTTACAAGAGTAGAAGCCATAATCCTTGTCATGACCACAAGGCTTCCATGATCCTGGGTCACTTCCTTGGCATCAGCATTATCATCATCGCCATCCTCTCTTTCTCTGTCTCTCTGTCTGTCTCCCAGTCCAGACACAATATCCTCTTTTCTTTTTGAATAATTGAGTCCAACTGTTACCATGTTTAGGCTGTTGGGATATTATATTTGTCTGAAATTGTCTTTTACTGGGGCTCACTTTCTCATGATCTTCATGGATTTGCTTGTATCACTACATCAGAAAAAATGTACCCTACCACTCTATTTTAAATTGTCATTTCTGCCTCCTTATATTCCCAACTTTTCTTACTTTTTGAATATTTTCTTCTACAGCTCTTATCACTATTTGATGCAATATAAAGCTTATTTGTGTTTTATTGTCTGAGTTTCTTCTTTCCAATTAAGCTTCATTGAGTCAGAAAGTATATATTCATGTGTTTTATTAATTACTCTATTTCCCCGGATAGGAACAGAGTCTGAAACATGGAAACACCCAGTAAATATTTGATAATAATTAAAGTAGTTATTATTCATGTTTAAATTAAAGCATAATAAAACTAAAATCTTTTCTAGGTAAACCATATATTCTGGTACTCAATCTCATTCTGTGTCAAAATATTTATTTTGCCTGACCAGGCAGTGGCGCAGTGGATAGAGCATCGGACTGGGATGCAGAGGACACAGGTTCTAGATCCTGAGGTTGCCAGCTTGGGCGCAGGCTCATCTGGTTTGAGCAAAGCTCACCAGCTTGGACCCAAGGTCACTGGCTTGAGCAAGGGGTTACTCAGTCTGCTAAAGGCCCACGGTCAAGGCACATATGAGAAAGCAATCAATGAACAACTAAGGTGTCGCAACAAAAAACTGATGATAGATGCTTCTCATCTCCCTTTGTTCCTCTCTGTCTGTCCCTATCTATCCCTCTCTCTGACTCCCTCTCTCTCAGTAAAATATATATATATATTATATTTTACTTATATATATATAAGATATATATAAAGATATATATATATCTTTAAATGCTTCCTGCTTTAGCCTTGCCTCAGTGGTAGAGCATTGGCCAGGCATGTGGATGTTCCAGGTTTGATTCTTGGTCAGGGCACAGTGGAGAAGTAACCCTCTGCTTCTCTCTTCCCCTTCTTTCTCTTCCCCTTCTTTCTCTCTCTTTCTCTTCCCCTCCCACAACCATGGCTCAATTGGTTGGAGCACATCGTCCAAAGCACTGAGGATGGCTCTGTGAATTCTCTGCTTCAGACACTAAAAATAGCTCTATAGTGAGTATGACTCCAGATGGGGGTTGCCTAGGGATCCCGGTCTGGGTGCATGTGGGAAACTGTCTCTGCATCTCCTCTCCTCTCACGTAAAAAAGAAGAAAATAAATAAATAAATAAATAAATAAATAAATAAATAAATAAGTACTTCCTGTGTGAGTTTTCCTCCTTCTGATTAAATTCAGAACCCCCTTTATGTTCTCCAAATGCTCTGACACAGTGCTATCTTTTAATACTGCAAAGAAAAAAACTCCGATAAAACACTGCCTGTTTTAAAATGAGTTGTTTTTAAAATGTTGGGAAAAATAAATTGCTGTGTCCCAATATCATTTGTCACTCCTTTGTCTTCATGAAGCAGACATCACATAAGGAAGAACAACTTCTAAATAATGTCATTAATATAAAAAAATTGAGTAAGTGAAAGAAGAAAAGGAAAGGGAGATACTTTAAAAAAAAGCAGGACTCTGCAAGTATGAGTACCAGAGACATAATCTCCAAAATCTGGTTACAATCTCTCACACCTTATTGTTGAGAGCCAGACTATTCCACAATGTACACCAGCCAAACTGAATGTTGTGCACTAACACACACCAGCGGTCTACTTCTCATGCCTATAACAGTTTTCATTTCCTCATCTTATTTTTCTACTGATAGTTTTCTTTTTTTTCACCTTAAGGCAAAATTCAAACATATTTCTTCCATTAAAATTTTTTTTGTTCTCCCACTCTAAAGAACTTTACCATTTTGGTAATTTCATGGTGTCTAATCTTTATATTTATTATACTGATTAACAAATGTTACCTACCTTTATGATTATATATGCATTTTATCTAATCTTTCAGAGTGTAAGCTTTTTGAGGACAAAACTATGTTGACTTATCATATAGTCTTCAGCAACGACTCACCAATTTCACACAGTGGAGACTCAATATATGTTTGTTGGGTTGGCGAATTGATGGATGGATAGGTGGCTAATTGGACAGATTAATGCTAGATACTATTGATAGATGGTTGATAGATTGAATATATATGTTTGTCTATAGAAAAACCTCAAGTTCAAAAATACATATTTTTATTACCAAGCACTAGAGTCATACTTAGTTTATAGTACTTTTATAGTGGATTCAAAGAAAATGAAAATATTTTTTTTCTTTTTCTTTTCAAAGTAAGAGGAGAAGGGATAGAGAAACAGACTCCCACAAGTGCCCTGACCAGGATCCACCCTGCAACTCCCATATGGCATCTATTTTCTGTCCATCTGAGGCCATGCTGCAACTGAGCTATTTTTAGCACCTGAGGTGGAGGCTCCGTGGAGTCATCCTCAGTGCCTGGGGCCAATACACTCAAAACCCATTGAGCCATGGCTGTGGAAAGGGAGACAGAGAGAGAGAAGGGGAGGAAGAGGGGTGGAGAAACAGATGATTGCTTCTCCTGGGTGCTCTGATCGAGAATCAAACCCAGGACATCTACACACTGGACTGACACTCTACCACTGAGCTAACCAGCCAGGGCCAAAATATTTCTTTAGAAACAAAGTTTAATTAAAATAAACTATGTTTAAGAGTGAAACCTTTATAGGGTATTAAAATTCCTTAGAAAATCTCCAATAATTCTCTGAAAGTTTCTTAAGAACCTGAAAAAATTGGAGTATGCTAAAAGGTATTATTCTAACCTCTTTATTTTTCTATTGTATTTCTTATAACACTATTTAAATGTAGATGAAAATGTGTAGATGTTTTCATTTGAGTGATACAGTCTTATTTAATCTGTACTTACTTATCAATAGTATTATGTTTCTAACTACTTCAAACAGGTTATACATTAAATCTTTACATCTCTGCCATATGTTAAGTCAAATAACAAAAAATATGCCTATGAAAAAAAAAAGAATGCAGCCTTGAATAATTTTAAAAGGAAAAGCAAGACTGCTTGTTTGCTGTTGTTTTTACAAGAAACAAGAGAGAGTACCAAAAAGTCAAATGAGCTGGAACTAAGATAAAACCTGAATGAGCACTTAAGAAACTGCCTTACACAATGGTCAAATTCATCTGACTCAGAAAATCTTGACTAGTCCATTAAGTGTGAGCTTTTCTACCCTAATTACTCTAGGAAGGTATTGTAGACTAAAAAGAAAGAAATTCACTTAGCTTAGTCAGCAATAAGCAGATGAGCTTCTTAATACAAACAACTCACAAAATGGTCACAACGCAAAGAGGGTAGCATAATGTTTTAAAAATCATACTTTACTGAGCCATTAATAACCATTGTTCCTTCTTCTATCCTAAGATATTGTGATTCTGTCACTCTTTATAGTTTCAATACACTTCCAATTGCTGATCCTTAATATGTGCATCACATTTTTTTTCTGTAAGTTGTATTGTTTATTCCATTCATAAATTTTGTTTTACTGTAAAGACAGAAATGTGAATAACACAGTATGTTGTTCTTCCAGAACTTATATTCCAAGAGGCTTCTGTAAGTGTTTGGGTGTACAGCAAGTCCAAAGAGTAGAAAATTATTCTGGAAAGAGGTAGCAAATAGTGCAAAAATATGAAAGTAGAAAATAAACAAAACATATAGAAATCTTGAAAAAGATCAGGCTTTTTGAAGCATAAAACAAAGTATGAAGCATCAGGCCTGTGGAATACGGTTTGGTATCTAGAGATTAAATCACAAATAAAAATAATAACTTCAGCTGTCACGGTGGCAGGAGTGGGTATCCTCTCCAGCAGTGTGGAGGTAAAGACTAGACGTTAGTTTTCGAGGTTTCTTGACAGTGGAATGAATTATGGACGAATTCTCAGTAAGGAAATGACAGTGGGGATACAAAGTAAAAGAAAGCAATAGAATAGAGATTTGTTGAATAGTTAATTATGAAATAGGAAAGATTCATATGGACTGGTTCTCAGGTTTCTTATTTGGGAACTAGAATGAATCAACATATCATCTACTCAGAGAGGTGATATGCGTTAAGAAAACTTTGGAAGAGAAAAAGCATTTCTTTATTTTGGATATGTGGAATTTGTCAGACATCCATATGACCTCCATTTTGATATGCATTTTTTTTAAAATTTGTATTTTAAAACCTTTTATTTCAAATGTAAAGAGTAATTAAAGCTAAAAATATTGTCTTTAAAGTAATGTTTCCTTTCAAGTAGAAATTTGAAATATGAAAGCTTTTGTTTATACTTTTTCAGAATTGTTATGTTTACAAGTTGTAAGTATACAGGTATAGAAATGCCTTGTGCACATTCATTTCGGAATCCAACCTACAATTATCTTCCTTGTCTTCTCACCTCTAAAACCATCATAAACAGCACAGTTTCTTTCAGGTTCTTCATCTTCTTTAATGATCAACATAAAAATACATCCTTTCAGACAGTTCAGCTGAGTGTCAGTACAAGCACATTTTTATTTTAAGAAAGTGTGCTATTTTATTTTTTTTTTCACAAAAAAACAATAAAAAGCAAAGTCAGCTGATGACATTTCAAGATACTTTTTATGTCCATTTGAATGGCTCTGTAAGAGAAATGCTTGAATGGACCTGAACCCAGGCAGGGAGGTATGGATTTGTGATATAGATTAAGTTAAGATCAGATTCATAAACATTTTTGCAAGCAGAAGGAGACAGTAATGAATATTGAATTAGCCAAAGGCAAGTCAGCAAGAAAAAGCTGGAACATGACAAGAATAGCCCAGAATAATAAAATGCTGGTATTGTTACATTTTTTTAAATAAATTTTTTTAAATGACAAAAGTAGAAAATATTAAACCACCCACTATGTGGGCTTATAGATTTTATAGACACCAATGTTGTTTTATGAACAAAATAAGAAATTTCTTTCCTTTTATTGATCCCTGTTGGCATAATCTGCTATTTTTTATATAAATTTAGGTTCCATTTTCTTTTGTATTTTAATATCCTTCTTCCCTGTGGATGTATGATTTTAAGTTTAATATGTGGAAGGAGGAATCACACAGATGTCTGGAATTCTTATCTCTTCTCCCAATAGGTTTGTTTTTAATTCATTCTCTCACACTTGTACCTCTACCCTCCTTAATAAGAATGAAATCCCTTTTTATTCATTAGCATTTTAATAGAAAAAGAAGACTACAATAATGGTATATGCTATGTCCATATGCTGCGTTAAATATGACAGAGCATTCCGTAATTCCCAGAAGAAAAGTTTCATGCAGACTCAATAAAGTATTTTGATTGTATCAGTACTAGATATGGCATTATTTTCTTTTCACATAGCAATTATGGTAAAGAGCCCCTAAATGCCTAAAATTAACACTTGGTAATCTTGCCTATGTTGTGAGAGTATATGGCTTTCCAAAACTCTTTTAACTCTTATAAGGCACAATTGAAAAAAAAATGTATTTTAAATATGATGAAATTCTAATGTGAAACAGCCATTTTAGTTCTCTCTTGGGCTGCACAGTTTGATTAAGCTATCCCAGTCGTACTCCAAATTTATTACCTTGGAAATATTATTAACAGTTTTTCAAAACCTATGTTTCTCTCTGAAAGCATATTGAATGGATACTTCTTGTCAAACACATTATAGTATGCAATGGTCAACAGGAGTCAAAACAATTGCTCATTTGATATTCAAAACTATGCTCCAAGTTCCAGACTGTGACACATATGCTCAGTTGGCTTTGGGATGGAAATCACCAGGAAAAAGATAGCTAACAAATTAATGAATAACTTGTCATAATGTACAAGCTTTATTAACATAAAAGATAAATAAATAAGAAAAGCAAAACTTAAATCTATGAAACCACTTTTGATATTTTAACTTATTTTTTTAAACCATGATTGGAAATGCAACAGTTTCCAGTTATTTTAATAACTGCCTTATGATTAATATTTGAAGCAGTCAGGCATGTATTCCCAATTTAGAATAGAGTTACCTCTCCAGCTTTTAAATATCATCAATTTATATTTTCAGTGAATCTCCACCGACCAGCTTGAAAGAAGTGAAGACCTCATAGCTGGGTGCAAATAGGTTTATGGATCAGTTCTTTCTAAAGACCTCATTTCTATATGTGATGACTATTTTTAATCCTTTATCCTCCTTTTACTTTTTACCAATATTCAGCATTTTTTTATTATTCTTTTTCTTTTGAAACAGTTGCTTTCTTGAACAACTGTGATAGCACCCAATTTTAGTTTTTTCCCTAATCCTTTCCTGCCATTCTGCTGAAACTCTTATGTTAGCTTTGCCATTGCCCAGATACTTTTCAGCAGCTGTACTGAGGTATAATTTATAATAATAAATTTCACATATGTGAAGCGTACTATTCGCTAAGTTTGTACCTACGCACCTACCAGTAACAGATCCTACATTTAAGATAATACACAAATCCCTTTCTCTCAAGGGTTTCCTAGTGACTCTTTGTAATCCTTTTCTTTAGCCCATCTTTGCCTCCTTCTTATTCCCAGGCAATCATTCATCTGCATGCAGATACTATCGCTTAACTTTACTTTTCTACAATGTCATATAAATAAAATAATATAGTTTGTTCCTTTGCCATCTGGTTACATTCAAACAGCATAATTATTGTGAAACTCATCTACATTGTTACCTGTATCAACATTCATCAAAGTTTCATTCTTTCTTACTTCATAAACACAATTTGTCTATGCTTTTATCTGCTGAATGATATTTGAGTTGTTTCTAGGTTTTGATTATTGCAGGTAAAGCTGCTAAGAACATTTGTGTACAAGTCTCTAGATAGATATGTACTTTCATTTCTCCTATGTAAATGCCAAAATTGAAATGACTGGGTCATATGACAGTTGTATGTTTAACTTTTATAAAAAGTTGCCAAACTTTTTTTCAAAGTTGTTATATCATTTAGAGTAAACCAGGATTGTATCTGTACATTTTTGTTCCCTATTCACACCAATTCTTGATACAGTCAGACTTTTTAATTTTAGAAATTCTAACAAGTTCTTAGGGTTAAATGAATGTGGCTTTAATTTGCATTTCCTTAACTACTAATGATGTTAAACACATTATGATGTACTTACTTGAATCTTCGTATCATGTTTGATAAAGTGTCTGTTCAAGTCTGTACCTTATTTTAGCAGGTTGTTTTCCTCTCAGTGGTTTATGAAAAATATTTATATATTTAAGTAACAAGTACTTTACTAGACATTAGATTTGCAAATATTTTCTCCCAATCAATATTATTTTGCGTTGCTATTCTCTAAGCATTGTTTTTATAAGAGCAAGTTTTTAAATTTTGATAAAATACACCCTGGCCAGATATCTCAGTTGGTTAGAACATCATCCCAAAACACAGAGGTTGCTGGTTCCATCCCTAGCCAGGGCACACACAGGAGCAAATCGATGTGTCTGCCTCTTTCTCCTTCTCTCTCCTCCTTTCTCTCTCTCTAAAAATCAATACAATAAACAATTTTAAAAGAAACTATCTTTGATAAAACCCAATTTATCAATTCTTTGTCACATGACCATGCCTTTGGTACCGTCCGTAAAAAATCTTTGAGTCAAGCCCTGGCCGGTTGGCTCAGTGGTAGAGCGTCAGCCTGGCATGCAGGAGTCCTGGGCTCGATTCCTGGCCAGGGCACACAGGAGAGGCACCCATCTGCTTCTCCACCCCTCCCCCTCTCCTTGCTCTCTGTCTCTCTCTTCCCCTCCCGCAGCCAAAGCTCCATTGGACAAAAGTTGGCCCGGGCGCTGAGGATGGCTCCATGGCCTCTGCCTCAGGCACTAGAATGGCTCTGGATGCAACAGAGTGACACCCCAGAGGGGCAGAGCATCACCCCCTGGTGGGCGTGCTGGTGGATCTTGGTCGGGCGCATGCGGGAGTCTGTCTGACTGCCTCCCTGTTTCCAACTTCAGAAAAATCCAAAAAAAAAAAAAAATGTTTGAGTTAAGTCACAAATTTGTTTCCTATATTTTGTCCCAGAAGTTATATAATGTTAAGTTTTACATTTAGGTCCATAATGCACTTTATTTTTTTCTATGCAGTTATTGGTGTGAGTTAAGGTGTTGTTAGTTTACATATGGTTTTCCAATTACTTCAGCAACATTAGCTGAATAAACCTGACCATTTATTTGAGTCTTCCATCATTTTTCTCACAATGTTTTGTAATTTTTAGTGTATGATTCTTAAATATTTTTATCAAGTATACCTCTAAGTACTCTATTTATTTTGATACTATTTTAAATAATACTTTTATTGAAATTACATTCTCTAATTGTTTGTTGCTAGTATATAGGCATAACATTGATTTTTGTGTAATGATCTTTCATTCTACTACTTTGTTAAACTCACTTATTGGTTCCATTAGGTATTTTGTAGAGTCTATGGAATTTTCCACATAGATAATTATGTCATCTAATGAAGACAATTTTACTTCTTTTCAATCTAGATATTTAAAGTATATATACATATATCTTTTATTTTGTAGAGTGAGCTACCAGATTGAAGAAGTTCCATTATAGTTATCATTTGTTAAAAGTTTTTATTAAGAGTTTGAGTATTTTTTAATGTTTTTATTCTGTAATTATTTAGGTTATCATGTAATTTTTCCCCATTTGTTAATATGGTTGTAGTAATCTGGGTCTTATCAGGAGATAAAATCCCCACTTTAATGTAGACATAGTGAAAGAAATGTCCTTGTTTCTTACAAAGCATATATTGAAGTATTTGCTGGTAGCTGAAAGGCAATAAATTGATAACTGATCTGCCCACCCCTTTGGCTCGTCAGTGTATATATGCACCCTTCACGCACATTTTCACTCCCTTGAAACAAGAAAACAATCTAAAATATTCTAACAAGGTACATATATCCTTATCTCAGGAGAAGCTCTCACTCCTCCCCAAAATGAGATGACATAGTCCCAACATGTTTCTATTGCAGACCATATTAATCATTCCCCAAATTTAATCATGGTCTTATTGAAGATTTTATTACTTAAACTCTAAATCATAAAGTTAAACTTCCATAACTCATGCAGAAAATACATTTTTTAAAAAGAAAGGTAAAAAAAGAGAGGAGAATAGAATGATTAATATACACAAATATGAACATGTGTATAAAAAGCATAAGAAGTATATGCAGAGCAGCTGTAGACTTTATTTCTCTCACTTGTCCCAAGTTCATAGTTGATGTCTATGGCTTTCTGCTTTAACTACCCATTCAATATTTCCCTTGCTGGCAGCCATAACCTCAGCTTCTCTGTTTTCTTTAGCTGGAGGAGTGACTTATATATTCATTTCCAAATGCTTGGAATTCTGAGTCAGTCTGCCTTTTCCGGTTACTTTAGTTTTCCATTAACATGGCAGTACTGTTAGGCATTGCGGTCTGAGAGGCACCCCAGAGACTCCCCTTGATTCCAAACATAGTCCTCTTTATCTCCATGTGTAACATCAACAGTGATTTCTTCATGGTAATTAGGATCAATCATTTTAGCCAATAGATTATCTCCTTTTTTTATCCTTGGTTCAAGGCAAAAGGAGCCCAAAATGGGCCGATAAAATCCCTTACTTCTGACTCAATTAAATCATTATTTTGTATGTTGGAAGCATTCTCCTCTTAGAGAATAAGATCTTCCAACCAGCAGAGCTCATAGATGCCAGAGTAAAAAGCAAAAACTGCAAGTATAATTAGCTGTAATAATAAGAGTAACCATCCTCACTTCCAAGCTTGATTCCTGGAACTATGTAAACTGGATATAAGGAAACATCATAACATGATGTCTGATTCAAGGCATAAAATACATCCTATAAGATAGAATGCCATCCTTTTGGACTAGTGTTTCCAAATAGTGCCATAACTATGGTTTTAATACAAACATACTTCCTTTTATTGTGCTGCACTTTATTGTACTTTACAGATATTGTGTTCCTTACAAATTAAAGTTTTGTAGCAACCGTGTATCGAGCAAGCTGACTCATGCCATTTTTCCAACAGGAACAAATGATGGTTAGCATTTTTAAGCAATAAAGTGTTTTTTAATTAAGATATGTAAATTTTTAGACACAATATTTAGACACAATCTACTGTTCACTCAGTAGATTACAATAGAGTGTTAACATAATTTTCATATGCACTGGGAAACCAAAAAATTGTGACACTTTATTGTAATATTCACTTTTTTTGTGGTAGTCTAAAACTGAATTTGAAATATCTCCAAAGTATGTCTGTAAGCCATTGTACCAGTCAGTAAGGTCAGCCACTTCTTGGTAATGCAGTATATAAGAGAGCTGATCCATGAACTTGAGCCCATTACAATACTTTCTTAACATAAAAAGACTTCTTTGATTTGACAGTGTTATGTGGAATGACTTGATGTTAAGTAAGTCATTCTGTAACTGTGTGAATAGTGGTGCTTGCAGAGGAATTATGAGAAGGGAAAGCAAATCCATATCCAGAATATATGTCTACTTCACTAAGGTCAAATCTTTGCCCTCTACATTTTGGAAAAAGTGAAATATAACTAACCTTCCACAAGATGGTAGACTTGCTCCCTTTCCTCCACAAAATAGTGCCATATCAGATATTTAATGTTGCAGTGGCCAGGTCAGCCTTGGTTAGAGGCAGTCCATGTTGTTGATCTTCTGTTTTATCATCATGACCACTTTGTTTATGGGCTCATTCAGCAAGAACTGGAGTGGCTGGGCAAAGAAGTTGACTGCCATTTACACATTATGCTATTATGCCCACTGATTATTATTTTGTCCATTCTAATTAAGTTAAAAGTTTCCTCTGTGATAGATGTCCTTTGGTGGGCACTCACGTGAGATGCAGATAACCTCACAATTTGTATCTACTCTACAAGATCCATCAACATACTTCTTTCCCAAACTTACTTTTCACCAATTTTCTAATCTTGTTTCTCACAAGTCCATGGCTATGTACCTAAACCATTATCAACTACCCTTAAATTATTATGTGTATGTCATCTTCCCCAATTCTCCCTCAATACATGGTGAATAACAAAAGATTTTTGCTCAAACTTTTACTTGTTGGGAATACTTTTCTTCACTATAGATCTTCAGGGTCACCCTTAAATGAGTTAATAATGTTATAATATCCCATTTTGGGGTTGTAGCAGCCTATCATTTAAACCACTTCCAAAGCAGCACTTCCTCAGTTGTTTGATAATTAAAAACCCTTCATAAGTCCAAAGATTTGGAGTGGAGAAGAAAAGCCAATGCAGCAGAAGTTAGTGTCAAAAGAGTTAAAACCATCTATTTATGCAACTTACTTATACCTTGTTCATGAGCTATAATCAGGATGATAGCTTCATTGTACTGAACTAGTATGATGGTTTATGAAATGTCCAGATAATCAAGATCTCAGCAGACATTATAATGACAAAAAGCAGTGGAATTGTTTAAATCTGGTTTAACATAATTAACCCTTGAGCAACACAGGATCAGTGGCACTCACCCCTGTGCAATTGAGAATTCATGTGTAAGTTCTGACTGTGCCAAAACTTGTTATTCTTCAGTAAACATGGAGAATTGATTTCAGATCCCCTACGGATACTAAAATTCACAGATGATTAAGTTCCTTATATTAAGGGCATAGAACAAAGCAAAGTCAGACCTCCACTCTGTGAATTCTCAACCATGGATAGAGAATACTATTTTCAATCCACAATTGGTTGAATCCACAGATATAAAATCCAGGAATATGGAGGGTCCATTGTCCATTTATTTAAAAATATCTGCATAGAATTAGACCTGCACCATTCAAACTCATGCTGTTTACAGATCAGCTGTTCTGTGAAATTATACTGTTGAATTTGGCAGATCATAATAAAGTGCTTTTGTCATTCTTAAAAATTAGTATGGTGAAAAAAGCATGAGCCAAGTCAATAGTGTCATACCAAGTATCAAGGGTGATGTAGTTTGCTTCAGCGACTACACCTGGTACAGCAGCTACAATTGGAGTCACCATCTGATTATGTTTACAATAGTTCATGGTCATTCTCCATGACTGCTGCACAGGTAAAACTGGTGAACTAGATCGGGATGTGATAAATATTATCACTCCTGTTTCTTTCATATCTTCACAGTGGCATTAATTTCTTCAGTTCCACCAGGGATGTGGTATTGCTTCGAGTTTAATATACTCTCTTGGCAAGAAGTTTAAAGGGCTTCTATTTAATGTTTTTTACTATAGTTGCCCTCACCACATGGATTAGAGCTAGTGAGGGTATTCTGCTAATTGTCAAGTTTGTCTATTCCAATCATATATTTAGAAGCTGGAAGAATACCCACACAGTATTTGAAAACTTGCTGGAACCTCTGTAATTTAGATGTAAGACTTTACCTGATCAGCATAGTACTTTATTTTAACTGGTGAGCCACAGTAGCATTTCAAGTCACTAGCAATAAGGTTCAGTTCAGAGCCAGTGTCTAGTGATCACTGAAAGGTATGGGCATTTTTTTCCTTCAATACAAAGTTACTTTAGTCAATGGGTAGCTGAAGATCTCTTTGAGGAAAGCTTAAAGGAAGATTTACAGTGTGTTTTTGTGGTAACAGTGCATTGTTCTCCTTTAAGGCCACAGTCAAGGCCCCTGGGTCTGCGAATGGACTTACATTAGGAAACTGGGTGAGAGGCTATAATTCTCCACTTTGGCTCTCAAGTAAGGTTTATTGTTACTAGAATTAGAGTTTCTCTTATTATGTACATTAAGCAATATGCTAGTAAACTGTCCATTTATGTCATTCCTGTAGACATTGTGATCAATTAGCCACCACTAAAGATCTCTGCAGGTCAATGCATTCTAATTACTTGCATGTCCCTATTTCCCTTTATGGTTGATGTGACCACCTTGCTTTTGATGATTAAGTGCTGCTGCCTAGCCTCTGCTATTCTGGGATTCTATTCTTCTTCTTCTTCTTCTTTTTTTAATCCAGGGAACCCAGCTCAGTGGTGGCATCCCCTGCAGGCACAGTTGGCCTGCAATGGAGAGCCTTCACAGAGCTTTTGAGAGAGGTTTTTTTCACTAGTGCATTAATCAATGCCTGAGTAAAGCGAGTATTTCTAGGTCTTTTCATGGAACATACTTATGGGATGGCTGTGCTGGTCGCACGTTACAAATCCAGTCTTATATTTCTTTCTCCCTGAATCTCTGAATTCTCTTCTCAATCTATGTCAAGAAATCTCTGGCATCTTCATCTCGTTAAATAAATTTTATAATTGAGTTTATAGCCACTCAAGCAACCAAGTAAGGGGTTAGACCCACACCCAGCTGCACAAGTGAATACATTAACTCTGGAAACTTTGTTAGATGCACTTATATCAATGAATTCAGCACCATCTTGTGAAATAGTATGCCCTCTGGTTTAACAGCCTTAAAATCTATTTGCACATGTTTCTGCTGTTACATATTAGTAAGCTCTTGCAACTTTTCAATGTATAAGTAATTTGTATTTCTAGGTGGGGAATAGTACATTGAGATTTAATACTAATTATGAGTACAGTGGCAACAGATTGTTGCAATGTATCCAGAGGAAAAAGTTCATTATCTTTCATGATTATGGGTTATCATAGAGTTTTCAACATGAGGATGTGTAATATCCTTGGCCCTTGGAGGGAAAGCTTCTACTTCCGAGGGAGTCTCAACATGACTAAGGGTTTCAAGATGGTCAATTTCTGGGTCCAATGAGATGTCCCCATTTTGAGTTTCTGGATTGAATTCCTTCCTAATTAATGCCTTGATTTTCACATGAGAAACTAAGAGAGACTAAATTCAACTGTCATTGTAATACAGCAACTCCTATTATTGAAAATTGTGCTTGATTTTTAGTAATATCAGCCCTGTGACTATTGAAAAGAAAAGATATTTTAGGGCTGACATGGAAGCTGTCTGATGATCACAATTAAAATTCAGGTGCTATTATACCACTTCAGGTATAACATAAGAATCTTCCAACAGGATACTCTTATTTCTCTTATCCTGGCCTTTGTTTTTTTTGTTGTTGTTTGTTTGTTCCATACACTTATTTATACATAGATTATAAAGTAAATATTATTTTATACATATGCTTATTATTTTTACTTCAAACAGTAGCTTACCTTTTAAAGATATTTAAATTTAAAGTTTTTAAATTTATGCATATAATTACCATTTCCAGTCATTTTTATCTCTTTATGTATATCAACATTTTCATTTGATATCTTTTTCCTTTTCTTTGAAGGACTCCTTTTAATATATTTGGTAGTGCTGGTTGGTGGTTGATGAATTCCTGAAGCTTGTCTATGTCTGAAAATATCTTTATTTTTATACATTTTGACATTTTTTTTCTTTGGTATAGATTTATAGGTTGTCAGGTTATTTTTATTTTGTATATTTTGTTTTTATTTTCTATTAGCATGTATGATACCTAAACAGAAATAATGCAATGCATTCTTATCCTTTGGCCTGCATTATTTCTGATTTAAACTTCTCTGATTATTTCCTTTGACTCTAAGCATGTAATCTGGCATTTTGTTTCGCATGCTTTTAAAATATTCTCTTTATAACTGGTTTTAAGCACTTTGATTATAATTTCCCTTCATAATTCTTGTGCTTAGGTTTTGCTGAGACTCTTTGTATCTGTGAGTTAATAGTTTTCAATAAATTTAAAATGTCAACTATTGCTTCTTCTTTTTGGTTATTTGTATTGCTCTCATTTCCTTAGAGGATTCCAATTAAATTTATATTGTTATTTAAATTTTTCCCGTAAGCTCACTTATCTTTAAAAATATTTTTCTATTTTTGTTTTATTTGGGATATTTTCTAAATTTGTGTTTTCATGTTCACTTATCTCATCTAGTGTATTTTTTATCTTATATATTTTAGTTTCCATATTTAAAATTTTAACATTTATTATTATATCCTTTTATACTTCAACTTGTTTAATATTTCCCCTAATTCTTTTCCACCTGTACAAGACCATAACATCATTTGCTCGCTGAATCTATTATGACCTCATCTTCAATTACACTCCCCTTTGTTCACCAAGTAATATTTGGGATATACTAAAATAGCTATGTGCCATTTTTTTAATGGAAATTCAAAAAATAACTGAGCATCTTATGTGCTCAGTTTATGTGATGTTCCAAATAACTTCATCTTGTGACATTTACGAACTTCTCTACTTACTTTATTTACCTACACAGCACTGATCCCCAATAGACCTCCTATGTACTTTATTTATATATTTGTTAATAATCTGTTTTCTCCCACCAGAAGGTAAGCTCTATGAGGGTAACTATTTGCACCAGTTTCTCCCAGAGTTGTATTGCAGTGTCAACAATCACAACACATATTGACATTTTCTAAATATCTGCTGAATGAATAAACAAGTGTTTAAATAATTAATTTATTGGTTGATTGATTTGGGAGCAAAGTTTTTCTTAAAAGATAAAATGGAGAATAAAAAAATATAAGAGAAAGTAAAACAGAGACTGTTGTATAAATCACAGTGCTTTCTTTTCATCATCTTCCACTTTCCTGATTACAGTTAAAAAAATATCATTTGGAAGTGGGCCGTGATATATTTTGTGGTTTTCTGAGCACTTAGCTTTAAGCTGAATGTCCTACTAGAAGCAGTCACCTAATGAAATGAACCACTAACCACTTGCTCCACATTTAGTTTATTTTTGTTCTCTAAGATACATGTTTTTTCTGACTGTTTCTGTGAACCACTTTTTCTTTATTCATCAAGAAGAACTTGCATACACTTGACTCATTTGTCCCCTGATTCAGACTGAAGGGTGTTTGGAAGGGCAGTTTTGTACACAGAGGAAAGAGTGATGTTTTAATTTTCATTTCCTTATTCCTTTGAAAGTCAACTTTGTAAATCTTGCTATCTATGTAATGAGACTTTTGAACTTGTGTTACACTTAAGGATTTCACAAAAAGAATATTATATTACAGTGTCTTATTCTAGTTTCTAAATGTCGGCATTGATATTACCAGACAGCATAAAGATATCCATCATCAGAAAGCTTATCGACTGTTCAGAATAGTTCTATCAATATCTAATTTACCGTCTGATCTAATGCACAGTCAGCCAGTGCAGTGCCAATGCCAATGGTGATGGCGGTCAGCTCTTTCATTTGAGAAGGATATCTTGTCTTCCCTCTTCAGACAATAAGAAAAGCCTTAATTTTATCCTTGGACTCTACACACAGAGATTATCTTTATGTGTTAGAAAAGAAAATGCTAACACAAACACCAACTTTTTTGTTCTTGTTCCTGTATAGTTTAACATGATTATGTAGCAGCCACCAGTTTTACATTTTGAAAAGAACCAAGGATTTTTAAAACATTCAATAAAATTATTATTGAACTCATGAATAGCAAACCCTTGTTCATCACTAATAATGAATTCTTGCCTATTTGCAACTACGTATCTAAGTCTCTGTGCAACTGTGACATTCAATTTGATATGGCTCTTTGAAGGGACAATTTAGATAAAGTATAAAAGTAGCTTATTCACTTCCCAGGGTTCATTTCTGATTCCAAGTCCTTCTTTTACATATTCTTCAGTTTTTCTATTTGTGCAGTCACATTTTTTTTCTTTTTGAGTGAAGTAACAGAACTTTACCCAAATTATAGTTAGAAAATTATTCTTTTTGTTGGAAATAGCTTTCTATCACACATAAATGGATCATCATACCTAAAGGACAACTCTGTATTTAATTAACTCTAATTCATCAAGTAATTACTGATAACTATATATGTTTTAAACACTGGGCTAGTCATTGTGGACAAAACAACCAATGAACATACTCAGAGTTTATGGTCTAGTAGATGAGAAACACAGAAATTCAAAAACTCATCATTGCCTGACCAGGCGGTAGCACAGTGGGTAGAGCATCAAACTGGTATGCGGAAGGACCCAGGTTCGAGACCCCGAGATCACCAGCTTGAGCACGGGCTCATCTGGCTTGAGCAAAAAGCTCACCAGCTTGGACCCAAGGTCACTGGCTCCAGCAAGGGGTTACTTAGTCTGCCGAAAGCCCACGGTCAAGACACATATGAGAAAGCAATCAATGAACAACTAAGGTGTCACAATGAAAAACGGATGATTGATGCTCTCATCTCTTTCCGTTCCTGTCTGTCTGTCCCTATCTATCCCTCTCTCTGACTCTGTAAAAAAAAACAAAAACCTCATTGTTAATCTGAGTTTGCACATTTTAGTATATGCATCTCATTTTTTGATATTGTGTATAATTTAGAAAGTCTTTAGTAATTTAAGAAGCCCACTTTTAGAGCAAGTTAAATCATTAAAAACTATTTAATATATAAACATAAGTTAAAAATTTAGAAACTTTGGTTTCCCTAACTTGCTTGTTCACTTTTTATGCTTTCCACCCTTCTCAAATGAAAGAGCCATCACCACAGTAACATTGCAAATCTGAAGGTGAAGCTGAGTCTTAACCATCTTTTCTTAAAAGTGTTTAGAGTTAATTTTTTTTATTTTAAGATTTTATTTATCATTTTAGAGAGGAGAGAGAGGGAAGGTGGGGAGGAACAGGAAGCGTCAACTCCCATATGTGTCTTGACCAGGCAAGCCCAGAGTTTCCAATTGGCAATCTCAGTGTGCCAGATCGATGCTTTATCCACTGCACCACCACAGGTCAGGTAGCAATCATTTTTATTATTATTATTCCTTTTTAGGGAGGAGAGAGAGAAGGAGAGAGAGAGAGAGAGAGAGAGAGAAGAGAGAGACAGAGAGAGAGAAGGGGGAGGAGCTGGAAGCATCAACTCCCATATGTGCTTTGACGAGGCAAGCCCAGGGTTTCAAACCGGCGACCTCAGCATTTCCAGGTCGACGCTTTATCCACTGTGCCACCACAGGTCAGGCATCAGGTAGCAATCTTTTGTTATTATTGATTTTAGAGAGAGAAAAGAATGGAGAGAAAGAACAAGAGAAACAATGATTTGTTGTTCCACTGGTTTATGCGTTTATTGGTCAGTCTTGTTTGTGCCCTGACTGAGGAGCTAACCTGCAACCTTTGCATGTTGAGAAAATGCTCTCAGTGACCTAGCTACCCAGCTGAGGCATTATATAAAATATGTTATAGCAGATTGAGAACTGAGCAAAATATTGAAAGGACAAAAACTGATGGTAATGACATTTCTTTCCTCCCCTGATAAAAATACAAAAACAGAAAACTTTGCAATTGTTTAAAATGTTCCTCAATTCCAAGTGCTTACTGAAGTGATGGCAAAAGCATTTGCTCCTCTGTTGGTACCAATTCACTTTAGAAATCTATCAGAAGGCATATACATAGCATAGGCAGACATCCAGGATATCAGCAGAGAGGATTATGGTACAAATATGGCATTTAAATACTGACTAAAATCATATAATTTCTGCCAAAACTCAGAAAATATAGATCTAAGATCTTCACAGTATGTTGGAGGGCAGTTATGTTTAATAAAAGGGTGACCAATCTAATGTAGGAAAATAAGAAGACCCTGTAGACCATCAGTTCAGAGGGAAGATTTTTGGTGGGAAGATCTAAGCTTCAAAAGCTTCCAGATTTCAGCCTCCAAGTATAAAGCTGGCCATTGAAGTATGAAAGTTGTTATGATGCTTTATCACTCAAAAACTAAAAGGTTTAAATTTGATCTATAAGAGTTTGCTACTGCAGCATAGCAAAGTACTTCACATTTAATGGTTTAAAATAACAATCATTATTTTCTTTTCTCACATGTTCAAAGGTCAGCCAGGGTTGGCTGATCATAGCTGTGCTTGGCTCAGCCTGTTTGACTCTTATCCTTGGGCTGTTTGTTTTCCTCTGGAGACCAGCAGGCTAGCTGAGGCATAGCTTTCTCATAGTGATGTCACAGGGCAAAAGAAACCTCTGTGGCTTCTTAAGAATATGGTCTGCACAAGCATCTTGTCATTTCTTCTACATAGTATTGGCTAAGGCACGTCACATGGTCAATTCTGAAATCAAAGGCTAATAAAATTCATTCTGCTTCTTTAGGGGAAGTAGTTTAACTAAACAGAAGGAAGAATGGTAAGTGCCAATTAGTGCAATCTTCCTGGGAGCCAATATAAATTCATGTGTTCTGTCCCTCTGCAGAGGCCTTCAAACTGTTCTAAATTCACCTCTGATTTCTAGCCAAACCACATGGAGATAAAATTAGTCTTCTGTTGTTGCTGTGAAAAATTATGACCAACTTAAGGGACTTAAAAACAACAAAAGTTTGTTTCATTTTACTTTTCAATTATAGTTGGTATTTAATACTGTTTTATATTAGTTTAAAGTATAAAGCAAAGTGTGTGGACAGTTGTACTATATATGAAGTGATCTCCCCAAATAATTCTCGTACCTGTCTGGCACCATACATAGATATTACAATATTATTGACTATATTGCCTATGCTGTACTTTACAACTATGTGACTCTTTTGTAACTACCAATTTGTACTTCTTAATCCCTTCATCTTTTTTTACCCAGCCCCTCCAACCCCCCTACCCTCTGGCAATCCTCCTTTCAAGTTTAAAAACAGTTTTGTAGAAGACAAGATCAATAGAGTATTACTGGGATGAAGTTGAAGTGTAGACAGGGCTTTGTTCCTTCTGGAATTGCTAGGAAAGAATTCATTTCCTTGCGTTTCCCAGCTCCCACATACCATCTGTACTCCTTGGCTCAGGCTCCCTCCTCCACCTTTAAAGCCGGCAAATTTAATCTGAGTCTTTTTCATGCTGCCATCCCCCTGGTTCTTATCTGCTTTCATCTTTCCCTTTAATGACACTTGTAATAACACTGACATCTTACCTGGATAATTCAAGATAATGACCCTTTTTAAGGTCAGTGCATATGCATCTTTGATTTCATCTGCAAACTTAATTCAAATCTGCTATGTAAAGTAACATATCGATAGGTTCTGAGAATTAGAATGTAAACATTTTTTTTAAATGGGCATTAATATTCTCACTGTTAAAGAAAAAGATGCCATGACACTTGCTAAAGAAAGGTATAGAATACTTTATTAAAGGGAGTTACTATCATGGGATTTTGTGGTAGGGGACAGAGACAGGGCTCAACTCAATACAACAAAGGAAAGCAGGAATGTAGAGCCAACTAGCAAGGTAGAAGGTAGTGGATTCACAATAACTAAGAAACATTAAGAATTAAGGGATGATGTCTATCTAAACAAACCTAAAAGGATTCTCCCTGAAGGCAGATTACAGTGATCGGACATACCTGGGGGATGATGGAAGATGAGGAACCCGATCTGATATCGAGGGTGTAGGATTATGCCTAAACTGACTTAGAATTCTTGCTAATATTAGACCAAGAAAGACAGATATGGAAGCCCAAAGTTGAGAAGCCTTTTCACAGGAGCCTGACTGGAGTTGGTAAAGAAAAGAATCTTTGTCACTACCACAGAGATCATATCATTTTATATTATTAACACTTTCTAAGAAACAAGAGTGTGTATGTTCTTGGAGGATGATGAAGTGTTTAATTTACCTCCCTTTTATCCTAGAGTATTTTTTTAAAATAACATTTATTACTAGAGCATTATGTATGGGAGTGTCTTTGATAATATAATCATCTGGAGAAAGAGAAATATTAGTTGTGGCAACAGTATTCCCAGCTTTAAACTCTTGTTTTTGTTGTCCCTGACTACCATCAGTTGTGATGGAGCAAATGAAATTTCTAGGTGTGTGTAGATGTGTAAATGTGGGGGTAGGGAGAGCTCTGTTGGACCAGCCATAATAAGACAATCTAATAGCAACTTCACTATTTAACCATGTTGCACAGGCTGATAATTTTCACAGGATTTATGAAAAGCACTTTCCTTTTTTTTTCCTTGTTTTTCTAATTTAACAACCTCATTACTCAAAGGAGCATAAACAAAACACAGAGATATATTGGTAGTGCTGTGGTTAGTTACATCAAGTGTGTCATTAATGTGATATGGAAGAGACGAGTAAATAATATCATAGTCAGGTTTTGGCTAGGCTACTAAACATGATAACTGAAATATGGCATAAATCATGGTCCAGATTTTGGAAAGCATGAAATTAAGAGCAGAAATACTCCTCTTCCTGCTTTTTTCCTGCAGATCAACTTCCATCTATCTCTGATATCATGGTGCAAGCTTTCATTATATCACATCTTGCAAGTGGCATCCTGGCTACAATAGTGTTCATTCTAATACCTAGTATCTATGACTAGTAATTGCTAACAAAATGATTGTGTTCTAAAATTCAAATATGGCATCTTTCCCTTAATTTGAACTGATCGATGTAGTCAAGAAGTAACTTTAAATTTCTTAGTTAAATAGAAGTTCTTAAGAATATGGCCTCTGCATTTTATGAATTTGACTCCAATGGCAAGAGAAGTGAAGGCAAAAATTAATGAATGGGACTACATCAGACTAAGAAGTTTTTGCTCAGCAAGAGAAACTGATAACAAAATAAACAGAAAGCCAACTAAATGGGAAATGATATTTTCAAACAACAGCTCAGATAAGGGCCTAATATCCAAAATATACAAAGAACTCATAAAACTCAACAACAAACAAACAAACAATCCAATAAAAAAATGGGAAGAGGACATGAACAGACACTTCTCCCAGGAAGAAATACAAATGGCCAACAGATATATGAAAAGATGCTCATCTTCTTTAGTTATTAGAGAAATGCAAATCAAAACTGCAATGAGATACCACCTCACACCTGTTAGATTAGCTATTATTAACAAGAAAGGTAATAGCAAATGTTGGAGAGGCTGTGGAGAAAAAGGAACCCTCATACACTGTTGGTGGGAATGTAAAGTAGTACAACCATTATGGAAGAAAGTATGGTGGTTCCTCAAAAAACTGAAAATAGAACTACCTTATGACCCAGCAATCCCTCTACTGGGTATATACCCCAAAAACTCAGAAACATTGATATGTAAAGACACATGCAGCCCCATGTTTATTGCAGCATTGTTCACAGTGGCCAGGACATGGAAACAACCAAAAAGCCCGTCAATAGATGACTGGATAAAGAAGATGTGGCACATATACACTATGGAATACTACTCAGCCATAAGAAATGATGACATCGGATCATTTACAGCAAAATGGTGGGATCTTGATAACATGATACGAAGTGAAATAAGTAAATCAGAAAAAACCAGGAACTGCATTATTCCATACGTAGGTGGGACATAAAAGTGAAACTAAGAGACATTGATAAGAGTGTGGTGGTTATGGGGGGAGGGGGGAATGGGAGAGGGAAAGGGGGAGGGGGAGGGGCACAAAGAAAACTAGATAGAAGGTGACAGAGGACAATCTGACTTTGGGTGATGGGTATGCAACATAATTGAAAGACAAGATAACCTGGACTTGTTGATCTTTGAATATATGTAACCTGATTTATTGATGTCGCCCCATTAAAAAAATAAAATTATAATTAAAAAAAAAAAAAGAATATGGCCTCTGTTCATCATTATACCTCATCTCTTGTCACTCCCTTGTAAGCACTTTTCATGTAGCCATAGTAGACTATTTGTGAGTTTAAGAATATTGGACAGTTTAAAAAAAATGTGCTTTTCCATAAGCTTAATTTTTCCTTAGATCAATCTTTCTCATATTTTATATCACAGCTTAAACATATTTTGTTCCAAATTTCCATGATCCCAAACCCATGTAAAACTTTTTTTTTCTGAATCCCTGTAAACAACTGTGATGGCCCTGGCCGGTTGGCTCAGTGGTAGAGCATCGGCCTGGTGTGCGGAAGTCCCGGGTTCGATTCCGGCCAGGGCACACAGGAGAGGCGGCCATCTGCTTCTCCACCCCTCCCCCTCTCCTTCCTCTCTGTCACTCTCTTCCCCTCCTGCACCCGAGGCTCCATTGGTGCAAAAGATGGCCGGGGCACTGGGTATGGCTCTTTGGCCTCTGCCCCAGGCGCTAGAGTGGCTCTGGTCACGACAGAGCGACACCTCGGATAGGCAGAGCATCGCCCCCTGGTGGGCGTGCCGGTGGATCCTTGTCGCGCATGCGGGACTCTGTCTGCCTCCCCGTTTCCAGCTTCAGAAAAATACAAAAAACAAACAAACAAACAAAAAAAAAACTGTGCAAAATAAAAAATATATAATTACCAGTAATATTATTGTTGATTCTTGTTTTCTTTCTTTCATTAGTATTTAATCCTCTTGTAAAGGCGTCATATCTTATTTTACTTCAAATGCAGATATGCATAGTTCCAAAATTTGGAATAATCTTTCATTCCAAAATGTATTAATCAGTCATTATTTAACACCCAAAGCTTATTGCCTTACAAAATCAATTTCACATACTTCAAAGATACTTTTTACAAAATAATGTCTCCTGGAGAAATTAAAGTCTTAATAGAAGACTTTTCCTTTTTAATGTGAAACACTTTATAAAAGAAATACTATAGTTTTCTGGAGTTGAACAGTAGTTTCTTTGAATGTTACATTATGCAGAGATTGAGCCATAATACAACACATGATATTTTTTATAATCACACATGAGAGACTTCCAAATTAGAGACACACCAAAGGTACAAATTCAAATTGCATCTCAGATTAAATAATCAGCTGAGTACTGAATTAGGGTATGTAATCATCATGACTTTCTAACTATTGAATTCATGGTTTAGGCAAACATATTCTTCAAGTATGAGTCCTGTGGCACTTAGTATTTAACAAAAGATTCAAGACATATCCTGATACTGATGCTAAAATAAGGAGTGTAATTTTGGAGTACAGTGTGCATGTTGAGACTGATTTATATGGCATTAAATATTCAATGTAAATTTGCAAATTGGGAAGTTATTATCCAGGTTATTGTCTAGAGTCTTTTTAGATGGAAAAGAGTGATAAATCTCAAATCAGCGTATATTTGATCATAGTTTTTGCCTAGACAAGACAGCTGTCCCCAGATATCAAAGAAATTTTTCTGATGCTGTCAAACATGCAATCAAGCAGGTTTATAACTACTATGGTAAAAGTGACTATGAGAAGCTGGAGCAAATGCAGGAGGATGTTGTGACAAGAAGTAGGGAAAGAAACATGGGATTATTATTAGAAGGTACCACTGCAAAGTAAAGAAATAGCATTTTTGGCTAAAGAAGAAGGTTAAAGTATAGGTGAGTCTCATACTAGGACAATTCATGGATACCAAGCTATGCAGACCATCGGATCTTTCCATTGTAGATAGCGAGACAAGACATTCTTGATAGCTATGATTTTTATGTTTAATTAGTAACTATGCATTATTAAAAAGACAGAAACTACTCTGAATTCTTTAGGACTATAATATAGTTAAGTTATTCTAAACAACTCATTCAGAATGTAGGACACAACTTGAAGTTTTGAAATTTCTGTAGTAAATCCATACATCAAAATTAAATGTCACCTAGAAACTTAACAATAAATAATATATTTAAAATGGAGGCTAGCATTATTCTAATTTCAAAACCAGATAGAGACATTAAAAAGAAAAAAAAGATTATAAGCCAATGTTTTTAATAAACACTGATAATAAAATATTCAACAAAATATTAACAAATCAGATCCAGAAATACATTAAAAAGATTATACAGGATAATCAAATAAGGTTGGTACAGTATTTGCAGGTCAATAAACATGATACACTCCATAAACAAATGAAGGATATAACCACATAAACATATAAAAAAAGCAAAAAAGTCATATGATAAAATTAAACCCCCATTTATAAGTAAAACTCTCAGCAAAGGAGGAATAAAAAGAACATACCTCAACATAATAAAGGTCATATATGACATGCCTCAGCCGACATCATTCTTAATGGGCCGAAACTACAAGCATTTCCCTTAAGATTGTGAACAAGATAAGAATGTCCACTTTCAACCCTGTCCTAGTTAAAGTAGTCCGACAAAAAGAAGATATAAAATGTATTCAAGTTTAAAAGAAAAATCTAACACTGTCATTATTTGCAGATGACATGACACTGTACACAGAGAACCTTAAAGATCCCCCAAAAAACTATTATAATTAATAAATAAATTTAGTAAAGTAGCAGAATACAAAATACATATATAATTGTATTTTTATGCACCAATAATAAACTATCAGAAAGGGAAACTAAAAAAACAATTCTGTTCACAATTGCTTCAAAAAGAATAAAACACATAGAAAAAAATTTAACCAAGGTTATAAAAGATCTGTACTCAGAAAATTAAAAGGTATTGAAGAAAGAAACTGAAGATAATGCAAATAAATGGAAGCAGATACCATGTTCACAGATAGAATTAATACCATTATAATGTCATACTACCCAAAGCAATCTACAGATTCTTTTCAAAGTACCAATGGCATATTTCACAGAACTATATCAAATAATTCAGAAATTTACATGGAACTGTAAGCAGTTAAATTACAATAATTTCTTGTAAGAGCTGAGTCGCAGAATTTCCTGCAAGGATTTAAGGCACTATTGATAGCTACAAGCTTAGTTTACAAACCTTAAACTTTATTTTGTTGGCTAAGAAATACAGGGAGTTCTAGTGCAGAAGTTCGTAGAGACATCACAACCCAGCTGTTCCTGGGAGACACCTGCCCCCGCTGCCTTGAAAATTTACCAAGGACACCAGATAGGGCCATGCTGATTAGGCCTGTGCTACATCAGAAGAACTTGTAGAGGCGAGATTCCTTCAAACTGGACTCCTACTTCCCGCACACTATTACGTGACTAACTGCTTGGACATTTTCCTTTCTTTTTTTTTTTTTTTTTTGCCCCTTACACCAACAATCACTGACTTCTATAAA
The DNA here is from genome assembly GCF_036850995.1 of Saccopteryx leptura. Lineage (NCBI taxonomy): Eukaryota > Metazoa > Chordata > Mammalia > Chiroptera > Emballonuridae > Saccopteryx > Saccopteryx leptura. Next base: position 78,365,740 of record NC_089507.1, on the reverse strand, counting down.
AACATGCAGCACCAGGAGAGTGTAGGACAGTTATTTTGGACAGTAGTCACCTGCCTTATCAGGTGGCTGCAATTTGAAATTAAAGATGCTCTAATACTTATTCAGTCACCATCTCTCATTAAATTGGCAAAAAGGGACAATAGACAACACAAATTCTGACCTGTTCCTGTAACAGAATCAAAAAAGACCCTGAAGAGCAACAGCAATCTTGAGAAAGAAGAAAAAAGTTGGAGAAATATGCTCCTGGATATCAAATTATACGACAAAGCCATAGTAATTAAAACATCACAGTACTTGCATAAAAAACAGACATATAAGTTAATGAAAGAGAATAAAGAGCCTAGAAATAAACCCATGCCTTTGTGGTCAATTAATATTTGACAAATGAGGCAAGAGCATACAATGGGGTAAGACAGTCTATTCAATACATGATGTTTAGAAAATTGGGCAAATACATGCAAAAAATAAAATAATATTTGACGACTGTCTTACACCATACACAACAGTTAACTCAGAATGGATTAAAGACTTAAATATTAGACTCAAAACCATAAAACCTCTAGAAGAAAACGTAGTCAGTAAAATCTCAGAAATTTCTCATAGCAATATTTTCTCTGATATTACCCCAAGCAAGGAAAATTAAAAAATAAACAAATGAGACTACATCAAACTAAAAAGTTTTTGCACAGCAAACAAAACCATGAACAAAACGAAAAAACAACCCACTGAATGAGAGAATATATTTACCAATACATCTAACAAGTACTTAATAGCCACAATTTATAAGAAACTTATTTAACTCAACACCAGAAGAAATGAGCAAAAGGCCTGAATAGACACATTTCCAAACAGGACATACAGATGGCCAATAGACATATGAAAAGATGTTAAACATCACTAATCATGAGAAAAATACAAATTAAAACCAAACAGCTATCCGAAAGGCCACATTTTTTACACTTATTTTCTGTTTTGTTTTTTGTTTTAAATAGCCATCCTAATGAGTGTGGATTGGCACCTCATTGACTTAACTGGCACCCCAAACGTAACAAAAAATAAGTGTCAAAAATGTGAGGAAAAGGAACTTTTATGAACTGTTGGTGGGAATGCAGATTGGTACAGTCACTGTGGAAAGCAGTATAGAGTTATCTAAAAAATTTAAAAATGGAACTGACTTATGGCCTAGCTATTTTACTTCTGAGAATATATACAAAAAAACTTAAAACACTAATTACTACAGCCAAGATTTACAGGTAGCCCAAGTGGCCATCAGTAGATGAGTGGATAAAAAACCTGTGGTACATTTATAAAATGGAATACTAATCAGTCATAAAAAAGAAAGTCTGTCATTTTGTGACAGCATGAATGGGTCTGAGAGTATTATGCTAAGAGAAAAAAGAAGTCAGAGAAAGACAAGTACATATCACATATCACTTAAAACTAAGCAAATGTTTTTTAAAATTTTATTTAGAAAGTTAAATTTAATGAGGCAACATTGATCAATAAAAGTATATAGGTTTCAGGTGAACTGTTAATTATGTTGTGTACCCATCATCCAAAGTTAAATCACTTTCTGTCACCATACATTTGTCATTCTTTACTCTCCTCTCCACCATCATCTCATTTAAAGCCCATTTTTCCTCCAAAATACTGTAGTTTGTAACAGTCTTATATAAGTTATTTCATTAGTAGGTTAGTGGAAATTTATCATTTAAAAGCAAACATTTCTTTTAAATTTCCATTTAAAGTTCAATTTATTTCATTTATTTAGTTGTGGTGTGTGTTTATGTACATTTATTGTATCCTAATAAATAGGAATATTTAAAACTAAATGAAAATAGACATTTTAGGCACACACATACACACACACACACACACACACACACACACACTGGGAAAAGGACATACTATTTATGAAGTGATCTAAAATATTTTTCTAATCTATACCTGCAAATTACATATTTAATATTTATATTCCAAATGAATAAACTAAATAACTCCCTTTAAAATAACCAATGACCTTGAATAGATATTTTCCTTTTCTTTTTCTTTTTTTTTTTTTTTTACAGAGACAGAGAGAGTCAGAGATAGGGATAGACAGACAGGAACAGAGAGAGATGAGAAGTATTAATCATCAGTTTTGCGTTGTGACACCTTAGTTGTTCATTGATTGCTATCTCATATGTGCCTTGACCAGGGGCTACAGCAGACCAAGTGACTCCTTGCTCGAGCCAGCGAACTTGGGCTCAAGCTAGTGAGCTTTGCTAAATCAGATGAGCCCGGGCTCAAGCTGGTGACCTTGGGGTCTTGAACCTGGATCCTCTGCATGCCAGTCTGGTGCTCTATATACTGTGCCACCGCCTGGTCAGGCTTGAATAGATATTTTTCAAAAGAAAAAAGAACACTTGCACACTGCTTGTGGTAACATAAATTGGTAAAACCATTATGGGAAGTGTAGAGTTTCTTCAGAAAGTTCAAAATTGAATTACCATGTGATCTAACCATTTTATTCTGGATATAAATCCAAAGGAAATGAAATGAGGATCTCGAAGACATATATGCACTCCCACGTTTATTGCTGCAACATTCACAATAACCAAGATATAAAAATAACCTAAATGTCCTTCGATAGATAAATAGATTTTAATAATGTGAGATGCACACATACAGAAATATCTGCAACAACATTAATGAACCTGTAGAATATTATACTAAGTGAAATAAGCCAGACACGGAAAGATAAATGCTGCATGATCTCACTTGCATGTGGAATCTAAATAGTAAAATGCTCAGAAGCAGAGTAAGATAGTGTTTTTTAGGGCTTGGAGGGTAAAGGGAACTATTGGTGAAAAGGTACAGTTTCAGTTATGCAAGATGAATAAGTTCTGGACTTCTAATGTACAGAAATAAGACTACAGTGAACAATGTTGTACTGTATTCTTAACATTTGCCTTTAGGGTAGATCTTAGGTGTTCTTATCACACTAAGAAAAAAGAAGAAAATGCAACTCTGTAAAGTGATACATAGCTCAGTAGCTTGATTGCATAGATTATTTCACAATGTGTTTATACATAAAAATGTCAGGTTGTATGTCATAAATATATATATATAATTTTTATTTGTCAATTATACCTTAATAATGCTGGAAATGAAAAAGAAACACTAAACATTAACAAAGAAATTTCAAAGCAAGGTCAAAATAATTGTCCAAGATATATATATTTTTCCCATAGGCAGAATATTATTGTTATGGATATAAGCTACTATATGGTTAAGAGTCCATCAGTAATTAATTTGTTGGCCATTATTTATATTTGATTAAAGAGCATACATATAATTGTTTGGTGTATATCATTTTTTAAAAATAAATCATAATCCAACTTTAAAATATGAGTGCCTATCATACAATATTTACTCTATTATCCCAGTCTTGGTATTTGTATTTTAAATATTAGGTTATTTGATTAGAAAAAATGCTTTATAATGTTGTTTTTTGTATTGTTCATTAAAAACTGTTCATTGTATGCCCACTTTTGGAGCTTTGTTGAGGCTCCTTCATACATTCCAGTGAGCAAGACAGATTAGGCTCCTGCTCTGAGCAGATGGTCTTACAGTGGGGAGATATAGATCCTACTCTAATAAAACAATTTAAAAAGACATAAGATTTTTTCAAATGCTAAGAAGTAAAATCAACAGGAAAATGTGGTTAAAATGAAGGAATCTTATAGATTCCTGGATGAAGAGGTCCTCCCAGATATTTTAAATTTAGATCCAAAGTATATAAAAAGTAATTGTTAGAATTTCTGGGGAAAAATATTTGCAGGCAGTGAGAACAGCTACTGCACAATCCTTGAGAATGTCCAGATCTTGGCATTTCTAAGAAAACCAAATAACTGCACAGAGTTAGGCTGAACCACATGGCTACCAGCAAAGTGGAGCCAGGCCTGTGATAGATTTAATTCACAATAGGAAACAGTACTCAATACCACTGTATGGGTTAGGAAAATGCCCTGCAGCAGGACAACATTTAGAAATTGAGCAGAGGAGAGGAACCCGAAAAACAGACAGAGATAAAGTACTAGTGAGGCTGGAGAAAAACCAGGGGAAATAATCAATGAAGCCCGGAAGATAAATGTTGAAGGAACAGGAGAGGGTGATTAGCTGTGCCAAATGCTTGTGAGATAAAAACAGAGGGAGTTTTTAAAGATGAGATCCAGGCTCAGAAAGAATAATGTGGTAGAGGAGGGGCATAGTGAAAGAATGGTGGAATTAACAGATTAGAATTTCCAATGAAAATTTTGAAAGTTGATATACTAAGAGTCCTGAGTAATAGCTGAAAAAAAAATTGAGATTTTAGAAATATCACAACAAATATAAAAAATTCTTTTGAGAATGTTACCTCTAAACGGGCAAAAGGATGGTAGGTAAAGATGAATGAGGGATCACTAAATTTTTATTGTTTTTTAATGACAGAGATTATAGTACATTTAAAGACATAGGGACAACCATTATATAGGATATACAAACCTCTGCAAATTTCCTTATACCAGTTTCTTACTTGCTCTTTCCCAGTTTCTCTTGTAGTTGATCTACTTGGGTCAATGAAGCTTTGCTTCAATGTTTGACTGCCACTGTACAATCAGGTTCATCAGCCATTGGCCTTAATTTTGGGTTCCTTCCTTCCAAATTTGAATAATGTACCACATTCTAAGGCAGTAATTCTAAAAGTGTGTGCCTGGGTGCACTGGTGCACCCTAGAAATTTTTCAGGTACGCTCTATGGTATTCCAGAGAAACATGTGCCTGATGGGGACCAAAAATCCAATAGAGTTTTTGGAGTTGAGAGTTTTGGGGGACAGAGGTGTGGGGAATTGGCTGTAAACTGACAGTCTGCCCAACCCCCCATCTCACTTGCCTGATTAGGTTTCAAAAGGCTGTTAAGCTGTGGTGCTGGATTGTTTACATTACCCCCAATGTTCCCTGAAGGACTGGAGGCAAGTTTCTTCTATCCTTTGTTTGGTGTAAAATTAAGATGATATGTATGGTGGGGGTTTTAGATTGATGATTAAAAATTTTAGATTTCTATAAAAAAAGAATATGTGGCAATATCTAAAAAAGCTTTGAACATTTTACTACAATTTTCAACATCCTATTTATGTTAATAAGGATTTTCTACCCTCAACACAATTAAGAGTAAAAAGAGAGGAATTCTTCAATGTATTGATGAGGAAATGAGAGTTTACCTTTCAAATATATGCCTAAACATTGAAGAAATCGCTAGGACACATCAGGCTCTTGTTTCTTGTAAACACAAGAATGAAAAAACTTAACACATTCACGTTGGGACCTGCCGAATTTACTAAATCTTACTAAGAGTGTATCTATATATATAAAAAGATAACTTTTTTGTTGTTTATTTTTAACTCCTCTTTTTTATGAATTCTAAAAAGCATAACTCAAAATATGTAACATAAAAATGTTTTTTAATGTCAGAATAAATTTAATTTTGTCATATTTATTTTGTTTAATTACCATAAAAGCATGCTTGGACTTTATTTTTTTCTTTAATATTTGACAATTATTATAACATATTTCTCAGAAATTTGTATATAGTGTGCCTACAATTATTTGTAGGATTTTAAATGTGCCCCAACTTCAAAAAGTTTGAGAACCACTGCAGGGCAACAGGTCTGGTTCCTCAAGCAACCATCAAAGGGCCTAATAACGCAACCTGAATATGTGTATGTGTGTGTGTGTGTTTGAGAAAAGGTGTAAATGTAACTTCTTGTGGGTAAAAATTTGATGAGAAACAGGAGTCCTGTTCTTACTTCCCTCAATGAGCAGCAACAGTAAGAATCCATTTGTATACAGATGTCCAGCATACAAAACAGCCAAGTGATTGCTTCGTCTTAAAAGGTAACTGTGAACATTATTTCATATGCCTATTGGCCATCTGTGTGTCCTTGTTAGAGAAGAGTCTGTTCATTTCTTTTGTCCCTTTTTTTATTGGATTGTTTATCTTTCTGGTGTTGAGTTTTACAAGTTCTTTATAAATTTTGCTTATTAACTCCTTATTAGAAGTATTGTCAAATATATTCTCCCATTGTGTGGTTTGTCTTTTTATTTTGTTCATACTGTCCTTAGCTGTGCAAAAGCTTTTTAGTTTGATATAGTCCCATTTGTTCATCCTATCTTTTATATCACTTGCCCATGGAGATAAATAAACAAATATATTGCTGTGAGAGATGTTGGAGAGCTTACTGCCTATGTTTTCTTCTAAGATGCTTATGGTTTCCCTAGTTACATTTAAGTCTTTTATCCATTTTTAGTTTATTTTTATGAATGGTGTAAGTTGGTGGTCTACCTTCATTTTTTTGCAGGTAGCTGTCCAATTTTCCCAACATCATTTGTTTAAAAGACTGTCTTTACTCCATTATATGCTCTTACCTCCTTTGTCAAATAGCAATTGCCCATAAAGGTGTGGTTTATTTCTGGGTTTTCTATTCTGTTCCATTGATCTGTATGCCTGTTCTTATGCCAGTACCAAGCTGTTTTGAGTACAATGACCTTTTAGTATAACTTGATATCAGGAAGTGTGATACCACCCACTTTATTCTTCTTTTTCAAGATTGCTGAGGATATTTGTGTTATTTTTTGGTTCCATATAAATTTTTGAAATATGTGTTCTATATCTTTGAAATATGTCATTGGTATTTTAATAAGAATTTCATTAAATTTATAAATTGCCTTGGGTAATATAGACATTTTAATGAAGTTCATTCTTCCTATCCACAAACACGGTATATGCTTCTACTTGTTTGTATCTTCCTTGATTCCTTTTATCAATATTTATAATTTTCTGAGTACAAGTATTTAACCTCCTTGGTTAAACTTACTCCTAGGTATTTTATTTTTTGTGTTGCAATAGTGAAGGAATTGTTTTCTTAATTTGTCTTTCAAACAGTTCATTGTTGGTGTATAAGAATGCCACAGATTTCTGAATATTTTAATTTTATATCCTGCCACACTGCTGAATTCATTTATCAGTACTAATAGTTTTTTTACTGCAACTTTAGGGTTTTCTATGTACAGTATCATATCATCAGCAAATAATGATAGTTTTACTTCTTTTCCAATTTGGATGCCTTTTATTTCTTCTTCTTGTCTGATTGCTGTGGCCTGAACTTCCAGAACTATGTTGAATAAAAGTGGTGAAAGGGGGCACCCCTGCCTTGTATCTGATCTTAAGGGGAATGCTTTTAATTTTTGAGCTTGGAGTATGATGTTGGCAACATCACTAGTCATTAGAGAAATGCAAATTAAAACCACAATGAGATATCACCTTACACCAGTCAGAATGGCGCTCATTAATAAAACAACACATAATAAGGATGTGGAGAAAATGAAACCCACCTGTATTGCTGGTGGGAATGCAGACTGGTGCAGCCACTGTGGAAACAGTATGGAGAATCCTCAAAAAATTAAAAATGGAACTGCCTTTTGACCCAGCCATCTCATTCTTAGAAATATATCCCGGAGTGACATCACGGAAATGGCGCTGTGAGCAGCGCGTCCGACAGATCTCCCCAAAATCACAACAAATTTATCAACTAGAAACAGAAAAATTTATCCTCGGAGCACTCCGGAGTTCCACACAAACTGAAAGCGAAAGGACTGTTATCACTTGAATTTGAGAAACGAGGGTGTAGAGGAAGCTACCGCAGAGACGTTCATTCAAGCCGCGGAGGGAGGGCGCCTGTGGTGAGTCAGCCCACACTCGGTAGCAGCGAGCAGCCGCTGGCGCGCGCCCGGTCCAGTTGCAGAGCAAGTACCGCCCACACTCGGGAGCTGTGGAGGGAGTGCACCTGCGGTGAGTTGGCCCACACTCGGGAGTGGCGAGCAGCCACCGGCACGTGCCCGGTCCGGTTGCAGAGCGAGCACCACCCACACTCAGGAGCGGCGAGCAGCCGCCGGCGTGCCCCGTCTGGTTGCAGAGCGAACACCGCCCACACTCGGGAGCGGCGAGCAGCCGCCAGCGCGCGCCCGGTCTGGTTGCAGACCGAGCACCACTAACATTCCCAGCGGCCCGTGCACTGCGAGTGAGAGACCCCAGCCACCGGTGCCTGGAGCACCCCATTCGTGCACGTGCCCTGGGCAATCCACGCGCCCAGAGCGCCCTACTGGCCTGCACACCCAGGGTGCCCCATTATCCTGCGGCCGGTGCGTCCCAGCCGCCAGCGGCGGGGCGAGCAGGAGAGGCGCCAAGGCGGTCTCCCCTACTTGGGAGATTCTCTCCGTGGGCGGGGCACCTCACCCAGCCATCCAAGCTAACAATCAAGCATTGGGGGAGGGGCGCTCAGGCAGCCTGAAATACCTTCGGGAGCACAGCTGCGGACCCAATCACTGAAATTAGCTTAACCCATGAAACCTGCGCACCCACGGGTTCTAATTGATAAGATCTCTCTCAGTTCAGCGATCCAAGACAAGAGGCGTGATATTTTTTAGTGCCTCTCGCTAAAGGGGCGGGGGCAACTTCTGATTGATAGAGCCTCCATATTCAGGGATAAACGCTAACAAGAGGGACTTGGCAGATAATAAGATCTATACTACACTAGTCGCAAGCAGAGACTAGTGCCTCTTCTTCTCAACCAAAACAGGCTACAAAGTGTGGAAAGCCTGGGTTGAGTGGTCCAACTGAATGCTAGGTGCTAAACAGTCACCTTGACAACAATTGACTCCCACTCCTGCCTGCCTGATTACACTGGAGGCTCTGACTGCCAGAGCCTTTCCCAAAGCCTTGCGCTGAGTGGGGATAGAGTGGGGATTTCCCAGCTCTTTGAGCCTCTTACTCCCCAGGCAGAAGCAGTTGCAGCCTTATAGCTGGATCACCAGGCTGCTAATTCAGGAAGGGGGGACTAGGAGAGAGACTCCAGGAAAGCAAACTCTCTCATCATTGGACCCTGCAAACGCCAACAAGCCTTGACTACCAGCAAGACTAAAGCCAATTATATGACATTGCCATAGAATCCCATCAACTGCAAATCCCTACCTAAGTGTGACACAGGGGCAGAGCCTGGGGTACAGAGTCACTGACCAGGAAAAGGGAGAGAAAAGAAAAAGGAAGAAGTTAACCTCTCAAAATCAAGAAAAATCCACAGACTTTACAACTTGTTCCACTAATTTTTTTGTTGTTGTTGTTTGTTTCTTCTATCTTATTGCCTTTAATATTATTATTTCTATTTCCTCCACCTCGGTCCTTCTATTCTCTGCCCATATTATGCTTCCCTTTTCTTGAACTACACTACCCATGAGTGTTACATTTTATTTCTCTTCTTCATCCTCACCCTCCTTTAAGGTTATACTCCAAAACACTTAACTCTCACTCTCTCTTTTGTTTTTTTTTTTGTTTTGCTTTATTTTGTTTTTTTCTCTTCCTTTTTTTTTCTTCCTTCGTTTTTCTCTTTTTCCTATTTTTTCCTTTCTATTCGTTTTTTCTTTTCTCGTTTTACTTTCCTCCCATTTAATCCTCAATCACGAACAAATTAGTTAATTTGGGACTCAAGGGTTTTTTTTGGCTTTATTTTTCTTTTTCGCTTTTGTTTTTGTTTTTTTATTGTTTGTTTGTTTATTTTTGTGGCATTTTGGGTACTTTTTACGTTGCTTTTTAACTCACTAGCATTCCTCCCAACCCAAGGTCTCCATTGTATTTAGTCTTCGCTCCACTTAATACAACAGATTTTTACTTATTATCTTTATTTTTTTCTTCTTTATTATTCTTTTTTTTCCCTCCTTTTTTCTGGTTCCCTCTTATCCCTCTCATTATATCTCTTAGTCGACCATCACTTACAAGCAAATCATCTTATGCTTGTCTAAGATTTTCTTCCTTTTTTTTTTTTTATTTATTTATTTTTTTGCATTTAGTAGGTCCCTACTCCATTTTTTTCCCCTTGAACTCTTCACCCCAAATCAGGCCCTCCATTATAGGCAGTTTTTGTTCCATTTAGCATAATATAATTCACAGGTCATCACGATATTTCCCTGAGGAGGGGAGAGGAGGGAAAAAGAACAAAGAAAAAAGGGGGAAATAATAAATTATTACTGTTTTTTTTTTTTTTTTTGTGGGGTGTTTTACCTTTTTTTTTTTTTTTTTTTTTTTTTTACTTTTTACTCTATATTAATTCTAATTAGTGCTATCAACAAGACCACCTTCAGATGCCAATAAGAAAGAGGAAATCGAACATTATGGATACAAAAGAAAGAGAGGTAACACAAAGAGATGTGGAAAAATCTATGGAGAAAAGACTTAACATATTGGAAGCCTTGGAGCTAAATGACAGAGAATTTAAAATAGAAATCTTAAAAATACTCAGAGATATACAAGAAAACACAGAAAGGCAATTTAGGGAGATCAGAAAACAACTCAATGAACACAAAGAATATATTACCAAGGAAATTGAAACTATAAAAACAAATCAAACAGAAATGAAAAACTCAATTCACGAGCTGAAAAACGAGGTAACAAGCTTAGCTAACAGAACAGCCCAGAATGAAGATAGGATTAGTGAAATAGAAGACAAACAACTTGAGGCACAACAGAGAGAAGAAGAAAGAGACTTAAAAATAATAAAAAATGAGAATGCCCTACAGGAATTGTCTGACTCCATCAGAAAGAATAACATAAGAATAATAGGTATATCAGAGGCAGAAGAGAAAGAAAATGGAATGGAGAATATATTCAAACAAATAATAGACGAGAACTTCCCAAGCCTGTGGAAAGAACTAAAGCCTCAAAATCAAAAAGCAAACAGAACACCGAGTTTTCTTAACCCAAACAAACCCACTCCAAGGCACATCATAATAAAGATGACACAAACCAATGACAAAGAAAAAATTCTCAAGGCAGCCAGGGAAAAGAAGAGTACAACATATAAAGGAAGGCCTATTAGATTATCATCAGATTTCTCAGCAGAAATTCTACAAGCTAGAAGAGAGTGGACCCCAATATTTAAAGCCCTGAAAAAGAGGAACTTTCAGCCACGAATACTATACCCATCAAAGCTATCCGTCAAGTACGAAGGGGATATAAAAACATTCACAAATACAGAAAAGATGAGAGAATTTATCAGCAGAAAGCCCCCACTCCAGGAAATACTAAAGGGGGTTTTCCAACCAGATTCAAAGAACAAAAGAAAACAACACCACAAGTAACAGCTCCACCAAGAACACAATAAAACCAAACTTAAACTGTGACAACAAAGAAAAAAAAGGGGGGAGAGGATGGAGATTAACAGTAGCAAAGGACGATGAAGTGCAGAAATACTTATAAGATAGGGTACTACAATGAATATGGTAGGTACCCTTTTCATTACTTAATAGTAACCACCCTTGAAAAAACCACCACAAAAACACTTGACTTAAAAAAGGTAGCAACAGAGGAAAGAAGTATGGAACACAAAAAAACAAAAACAAATGATAGAAAAACAAAAGAGAAGAATCAAACAAGATACAAAACTAACAGAAAGCAATTTATAAAATGGCAGTAGGGAACCCACAAGTGTCAATAACTACACTAAATGTAAATGGATTAAACTTACCAATAAAAAGACACAGAGTAGCAGAATGGATTAAAAAAGAAAATCCAACTATATGCTGCCTACAAGAAACACATCTAAGCAACAAGGATAAAAACAAATTCAAAGTGAAAGGCTGGAAAACAATACTCCAAGCAAACAACACCCAAAAAAAAGCAGGCGTAGCAATACTCATATCTAATAATGCTGACTACAAGACAGAAAAAGTACTCAGAGACAAAAATGGTCATTTCATAATGATTAAGGGGAAGTTGAATCAAGAAGACATAACAATCCTTAATATATATGCACCAAACCAAGGAGCACCAAAATATATAAGACAGCTACTTATTGACCTTAAAACAAAAACTAACAAAAATACAATCATACTTGGATACCTCAATACACCGCTGACGGCTCTAGATCGGTCATCCAAACAGAGAATCAATAAAGAGATAGTGGCCTTAAACGAAATACTAGAACACCTGGATATGATAGACATCTACAGGACACTTCATCCCAAAGCGACAGAGTATACATTTTTCTCTAGTGTACATGGAACATTCTCAAGAATTGACCATATGTTGGGCCACAAAGACAATATCAGCAAATTTAGAAAAATTGAAATTGTACCAAGCATATTTTCTGATCATAAAGCCTTGAAACTAGAATTCAACTGCAAAAAAGAGGGGGAAAAACCCACAAAAATGTGGAAACTAAACAACATACTTCTAAAAAATGAATGGGTCAAAGAAGAAATAAGCGCAGAGATCAAAAGATATATACAGACAAATGAAAATGAAAATACGACATATCAGAATCTCTGGGATGCAGCAAAAGCAGTAATAAGAGGAAAGTTCATATCACTTCAGGTCTATATGAACAAACAAAAGAGAGCCGAAGTAAACCACTTAACTTCACACCTTAAGGAACTAGAAAAAGAAGAACAAAGACAACCCAAAACCAGCCAAAGAAAGGAGATAATAAAAATTAGAGCAGAAATAAATGAAATAGAGAACAGAAAAACTATAGAAAAAATCAATAAAACAAGGAGCTGGTTCTTTGAAAAGATCAACAAAATTGACAAACCCTTGGCAAGACTCACCAAGGAAAAAAGGCACAGGACTCAAATAAATAAAATCCAAAATGAAAGAGGAGAGATCACCACAGACATCATAGATATACAAAGAATTATTGTAGAATACTATGAAAAATTATATGCCACCAAATACAACAATCTAGAAGAAATGGATAAATTCCTAGAACAATACAATCTTCCTAGACTGAGTCATGAAGAAGCAGAAAGCCTAAACAGACCAATCAGCAGGGAGGAAATAGAAAAAACTATTAAAAACCTCCCCAAAAATAAAAGTCCAGGCCCAGATGGTTATACTAGTGATTTCGATCAAACATTCAAAGAAGACTTGGTTCCTATTCTACTCAAAGTCTTCCAAAAAATTGAAGAAGAAGCAATACTTCCAAACACATTTTATGAGGCCAACATAACCCTCAAACCAAAACCTGGCAAGGATGGCACAAAGAAAGAAAACTACAGACCAATATCTCTAAAAACTACAGATGCTAAAATACTAAACAAAATACTGGCAAACCGAATACAACAACATATTAAAAAAATAATACATCATGATCAAGTGGGATTCATCCCAGAATCTCAAGGATGGTTCAACATACGCAAAACGGTTAACGTAATACACCATATCAACAAAACAAAGAACAAAAACCACATGATCTTATCAATAGATGCAGAAAAGGCTTTTGATAAAATACAACACAATTTTATATTTAAGACTCTCAACAAAATGGGTATAGAAGGAAAATATCTCAACATGATAAAGGCCATATATGATAAACCATCAGCCAACATCATATTAAACGACATAAAACTGAGGACTTTCTACCTTAAATCAGGAACAAGACAGGGTTGTCCACTCTCTCCACTCTTATTTAACGTGGTGCTAGAAGTTCTGGCCAGAGCAATCAGACAAGACAAAGAAATAAAAGGCATCCATATTGGAAAAGAAGAAGTAAAGGTATCACTTTTTGCTGATGATATGATCCTATACATCGAAAACCCGAAGGACTCCACAAAATGATTATTAGAAACAATAAACCAATACAGTAAGGTCGCAGGATACAAAATTAACATACAAAAGTCCATAGCCTTTCTATATGCCAACAATGAAATATTAGAAAACGAACTCAAAAAAATAATCCCCTTCACGATTGCAACAAAAAAAATAAAATACCTAGGAATAAACATAACAAAGAATGTAAAGGACCTTTATAATGAAAATTACAAAGCATTGTTAAGGGAAATCGAAAAAGATACAATGAGATGGAAAAATATTCCTTGTTCTTGGATAGGAAGAATAAATATAATCAAAATGGCCATATTACCCAAAGCAATATACAAATTTAATGCAATTCCCATCAAAATTCCTATGAGACTTTTTAAAGAAATGGAACAAAAAAATCATCAGATTTATATGGAACTATAAAAGACCCCGAATAGCCAAAACAATCCTAAGGAAAAAGAATGAAGCTGGGGGCATTACAATACCTGACTTTAAACTATATTATAGGGCCACGATAATCAAAACAGCATGGTATTGGCAGAAAAATAGACACTCAGACCAATGGAACAGAATAGAAAGCCCAGAAATAAAACCACATATATATGGTCAAATAATCTTTGATAAAGGGGCTAACAACACACAATGGAGAAAAGAAAGCCTCTTCAACAAATGGTGTTGGGAAAACTGGAAAGCCACATGCAAAAGAATGAAACTCGACTACAGCCTGTCCCCGTGTACTAAAATTAATTCAAAATGGATCAAAGACCTAAATATAAGACCTGAAACAATAAAGTACATAGAAGAAGACATAGGTACTAAAATCATGGACCTGGGTTTTAAAGAACATTTTATGAACTTGACTCCAATGGCAAGAGAAGTGAAGGCAAAGATAAATGAGTGGGACTACATCAGAATAAAAAGTTTTTGCTCAGCAAGAGAAACCGATATCAAAATAAACAGACAGCGAACTAAATGGGAAATGATATTTTCAAACAACAGCTCAGATAAGGGCCTAATATCCAAAATTTACAAAGAACTCATAAAACTCAACAACAAACAAACAAACAATCCAATAAAAAAATGGGAAGAGGACATGAACAGACACTTGTCCCAGGAAGAGATACAAATGGCCAACAAATATATGAAAAGATGCTCAGATTCATTAGTTATTAGAGAAATGCAAATCAAAACTACAATGAGATACCACCTCACCCCAGTTAGATTAGCTATTATCAACAAGACGGGTAATAGCAAATGTTGGAGAGGCTGTGGAGAAAAAGGAACCCTCATTCACTGTTGGTGGGACTGTAAAGTAGTACAACCATTATGGAAGAAAGTATGGTGGTTCCTCAAAAAACTGCAAATAGAACTACCTTATGACCCAGCAATCCCTCTACTGGGTATATACCCCAAAACCTCAGAAATATTGATACGTGAAGACACATGTAGCCCCATGTTCATTGCAGCACTGTTCACAGTGGCCAAGACATGGAAACAACCAAAAAGCCCTTCAATAGAAGACTGGATAAAGAAGATGTGGCACATATACACTATGGAATACTACTCAGCCATAAGAAATGATGACATCAGATCATTTACAGCAAAATGGTGGGAACTTGATAACATTATACGGAGTGAAATAAATAAATCAGGAAAAAACAAGAACTATATGATTCCATACATTGGTGGAACATAAAAACGAGACTAAGAGACATGGACAAGAGTGTGGTGGTTACCAGGGGTGGGGGGAGGGAGGACATGGGAGGGAGGGAGGGAGAGAGTTAGGGGGAGGGGGAGGGGCACAGAGAACTAGATAGAGGGTGGCGAAGGACAATCTGACTTTGGGTGAGGGGTATGCAACATAATTTAATGACAAGATAACCTAGACATGTTTTCTTTGAATATATGTACCCTGATTTATTAATGTCATCCCATTACCATTAATAAAAATTTATTTAAAAACAAACAAACAAACAAAAAAAGAAATATATCCCAAGAACACCACATCACTGATTCAAAAGAAGAAATGCACCCCCATGTTTATGGCAGCATTGTTTACAATAGCCAAGATCTGGAAGCAGCCCAAGTGTTTGTCAGTGGACGAGTGAATTAAAAAGCTGTGGTACACATACACAACGGAATACTATGGGGCCATGAAAAGGAAGGAACTCTTACCTTTTGCGACAGCATGGATGGACCTGGAAATTATTATGTTAAGTGAAATAAGCCAGGCAGAGAAAGAAAAATATCATATGACCTCACTCACTTGAGGAATCCAATGAACAATGTGAATTGAGGAATGGAATAGAGACAGAGGCAGGATCAAAGGAACCAGAGGGAAAGCAGACAGAGGGAAAGGGGATGATAGGATGGGATCAGAGAAAGGAGAGAGATTTGTGAAATTATATACACATAACAGCATTATGAAGAGCAGAAAATAAAATCCTGGAGTGAAGGGGGAGGGTGGTGGGGGGAGGGGAGCAAGGGGGATGTTGAGAGGAACATGGGGGGAAGCATTTGGAGGGACACTAAAATCTATGTAAATACAATATATTAAAATCAATAAAATAAAAAAATAAATTTTAAAAAATTTAATGAAAGGTAACAGAAAAATAGTGGCCAGCATGTTAATAGTGCACCATCTTTCATGATTTCCTTTCCTTTTCTGACTTAGTTTCTCTGTACCTTACTTTTAGTACCTTGACATTGACCTCTTCAAAATTAATCCCAATTGCCCTGGCTGTATAGCTCAGTAGGTTAGAATCATTCTGAAGTGCAGAGGTTACTGGTTTGATCCCAGTTCAGAGCATATACAGAAACAGATCTATGTTCCTCTCTCTATCTCCCCCTTCCTCCCTCTCAAAAATCAATAAAATAAACATTAAAAAAGATTCACATATTTAAAAAAAAAGATTAATCCCAATCTTCATTTCAGATTGTTTTTACTGGAAACCTACAAAAATTATATACAAAAAACATTTGATGTACGTACTATTTATGAATTCCATCAACTTTTTTGTCTTTTTCTGGTTATGAAAAATGAATACATGTAGTTTTATAATTGTTTTAATATTCAGTAGAATTTCTGCATCTAAAATGTTGAAAAATATTCTTTTTTTTTTTTTTTGTATTTTTCTGAAGCTGGAAACGGGGAGAGACAGTCAGACTCCCGCAAGCGCCCGACCGGGATACACCCGGCACGCCCACCAGGGGCGATGCTCTTGGCTGCGGGAGGGGACGAGAGAGACAGAGAGGAAGGAGGGGGGGTGTGGAGAAGCAAATGGGCGCTTCTCCTATGTGCCCTGGCCGGGAATCGAACCCAGGTCCCCCACACACCAGGCCGACGCTCTACCGCTGAGCCAACCAGCCAGGGCGAAAAATATTCTTATTTTCATTTGTTTACTCATATAATGACATTTAGAACTATATTATCAGGTAGCAGAAAAATATTATTTTGAATTATAATAAATGAAACTAATAAGGGACTGACAATAAATGTATTCAATATAAAAACTCATTTTTATCATAATCAATAAAACAGATTAATTTATAAAGAATTAAACATTTGTATTTATTAAATATTCTTATCTATAAAAAGAAATATCTATGGTGTTTTAACTTCAATTAAATAAATCATTTGCATTCTTTTATTAATTTTGATTATTACATTTTGCTATTGTGAAAAAATTAAATGCTTATTAAAATTTAGAGATGACTTTTGAGCTGATATAGGCAAATAAGTTCTTAAATGTTTTATTTTATTTGTATTTGATGTATACTTTACTTAACTGAAACAAGTTATATGTATTTGAATGTTTTCATTTAATACAATATGGACATTTATTAATAAAATCTGTATAAATCTACTTTTACTTTCTAAACATCTTATTTAAACATTTTTTTATTATTCTCATATTTAGCTATTGTATGTATTTATTAAAACACTATATACATAATTGTATTTTATAATTTAGTCATTGTCTTAGAGAAGATTTGTAAACTATAGTACTTAATCATTATCAATTTTATGATTTTCAATAAATATAGTAAACATTCACTCTAAACATCTGTCCCAATTTATGCCAATATCAATACAATAAAACACATTTACTACACCCTCTTCAATATTTTATTTAATACTTTCTGAATGACTGCCTTATGAAAAGATTATCATTTAAATTTTTATTTAACTTCTAGAATTTGTTTAATTTTTAAACATTTTGTATTTTAGTATTTTTAAATTGTTTAATTTCCTTTTTCATTCACATGTTATTAATACATTAGTATAATTGTCTTATTATAAAAACTATTATTATATTTTCTTTTAGCTATTGATAATCTTTGCTAATTTATAATTGGTCTTTTTTGCCATTATAAAGTTTATTAAATGATTATGTACTCTAACATATCTGTATTTCTTTTGTGTCTTCTAACATTATTTTCAAACTAAGAATAATTTTCCTCTGAACAAAAGGGTGTATTTTCTTTCTAATATTTTAAAGTTTTTAACATTCACTAAGCACATTAGTACAGCTAAACTTAACTTGATATTGCTTGATATGTAACCTGAAAATAGAACTAACAAATTATTCCAATAACTTTAATTACAAAATCAATGGATTAATTAATTTATATTCATTTATATTTTATATAATTATTTTTTTTATTGTTTTTGTCTCATTTTATACTCTTTATTCTGCTCAGTATCAGAACTGACTTCCATTACATTTTAATATCTAACGGAAATTATCTCGGATTGTTATTTTTCTATTTTTAATTTTTCAGTAATTTTCTTAAATTTTTTTCTTATTCAGTTAGAACTTAAGAACAGTTTCAACAAATTTAAAAGAAAATGTGTTTCACTCTATTAACTCACTTTAGAAAAACAAATTTCTTTAGAATAGTTTGCTTTCCTTATCAGAAACCATGCTACCCTCTTCATTATTTGAGTATTCTTCTTTTTATCTCTCAGAAAAGTTAGTGTTCTACCTGCTGTATTTTTACCTGTAGGTGACTCCATGTTCTATTCACACATCCTTGAAAAGTTGATACAGGAGCCTCCAGGAGAAAACTGATGTTGCCCATGATGACAGCAGGGGTTTTCAAACTGATCAAAGACACCAATCCAAGCTATTCTAAAACTGAAAGAAAAACTGGAGAATTTACATTTTAGATCATAATAGCATTGCATAAAAGATATAATTGTCTCTTCTTAAAAAATAAAAGAAAAAGAAACATGATGATTGTTTCTGAATGACAAAGTCTCAGTGTGTTTTCTTTGTTCTAATCAAAAGGAGTCTTGCCAAGGGAGTCAACTATTTGGAGCAAGCATGATTTCATAAGTTACATGTATAATGTTTCTTCATGATGGTTTACTTTTATCAATTTTGGCATCTGGAAGGAATAAACAGTACAATGTGAGTGAAGCCATGTCACTTTAGAATTTCATGTTCTCTCCTTTCACCAGAGCTAAATTAACCATGACTGAGTTTCAGAGGAGACAAAAGCAAGTGATGCCCTCCTGATCTTGTCAGCGTTTCTGAAAGTTTTAATCCCAACAGCTGAACTGCAGATGATGAATCACATCATCATTCCTGACCAATCAAGCAGAGGAAAAAGCCAGAACAGGAAAAAAATTCTTTAGACACTTTTATTTATTTATTTATTTTTAATTCACATTGCACTTATTTTGAAAAATGGCACAAGGCTACTCTTGGATTTCTACCGTAAAGGATAACTTGGGGTCTGCTTCCTTTGTCAAATTTATCTCGAAGCTATTATAGGGAAGTAAACACATAAATAATCAAAAAATAAAAGTAAAATCACATATTCAGCTTCCTAATAATGCTGAACATTTCTAAAGTTTGAGAGAATGGCAATGCTTTGAGTGTGTTTCTTTCCTTTTCTATAAAAATAGACATTTTACTAAAAAATAAATTAGAAAATTACAACTTCACAACCAACATCAGAGGTACTATAGGTGAATTATGTCAGACGAAGGGATTTTCTGTTCAGTGATGTTAGATAGGCTTGATGAATAGAATGTTCTCACTGCTTTTGTGTTTAAGAAACTTTCCTGATTAAGAAAAATATATATTTCCTTAAGCAAATTTTAAAACCTTAAGCATATTATTGCTAATGATGTTTACATGAAGTATTATTTAAAAAAACATGAGTTCCCACACACAAGTGACGAGGTTAGGCAAGATCTCCCCAAGTGAAGTAGTTAAGGCTTATTCAGTAGCATGCTGGGCCTGAGCAAAGAAGGATGCTCTCAAGGCTCTTGAGCTGTAGTATGGGAAAAAGAAGATATCCTAGCAACAGGTAATAAACGACAGGTAATAAGACAGACGTAGAAAGCTGGGCTTCAGAAGCATCTTCATTTGGCTGGGGTTGAGATCCATTAGATAGCACCTGTCATCAAGCAAACCTGAAAGCAGAGCCAGAGGAGTCAGTAAAATGAATAAGTGTCTCCAACTGACTTCATTTCTAGTAGGTCCTTTGTGTTCCTTCATTCAACACATATTGAGTATCTATATCATAAAGTAAGAAAAAGAAAAGGAGAGAGAGAGAGAAAGAAAGGAGAAAAATAGAAACCATTGTGTAAGGTGCTATGGTTTCTGCCATCAGAGAATTCATAATGAACCACAGGAGAAAACCATGATGGTCTATTTCATATAGCTTTTGAGTTAATTGCACCATGGTTTGATTCTCAAGCATCGTCTTAAAGCAAAAGGTTGCTTGCTGGTTCGATCCCCAGCCAGGGCACATACAGGAATATATCATTCCTCTCTCTCTCTCTCCCTCAAATCAATAAATAACAATTAAAAGAGAGAGAGAGCAAATGTATCTTTACAAAAATTTTCCCATATTGCAGATTTGAATATGTTCTCTGTAGTTCCCAACACCAAGCTAAAAGCTTTTTATCTTTTTCTCTACTTACCAAACTAAATACAGCTCATTTCCAGGACAATAAAATATTCTACAATGTGGTCAAATAATTCCCAACACAATTCTAGACAAGCATTGAAACTGTATATATTGCTCTTTTCTACTTTTTAAAAATTGTATTTCTTCTAATAGAATATCTTCCCCTGACTAGATTACTCTCATTTTAATATCCTCCATTCTCATATTGTACCTAAAAGATTGTATGTGTTTTTAATACTATTTTAATACTTTATAATAAAGTTAAGTATATTCATTTTAACTTAGCTTCAAACTTTTCTAGTAAACCATAAGTTGCTAAGAAACAAAATCTGTATTTCTACATATCCTCCTAAAATTCAGGAAAACTGCCTTGCACATAAAATATATTTCTACATCTGGTCACATGGCAGAGCTTTGGGAAACTAAATAATAAGTATAACATAATAAAATTATAGGAATATGCTATGAAAATATGCAGTTAGGATGACAATTAGAGACAACGATGCACCCTTGGGCAAAAACCCTGGGCAGATGAGAGTCCAGGGCCCTCTCTGACCCATACTGGAAACAGCAAAAAGGCAGGATAAGATTCAGCAATAGAAAATTGTTCAGGCTCTCAGATCGGAGATTAGAAGTCAACACGTTCCTTGTATTTCACCCCCTGCAAACTTCTGCTGTCTGCTTCCTTGAGTAATTTGTACTGGCTAATAAATATCTGAGTAAGGCTGGGACAAGGCCTCACTCCTTCAGTCTGCTGACTGGGACTGCTGTCTCCCTTCGGCCCCCTGCAGCATTTCATCTGCTCTCTGGGTAGTTCATGGTCGCCACAACATAGAATTTTAAAGAGTTTAGAATTTTGGAAAAGTAAAGAGGAAAAGTAACAGTAATCAAAATCTAGGGGGAAAGCCTTGGCATTAAAGATCTGCTTAATTTAATTTATACGTGAAAAGGTTAAGCTAAGAAGGTTTTTAAATAGGTGAACTAGCTAAATCCAAAATTTCAGTGCAAGGGAAAATATACTAGGAGATAGTGGTAATATGAAAGAGTTAGTATAAGATACAAAGCAGAAAATTTGTGACATAAAGATTTTATTACAGTGTAGACACTAATGTTTAATTTATTGTCCATGTAAATTTAAAGGAGACACTTTAGTAAACTTGTTACTGGAAATTTTTGTTTTAAAAAATAGATCAAGTTACAAAGGTTTGTCATGTTTCCTCTCTCAAGAAAAGTAAAATAACACATGAAGTTGAAGTGCTCTGCATCCTCTTTACATCTTTTGCTCCTCCTGCCCAGAGGCAGCCCCAATAACGAAGATGTTTATATTTCACACTCATAATTGTATTATATGTATGCATCTATAAATAATATATAAAATTATGTTTTGATTTTTGAGGGGTTTTTTTCTGAATCATCCTTTAAATTTATTTTCTCACTCAATGTTTTATGATGGGTCTGCATATAGAAAAACTTTATTAATATATATGAGCATACAATACTCTGTTCTGTGAATGTGCCACAATTCACTGATCTAATCTATTGTTTACATCTAAGATTCTTAAATTTTTCTTATTCCAAACAATGCTGCCAAAACATTTTTGTCATTTTCCAAGTATAAATGTGCACAAGCTTCTCTAGAATGTAAACCTATAAGTGGAAGTGTTTCTCTAAGTCTGATTCATAGTATGAGTATAGGGTGTGTTCATATTCAACTTTATCAATATTAACAAATTGCTCTTTACATAGTGGTACTAATTAATATTCCTGCCAGCAGGGCATGGGAGTTCCTGTTGTATCAATTTATCAAATTTAGAAATTTCACTTTTCAAAAAAATTCTAGCCACCATATGTATCTTTTTAAAAAAATCTGTAATGTATTTTGTGTTTTCTTTTTTTAAAATTTTACTTAGAAAATTAAATTTAACAGGATAACATTGATCAATAAGAGTATATAGGTTTCAGGTAAACATTTCTATAACATTTGAACTGTTGATTTTATTGTATTCCTGTAAGGTCAGGGGCCACTGCTGCCACCATGGCCATTCACATGCAGGTTCGCATTAAATTCGGGCAGATGGTAATGAAACAATTGAACCAAGAACTGATGGGCGATTTTCCTTTATTTCTAGCCTCACACTCAGCCAGTGAGTAAAAATCAAACACATGGGCACCAAAACCCACTCATTCAGCACTCACAAAGCTACTGACATATCCAAATTTTCCTAGAATCAAAGGCCATCACCATTCTTATTGACCTCTGTTCCCCATCTCCTTATCTTGCACAAACTGGCTTCGAACAATGTGGACTCCTCTCTACAACGTGGTCTCCCAAAATGGCCTCCTGGCTCCTCCTTTTAAAACTTTCAGTGCAAAAGTCCTCCCCGAGCACATATTAGCATAACCAAGCCCCTTCCCAAGCATGAAAGCAGTCAGCTGTATCACATGAGAGCATCATCATGTGAGCAGTGGCCATTTTTAACAATAAGAGTGAGCAAAACCAGAAAAAACAGATTTTACAACTCATTTGCCCAACAATACCCATCACCCAAAGTCAAATTATTTTCAGTCACCTTATATTTGTCCCTCTTTGCACCTTTCTCCCACTCCTTCCCTAGTCCCCTCCCTTACAGCTCCTCTTCCTGGTAACCACTTTATTTTTATCTATGTCCATGAGTCTCAGTTTTATAGTCCACCTATGTGTGAAATCATACAGTTCTAAGCTTTTTATGATTAACTTATTTTATTCAGTATAATGTTCTCAAAGTGACCCAGCAATTTCTCTACTGGGTATCTACCCCCCAAAACTCTGAAACACTGGTACGTAAAGACACATGCAGCCCATGTTCATTGCAGTGTTATTCAGAGTGTTCAAGACATAAAAACAACCGAAGTGTCCCTTGATAGAGGATTGGATAAAGAAGATGTGGTACCTAAACATATAGTGGAATACTATACCATATGTTTCTTAACAGTCTTACTATACCATATGTTTCTTAACAGTCTCTTGTCAGATGATTTAGAGAGAATTATTTGTTATATGAACCTGTTCAGTAAATTGCAGAACATTTGTATCTCTGGTCCATTGGCATTAAATGCCAATATCATATTATGATAAACAGTAACAACTCTACAATTTTCAAATTTCCTGTACTAATCCTTATTGAAGTTTGAATATAGGTAAAATTATTTTTAGTTTAATTTATATCATTCTAGATTTGTGAATTGAATGACTTCTTTATATGTATCTATATCTATTATTCATTTTTTTCAGGTATATATCCACTTTACAACCTCTCTATTTCAATTTTTTCAAAAATATATAACACTTGAAACCATGCAACACAATAAATTAAAAATTAAAATTAAAAATCTAGACATTATTTTCATGCAGTATGTTGTTTTTAACATTTTTCTCCATCTTGATTTATAACAGTGAGTGTTTGACATACTTGTTAAAAGTGTCCTTCAGATGTTTAGTTTTATTATACAAATTTTCCAGTTAGTCGGAACGACTGACACTTGCCACTTCTGCTTAATACTTTTGTATGGGCTCCAGTATTCCTATAACAGGGAGGGTGGGAGTAGGTTGAGGATGGCAAAAGAGAGATAAATGGGGACAGAAATAGACTTTGCTTTGGACAATGAGTGTACCGTGCAAGGTGCAGATGATGTTCTGTTCAGTCGTACGTTTGAAACCGATATGATTTTGTGAACCAATGTCACATTTAAAAATTTAATTAAAAAATAATAAAACAAATAAAAAAGCATTTTTGTGGCATGGTCTTCATTGATAGTTATTTTAAAAACGTATCTTTCCTGACCAGGATTGTAGTCCTGTTATTATAAGACTGTGCTCTGTATTCCTATTAAGTATATATGGGTTTATTCATCACCTTATCACTTTGTCTGTGTTTAATTTAAAATTTTTTTAAAAAAAGGAAAAAAACCCCAACAGAATACCTGCAGTAGAATTCTACAGGTCTGGAAAAATTTTACATCCTTTTTTTTTGTCCTGAGTTCCCCTGGATTATTTGAATAAGATATATTTTCATCCAACATTAATGTATAGTATAACCCTGGAGTTCTGTTTTCTTAAGACTGACTATCCCCCATGGTTCTTATTATATTCTAAGCTTCCTTACAGTTTCTTAGAAAATATGAAAGTGTTTCTTGTTCTATTTCATAGATGGTGCATGGTTTTATGATGGCTAGCTTTATTCAAGTATTTTAGTTGCTATACCTCATGGGCATAAAGAGAGTTTTTCTTTATTTGACATGTTTTTATTAACAAAAATTAGAAGTTATATTTTTGTTAAAGTCCATCTTACCTCCTAAAACTTAGTTAATTTTTATAAATGTGTGAAAAATGTTATGGATTAAGACATTTTAAAAACTAAATTTTTAACTGATACTTATATACCAAAGAGAAACATTTCTAGTTATCTAGTGATTCTTAATTTAAAGATGAAGAACAAAAGAAAAATCTGATAGAAATCAAACCTATGCATCCAAATAATTCACAATATATAATGGCTTCCTCAGATTGGTTAAAAGTATCTGTAAGAAATAAAATGTTCTCTCCAGCAATATCTGTAAGTAAAAAAAAAAAAAAAAAAAAAAAGTAAGTTTGAATTTCTTTTTTAATTTAAATAATTCATTTTACTGCCTGTATGCTCAATCTTTCTTAAAAATTTACTGGGATGACACTGGTTAACATAATTATACAGGTTTCCGGTGCACAGTTCTACAACAAATCTTCTGTACACTGTATTTATTGTGTGTTCACCACCACCCCCAAATCAAGTTTTCGTCTATCACCATTTATCCCCTCTATACCTTCTTCAACCTCCCTCTACCCAGGCAATCAGCACACAGCTGTTCATGTACAATTATTGTTGTTGTTTCTTTGTCCTCTTTTGCTCAATCTCTCCACTCCAACTCTTTCTTACAGCTGTCAGCCTGCTCTCTCCTTATGGGTCTGTATTTTACATGTTAGGTCATTTTGTTCATTAGATTCCACATATGAGAGAAATCATATGGTACTTGTCTTTCTCTGAATGGCTTATTTCATTTAGCATATTGCTCCTCATGTTTACTTTTTATTATTATTATTATTATTATTATTATTATTAAGTGAAAAGCAGGGAAGAAGAGACAGACTCCTGCATGCCCCACAACCAAGATCCAACCGCAAGCCTGCTATCAGGCAAAGCCCCCTACCAGGGTGAGGTTTGGCCCATCTGGGGCCACTGCTCCATTGCTCGGCAACCAAACTATTTTAACTCCTGAGGCAAGTCCATAGAGCCATCTTTAGCACTCAAGGCCAATTTGCTTGAATTGAGCCATGGCTGTGGGAGGGGAAGAGACAGAGAGAAGAGAGACAGAGAGAGATATATAAAGAAGGGGAAGGGGGAGGGTTGGAGAAGCAGATGGTCACTTCTCCTGTGTGCCTTGATCAGGAATTGAACATGGGACTTCCACACTCTGGGCCAACTGTACCACTGTGCCAACTGGCCAAGGCTATTCATGTCTATTAATGCTGTCAAAAAAAATTTTTTTTAATACCTAAGTAGTATTCTATTTGTAAATATACCACAGCTTTGTTGTCCACTCATCTATTGATAAACATTTAGATTGTTTCCAAATCTTGGCTATTATAAATAATGTTGCAATAAACATAGGGGTGCATTTTTTCTTTTAAATAACTATTTTTAGTTTCTTCAGATAAACTCCCAAAAGTAAAATCTCTGGGTCATAAGGCAATTCCATTTTTAATTTTTTGAGGTAACCTCATACTGCTTTCCACAGTGGCTAACCAATCTGCTTTCCCACCAACAGTAAACAAGGGATCTGTTTTATCTACATTCTTGTCAACACTTGTTTTTTGATTTAGTGATGATAGCCATTATAACAGATATAAGGTAATAGATCATTGTGATTTGCATTTGAAAATTTGAAATTGTCTGATTGTTAGTGATGTTGAACATCTTTTCATATGTCTATTGGCCATCTGTCAGTCTTCTGTGGTGAAGTACCCACTCAGGTCCTTCTCCTATTTTTTTACTTGGACTGTTTGTCTTTTTGCTGTTGAGTTGTATAAGTTGTTTATAAATTTTGATATTAACTCCTTATCAAATGTATTGGCAAATATGTTCTCCCATTCATTGTGTTGCCTTTTCATTTTGTCGATGGTTTCCTTTGTTGTGCAAAAACATTTCAGTGTAATGAAGTCCCATTGGTTTGTTTTTTCTTTTGTTTCTTTTGCTAGAGAAGATATAGCAGGGAAAAAACCATTGCTATGAGAAATGTCTTATATCTTATTGCCTATGTTTTCTTCTAGAATTTTTAGATGTAGAGTCTAATATTTAAATCTTTAAATTATTTTGAGTTGATTCTTGTGTATGGTGGAAAAAGGTGGTCTAGTTTCTTTCTTTCTTTCTTTTTTTTTCATTTGCACATATCTGTCCAACCTTCCCAACACCATTTATTGAATAGACTCTCTTTATCCCATTGTATTATTTTGCTTCTTTTGTCAAATATTAATTGGCTATAAAGGTGTGGATTTATTTCTGGGCTCTTTATTCTCTTCCATTGATTCATAGGTCTTTTTTTATGCTAGTACCATGCTGTTTTGATTACTATGGCCTTGTAGTATAGTTTGATATCAGGTAGTATGAGTCCTCCAATTTTGTTCTTCTTTCTCAAGATAACTGCTGCTATTTGGGGTCATTTGTGGTTCCATATTATAGGAATATGCTCTGAAGACTTGCAAAGTTAGGATAAACAATTAGAGGCAGAGAAACATCTCAGGCCAAAGGCACTGAACAGACAAGAGCCCAGGACCTCTTTGAAACCATGCTGCATACAGCAAAAAAAAGCAGGATAAGATTCAGCAAAACAGAATTGTTTAGGCTCTCAGAAGAGAGATTAAAAGTCAACATGTTCCTTGTCCTTTACTTCACCCCCCTGAAAACTTCTTCTGTCTGTTCCCTTGAGTTATTTGTACTGGCTAAGAAATATCTGAGTAAGGCTGGGGACAGGGCTTCAGTCCTCAGTCTGCGGACTGGGGCTCTTGCCTCCCCTCAGCCCCTTAGAGCATCTGGTCTCCGAGTAGTTCATTGTCACCTCAACACCATAAAAAATTTTGGAGTATTTGTTCTATTTCTACAAAAAGCTCCATTGGTATCTTGAAAGAAATTGCATTGGACTTATAGATTGCTTTGGGTAGTATGACATTGTAGGATGTTAATTCCTTCTATCCATTAACATGGTATATGCTTCCACTTGCTTGTATCCTTTTCAGTTCTTTCTTCAACGTGTTATCATTTCCTGAGTACAGGCCTTTACATCCTTGGTAAAATGTATTCCTCTGCCTACTAATAATGTGTTAGGCTCAGAAGAACTTAAGCTCCACAGGGTGGGTTGAGAGGGAGTACAGAATGTGGGGCTTTCTCACAGGCTGATGCCACAAGGGAGAGTATGACCTACATAAGAAATATGGTGCCTGTGGTATGGAAGAATCACACACACACACACACAAAAAAGGTATAAGAAAGCGTTATTACTAACAAAATGAGGCTTTTTTGGAAGAGCAGCACAAGTTTCTAAGCAGGTCCAGTAACAGCGTCAGAGAGCACAGAAAGACTAGCATAGGATTTATGGTAGTCAGGGGGTGAGATTGTGTGAGATATCCCTGGAAATGGTGGGATTGCATGAATTGAATTAAACTTCTTACCAGCACCAAGAGAAGTATGTAGTCTTTTATTATCATAATTATTATTAGCTATTTTTTCCCCAGTTTTCTCATATGTAAGGCAGATTGGGATGGTAAATGGAAGTAGTGTGAGGCTTAAAAGATGTCAGTAGTCATGTCAAAACTAGCATGAGACTGTTAAAATTATTTACCCACATTAGCTTCTTTATGTATTCAATTTTTTAAATTAAAGAACATTTTTAATCTCCTAAGCACACCAAGGAAAAATTAAGTTTTATAATGCAAGATTCATAATTAAGAATGAGATTCTACTGGTTTAAATTTTTACTATAATATCTACATACTTTTCTAAAGTTACATCTGTGCCATCATTTTAGCTCAGGACAAGCGGCAATAGTAGGAATGTTGAGAAAGGATCTCAAGGTATTCTCTAGTTTTATGGTTATCTCATTTAATAAATTTGTGAACAGTTAATTTGAAAACTCTGTGTATTCTCTTTTTTTGATAGAAAAATGTATATTCTCATTTCTTAACATCAGCATCCTCTAAAGGACAAAATTCTTTTCCATAATAACTATGCAATAAATAGTAAGAATCATTTTTTACTCAATCTTTAATTTTAAAATATTCAAAGTTATCAACATAGTTTATGTATGCACTAAATTTTTTACTTTCCAAACTGAAATATTATACTTCACAGTTTACTCTCAAAATTTTTAACACAAATTAAAAAATTGCAAATGGTTACATTGAATGATGGGAATCAAGTAATTCAAGTTTATTTTCTTAGTCTTTATAATCACTGCCTTATTATTTGTTTTGAATATATCATTTAATCTCAGTAATATGTAATATCTAATATCACAAAGTTGAAAACAGACTATACCTAAAGTGATTTTGGAATTTTTCAAATTTTTAAATAATTACTTTTAAATCAAACATTTGTGTCTGAGTCCTACATCCTATGGGCCAACTTTACAATAAAAAATTATCCTAATTAACTTCTATTTAGGATACAATGTGTGGTCCTGGTTGGTTGGCTCAGTGGTAGAGCATCAACCTGCCTGTGAATGTCTCAGATTCAATTCTGGTCAGGGCACACAGGAGAAGCACCTATCTGCTTCTCCAACCCTCTCCTTCTCGCTTCTCTCTCTCCCTCTCCCTCCCTCTCTCTCTCTCTCTCTCTCTCTCTCTCTCTCTCTCTCACTCTTTCTCCTCCTGCAGCCATGGCTCGATTGGAGCAAGTTGGCCCTGGACGCTGAGTATGGCCCCATGGCCTCCACCTCAAACACTAAAAAGAGCTCAGTTGCTGAGAAATAGAGCAACACCCCGCTAGGCAGAATCACCCCTTAGTGGGCTTACAGGGTGGATCCCAGTTGGGGCGCATGCAGGAGTCTGTCTCTCTGACCTCCCTTCCTCTCACTGAATAAAATGAATGAATGAATGAAGGAACGAACAAACACAGGGAGGGAGGCAGGGAGGGAGAAATTGAGGGGTATATGGGGAGGGGGGATGCATTCGGGGAGACACTAAAATCTATGTAAACACAATAAATAAATTTAAAAATAATAATAATCAGGTTTCGCCTGACCAGGGAGTGGCACAATGGATAGAGCATAGGACCAGCACACAGAGGATCCAGGTTCCAAATCCCAAGGTCACTGGCTTGAGTGTGAACTCATCTGGTTTGAGCACAACTCACCAGCTTAAAACCAAGGTCGCTGGCTTGAGCAAGGGATCACTTGGTCTGCTGTAGCCTCCTGGTCAAGGCACATATGAGAAAGCAATCACTGAACAATTAAGATGCCGCAACAAAGAACTGATGATTCTCATCTCTCTCCCTTCCTGTCTGTCTGTCTCTATCTCCCTCTCTCTGTCTCTGTCTCACACACACACACACACACACACACACACACACACACACACACACACAAGAAAGAGAAAAAGAAAAAGAAATCAGGTCTCTAAAGTACTTTGTGAGTGGTTAACTTTTTTCCTGTGTATATCACATAGGTGTGTTTTTATTTTTACAATCACTTTTAATGAAATATCTTTATAGATCATTTGGGTGAATGTGTTTACCAACAGTGAAGAAATATGGAAAAATATATACTATGTTACCATAGTCATATGTGGTTGACCACGTCTGACCAAACAAATAAAATAAATGAATTATCTGTGTATACATTGGTAATCAGAGGGAGTCTAAATATTTGAACCACATCATAGACCGACAAAGACTGAGCATAAAACCTCAGAGCTAAATTCGGAGTAAAGTAAAAGAAGGAGTAAAGAATACATGTGGCCCTGTTCAGGTGACTTAGTGTGTATAGCACTGACCCAGTCCAGAGGTTATGTGTTCCACCTTCAGTCAGGGCAACTATGAGAAGCAATCAGTGAGCACACAAATAAACGGAACTACGTAAAACAATGGGTTGATGCTTCTCTCTGTCTCTCACATGTGCTCTCTATCTGTCTCTTTCTCTGTTTCCTCTCATTCTTCCCCTCTCTTTCTCTTTCAAATCAATAAAAAAATTTTGGAAAAAGAATACCTGTTATCTTACAAATATTATTAATACCTCCTAAGTTGGAATCCACATTGGTAATTGCTTATTTCTGACATTTACAATTATTTTATTTTTAGTTAATAATTACTTTGGATATGTAAGTATGCATTGTTTCCAAATAAATATTTAATTGCATTTTTCTATTGTTTTTTATTGGCACATTATAACTGTATTTGTTCATAATAATGATTCTATCTAAAATTTTTAGAACACTTTGAAGACTTTCAAAACAAAGTAAGACAGTTTTCCAAATGAATAGATTTCTGCCTTTTAACAACTTAAATTTTTCTTTATATCTAAAGTTCTACAAATAGAGAGACTGTTTATGTTTAATAAAATTGTTTTTAGAGTCTGACCAGGTGGTGGTGCAGTGGACAGAGCGTCAGACTGGGATGAGGAAGGACCCAGGTTCGAGACCCCGAGGTCGCCAGCTTGAGCATGGGTTCATCTGGCTTGAGCAAAAAAGCTCACCAGCTTGGACCCAAGGTCGCTGGCTCAAGCAAAGGGTTACTTGGTCTGCTGAAGGCCCGTGGCCAAGGCACATATGAGAAAGCAATCAATGAACAACTAAGGTGTCACAATGAAAAACTGGTGATTGATGCTTCTCATCTCTCTCCGTTCCTGTCTGTCTGTCCCTATCTATCCCTCTCTCCGACTCTCTCTCTGTCCCTGTAAAAAAAAAAGAAAAAAAAGGATAAAATTGTTTTTAGAGATGGTATTCAAACTAAGAATATTTTTAAGAAAAAGTAAATAATTGAAAATTTTACAATCTATTTTACTAGCATTCTCTGGTATTTTGGATTACTTTTATCATTCATTTTAGATAATTATTTTCAACAATTAGATAACATTTTAAAGTAATTTTTATATTTTTCAATACAGTCAATGTCTCATTTATGTAGGTTTTCCTATATAAATGGGAGGCATCAACTCATAATAGTTTCTTCCCTTGTGTGCCTTGACTGGGCAAGCTCAAGGTTTTGAACTGATGAGCTCAGCATTCCAGGTCGATGCTTTTTCCATTGAGCCACCACAGATCAGGCACAAATGTCTTTTATTAGTTTATTTAATGAGTGATGCATCAATTTATATAAATTACAAATAGTTAGAAATAATATAATTTTAAAGGGATAGGAAAAATAAGATTTAGAAATTGAGAAAGTTCTTAATGGCTGATTTTATTTTGTAAAATTTAATTCAGCCATACCTTTTTATAAACACAGAATATAAAATGATTTATACCCATTTTATAGGTGTAAGAAAGTATGCTAAGTATTTCAATATGGTATTAATGAATTATTTTAAAATTTTTACTTTCTAAATTACAATTACTTAGTGTCAGAACTTAGGTCCCTTTAAAAATAGTCAGTGACAAGGATTTGGGTATAGTTATTTCACTTGAAGTAAGGAAAGAAGGAAAGTGAAATAAGGATAAAAGAAAGGCAGGGAGAGAAGGCACAGCCAGTTTGCTGGGGTGAATGCTACCTTGAGCATTTATGAATAATGCAGAACACCTAGATGAAATAGTTCACCTGAAGTATAAGAAGGTTGTTATTGGGAAATGTAAATTCTTCGACATTTTAGGTTAAGCTTGAGCCCAGGTTCAGTGAGCACAGCACTGGAGGAGATCCTCAGTGCAAAACAGAAAAACCAGTAGTAGGAAATTGAGATGGAACAGAGTCTGCACACAGTCTAACCTCCTCCAGACCCGGGTCCACAGCAGTGGTGGGATTCAGCTGGTTTGCACCAGTTCGGCAAAACCAATTCCTAAATTTTTGTTGAGTTCTGCACACTGGTTGTTAAAATGGCACCTGTAATCAGGGTTGTCTCTAAGGTAGGTGCCTGGGCAGCTGCTCAATGTGGAAATCACAAATTTACATCCTTTACTCTTTTTTAATGTTCATCTGGGCCAGGGGTCCCCAAACTTTTTACACAGGGGGCCAGTTCACTGTCCCTCAGACCATTGGAGGGCTGGACCATAAAAAAAAACTATGAGCAAATCCCTATGCATACTGCACATATCTTATTTTAAAGTAAAAAAACAAAATGGGAACAAATACAATATTTAAAATAAAGAACAAGTAAATTTAAATCAACGAACTGACCAGTATTTCAATGGGAACTATGCTCCTCTCACTAACCACCAATGAAAGAGGTGCCCCTTCCGGAAGTGCGGCGGGGGCTGGATAAATGGCCTCAGGGGACCGCATGTGGCCCGTGGGCCATAGTTTGGGGACCCCTGATGTGGGCAATAGTGTATTCTAAGCACCCATAGTAATGTTCATTCTGTCCATAAGTGAAAAAAAATTTGATGAAACTATGTTTGTAATATTTATTTATTCATTTCATAAAACTCATTATATCTTTCATGAAATACTACATTTTAATTCCCTCGCATTTTTTACTTCAGTAGGAAGTGAGAATGCCAATCAAGAAGCAATATGGAGTGGGACACTTGAATCCATGTTAACACAATCAATTAAAAAATTAAATTTAAAAAAATCCAATTCAATACAAACCCAAATAAAATAAACTGCTACAAAATGGGGGAAATTAAGAAAGCTACTTGTTTATTGGCAAAAATAAACAAGCAATATAGAAATAATTTAAATAACAGTTTTATTGTTTTGTCAGATATTTAAAAATATTTTTATTAATATTTTAACTTTCTTATAACATAATCTAGTTTTGTGTACCTTTTTATTGTTCTTATTTAAGTATTAAATGCATGAAATAATAAACTACCTTTTGATATATCGGTTTTTTTATACTTAAAATAGTCATTAGGGCAGAGAATTAGTTGTTAAATTATTTGAATCTTACCGCTGGTCCATAGCAATGATCAAAAGCAGAGACAAGGCTAGCTACTGTGATGCAGGGCTCTGGTGCATCTTACACTAGAGACATCAAGTCAGAAATAGATTGGGAAGTCATTTCTTTCTTTATTTACTTATTATAATCAACTAACTTGGGCAGAGACTGTTAATTAGTTTTCACATATTTTCTCTCTCAACTTTTTCTTATGAGGTCATATTTATGCTTTGTGGTCACTAAGATATATCTTATTATACTATTTTAGTAATGTAGAGTATACTCAATAAAATTATGGCAATAATTAACATTCCCTGGTGCCTAAACATTTCTCAGCTGTATGAGTCACTATCTATTGAACTTCCAAGGACATACATACATTTTTCTTATTATTCAAAACGATTTTACTAATGGAGATTGTTCTTTCAGTTACTGACTGAAAGGATAAATGTGTGACTAATGGTCCCCTCCATCCTATATATAAATGCATACACTGTCCTTCAGCAATGACTTGCCTTGTTTGAGGCTGTTTACTAAGTCTCTTACACTCACTATCTTTCCAACATCTTCACTGAAATAGAAACACCCCATTTCCAATTGCATTGTGTAGGGCTAAATTGATGTGCATTAAAATAGTAAAAAAATCTCTTCTAAAGGAAGCACTCTTTAGCTTCTATTTGTAATGCCTAAAAACATTAATCAGTATTCATGAAACAAAGAATACAAAATGGGGGGGGGGGCATTGCTTTTCTCATCAAATGTATAGGAAGAGACCAATATTTTAAATTGAAAATGCTTTATATATTACTTCTATTTCTGCTTATTTTGGTCTGTGCTTTTTACTTATTATGCTCTTAGATTTTTTTTTTTATAAAAAGGCTATTCAAATAAGATTATTTTGAGAACAAGTGACAGATTACCTACCTCTAGAATCAGTTTTCTCTAACCTGAACACTCACCACACTCAGCAATCCTCTCTATATATCTGATCACTTGCCAACTCCTTTGGGGTTTTCTTTCATCACAAATCTCTGGTTTCCATCCTGTCTTTTCCAGTCTCACTGCCACCATCTAGCCAGATTGTCTTTCTATATTTGTTCATTATTTCCCAGAAAATAAGCATTGTGCTAGATATAATACGCTCCTAATAATTGCAGATATATAAGGTAATACCAACTGCTGCCTTATCTAGACTTTTTTTTAGCCTAAAGTAACAGAAATTAATTAAAGTAATTCCAACCTAATCCAAAGATTAATGTCCAGAATAGAGAGTTATTGCAGAGCACACAGAGACAGTAAGAGGTACCAACCAGGCTGAAGGGCAAACCAGAACTAGAAATCAGGCTATAGCACAACCCAGACCAGAAATTCATCAGAAAATAGGCAATTACTACTTTTGTCTCATGGATGTTTCTTATCCCTGTTTCTCTTTCTGTTACTATTGAGATCTTTGAACTTCTTATACACTAGTTCTGACTACCCCTTTAAGTGTTCGTGTTTTTTTTTTTTTTTATTTATTCATTTTAGAGAGGAGAGAGAAAGGGAGAGAGAGAGACAGAGAGGGAGAGAGAGAGAGGAGAGAGAGACAGAGAGAGAAGATAGGGAGGAGCTGGAAGCATCAACTCCCATATGTGCCTTGACCAGGCAAGCCCAGGGTTTCGAACCAGTGACCTCAGTATTTCCAGGTCCACGCTTTATCCACTGCGCCACCACAGGTCAGGCAAGTGTTCGTGTTTAAACATGGACAACCCACTGCTCCCAAGTTTATGTGTTAGAACTAAATGACTGCCACAGTAGAAGATTAACACTTTAATGTGAACTCCTCACACTCCCCCTTACTCATGAAGTCTTAGCAGTACTGGTTCTCAGCCATCCTGTGATTTTTTAAAATGGCAGTTAGCTAAGAGTGGACATACTAGTACTCTCTGCTGGAAAACTAAAATAAAGCTTAAGGATCTTTCTCTCTCTCTCTCTCCAGTAAATATATGTGAATTGTAATAACATTCTGAATAGAGAAACCTAGAAGTTGTTGTCTAACTCAAATAATTGACTTAATTAGGAACATCACAATAAGTCAAAAGGAAAGACAGCATATTAAGGCTTAGGCAAAAATGTTCTTAGAAAGGACAAGCCTCACAATGTCCTTTGAAATCCTACTTCTTCAACATCAGCTCACATTTTATTTGGCTTGATAAGTGCTCAGGAATAAGCTTTCAGTGATGGGCCTCACGCTGGCCCAACCCAGAGGAGGGGCCTGCAAGGACACGTCACTAGCATGACAGCCACAAGCGTTTTAGAGAATTCTCTCGTATCTAAGTGAGGTCTTTTCTCTTAAAATCCTTCCCCTGGCTGTTTAGACAAAACAAGCTCAAAGGAAATACAGGAAAACAACTAAACATACCTGGTGTCCATAATTCTAGGCCACACTGATAGAAAGAGTGGTTAATTCACTTCCTATGTATCACATCTAAGGGGGTTCTATTCAAATGATTTTGTTCACAAAAAAATTTCTGAGTTTAAAAACACACATTCTCATTCTCTCTCTCTCTCTCTCTCTCTCTCTCCCTCTCTCTCTCTCTTTCTCTGTCTCTTTTTACACAAACACTGAATACAAGGAGAACTGCTGAATATGAATTACCTAGGTCCATTGGGAAGGTGCACACCTGTGGACTGTGATAATACCATAAGAATCCCTAGTGGATACAGAATTAATATCATTGTGAAAAGATTGGAAATAAAACTGCAATTTTTTTTTTTTTTTTTTTTTTTTTGGCAAAAAGGCTCTTTCTTTTTGGGATAGGACACAGAAGGCAAAAAACTGCAGAGCTCTGGCCACCTGGGAATTGGACCCAGTCAACCATGTTTTCCCTGACAGCGTTTTTTTCAAACTTGACAGTAGATAGGAGCTGCTCCTGGAATGGAGAGGTTTGTGCTTCTGTGCATGAGCGGCTGTTTCCCGTCAGCCTCTGATCTTCCTGGAAGTCTCAGAGGAAGAACTTACTGTCTGAATTCTGTTGTTTGAAGTGTCAGGAGAACCCAAAGCCTCATCTGCAAAGTCACACATGTAAGACTATCAGAAAGACTCATCCATGCCCTGTGTAGACAGTGGCCTGAAATAACTTGTATTTTCCTACCTAAAATACTAGCGCTAATGAAAAGAACACAATTCTTTACAGGATAAATGTATATTTATATTTCATTGCTTGTGACTTCAAGTCACCAATTTGTATAAAAATTCCTAACCATGGAAATAATTTGCTTAATTATGCTTAACATAAACTATGGTACCTTAGAGCATGGTAAAATATTTTCTTAAGAGTCTTCAAATGACAGAATATTTGCATCTTTGTTATTCCATAATGCAAGCCCTGCATTAATTGCTCTCTCTAAAGAGCATTTCAGCGCCTTTTCTAAACATAGTGATTCCTCAAACAACAAATATGGACGGGCTACACTGCCTCGGCTCCTGAAAGGAGGTCACTTTTATGGATATCTTACATGGCAGTGGTTAATTAACAAACAGAAATTCTGTCTTGAGTACGATATGATTTCACTCACATGTAAAATCTAATGAACAAAATGAACTAACAAGCGAAATAGAGACAGACTCATAGAGAGCAGGCTGGAGTTATTGGGAGGGGGGATTGAGGCTGCGTGGAAGGGGAGAGGGATTGAGAGTAAAAGAAAAGCTCACAGACACTGACAACCGTGAGGTGATTTCGGGGAAAGATAGGGTGGGGGTGTGAAGGAGGGTATGGGGAAGATAAATCATGATGGAAGGAGCCTTAACTTTGGGGAGTGAACACACAGTACAGTATACAGATGACGTGCCGTGGAACTGTGCAGCTGAAACCTGTATAATTTTGTGAACCAGTGTCATCCCAATAAATTCAATGAAAAGGAAAAACAAATGAAAAAAAAAAAAAAAAAAAAGCGTTCCTCTTCATAGTACCAAAGCTACGCTGAGAGTATTTCTCATAGAATATGTCCTTTTAACTACCTGTGGCTTCTCTCATGGGAAGTCAAAGGTGCTTCTCAAGTTCAGACTCAGAACTCACTAGGTCCCCTGATTTGATCCATTTCTGCTAACCACAGAAATCTCCTCATTCTTGATTGAACTGCATCAAAACACTGCTCTGACTGTCAAGCCCAGCTGAAGCCCCACCACCTAGAGAAGCTGGAAACCCAACACCAGTTCTGTCGGCAGCTGCGGCAACCTCTCCAACTCCTTCCTCATCCAAATAAAAAATATTGCACAAAGCTGAGGAAGAAACATTTCTTCTATGTTAATTCTTGGTTATGGGTATTCCACAGGAAAAAAGGCTAGGCCTCAAGTGTTATAGTTACTTCATTGTTCAGCTTTTCAAAATTTATAAACGTCCACACATCACCTCCATGCTCAAGCCTCCCTGATTCAGGGCAGATATAAATGCCTACCAGCTGCCCATCGTGTCTAAGAAGACAGGGCTCTGTGGCCTATACAGCAGTCATATCTCAGTCCAATCAACCCCATCCACAGCTGCACATTGATTCTAAAAAGCGACAGGCCCGGTTCTATCCAGTTATGTTATCTCAGCCAGATCTATCCCAGTCAGTCAAACACCTTATCACATCTGTGAAACTCACTGGGGAAGTGGATGAAGGTGGGGAGAGAGAAAACACAAATTGCTGGATGCAATTTGAAGATGAAGGGCACCACCCCAAAATATGCCACAGTATACATCAAATGCCAACAAATATTTGGAACACAGTGGAGCCACAAGCCTTCCTGGTAAGAAGTCTAAGCAGTAGACCACACGTCCAGATAAAATACCCCGTTATACATGCTTTAACATATAATATTTTTCTAAATGTCTGTTCCCAAATATTAGAACTAAAATTGTGCAGATAGCATGCTATTTCCACAACAAAGGGGAGCCTGCATTGTATAATTACAAATTGGTTTTATTTATGTTACCCACTTACTTCCTCAGGGAGATGATTATTTCTCTATCTGGAGAATGTATGGAATAGCATAGTTTTATGTTTATTTGATAATAGTGTGAACAGAACCTTTAATTTCTTTTAAATGCAAAAGCAATTAAATGGGCTTCCTATTGTCCTTTAGCTCTTTGTTCTTATATAATGTGGAATACACTTAAAATTCCTGCATGCCTTTTTGTTGAACCCAGAGTTATTCATAATGTGATTTCTTCGTTCATCCTTCTGCTCTGCCCATTAAAGAGTGGTTGGTGTTTACTGTGTAAGGTTACTGACTCATCGACTAAGAAAAGCTTTCTTATTTCTGAAGCTCTGAGAGTAACTTATGTGCCTCAGAAAAGTGGTTCCCAAACCTGGATGATCAACAGAATTTCCTGTAGAGATATATATTTCTAATTCATTCACCAGGCTCTATCTTGAAAGATTCTGATTTAGTGGATACAAGATTTTATTTAACCAAGTGCATTCTGATGTTCACAATCACTGCTCTATGGGAGAGCAATCTCAGAACAGCAAAGCACCACTCAGGCTCCCCTTCAGAAACTGAGGATCTGTTTCTCTAACTGCTGTCAATGTTACTGACAAAGAGGCTTAACACTGCCAGTTGAAGGAGTTGTCTAATCAGAAGGGGCTGTTTTGCCAAGGGCCTGATGCACCAAGGCTCAGCCTCTTATAGCACCTGGGAGAAACTGTGAAGGGTTATCTCACTTTCGGACCTCCTCATAGGGCTGGCTAAGGCCAACAGTCAATCTGCTTTGTAGCTCCAGTCTCCCTGAATCTGGCCACTTCCAAGGGCGAATCCTAAGGACACTCCCTACAACACCTGTACACTATTCTCCCTTTCCCAGTCAGCTTCTTGCCCCACCCCACAACAGTTATTTCACGAGAGTTAGGATGTCAAAAGTGAGCCCTCCCTAAGGATTCTAAATAAATTTCTCCTCAATTGAAATATAAACCTAACTCCAAGAAGGAAATAATTGCTTAGCCCCGCCAACCACCCGACCCTAAAGAAACCCAGCTGGTTTACCTGCTTCTTGATTTCAATTATTTGCTCACAGCTCCTCACCAATCACAATGCATTGTTTCCTCCAATACCTTCTTGATTTCTGTAATTCAGAGTCCTGTTTCTGTCATGTCTACTCAAATTTACACTCTCCCTCGAAGCTTTGCCACTTTATTTTCTCACTACTTATCTGTAAAAGTGTATGCAAATCTTCAGCATGATTATTCATTTCCTTATATATTAGCTCTAATCTATAGAGAGATAATATGTTCCTGGAGAGAAAGAACCAAGTCTTCTGTTTTGATCATGTATGGTTTTTTCTTTGTTTTTTGGGGAGTTTTTTTTTGCTTTGTTGTAACTCTATGCCTATTGAATGAATGGAAGGTCACAAAGAATAACGACTGATGTTCTAACATAAGAACTTGTTTTCTCTATAGCCCACTGATTTTACCAGGCTTTCTGAGAGATGGAAGTATGTATACACACTACTGGAAAATAACCTCTTTCCCAACTATAATAACTTATTAAAATGTTCAAATTTTAATATCTTTTTTATAAAAATCCTGATTTATTTTAGAACGTATTACTCTGACTTCTGTATATGTTTAAACTGAAAAGTTTGTAATGTTATAATTTATTCTGTGTAGTAAATTAATTTTGATATCTGTGATGTCTTCATGTGATTGGCAGTTCTTTTTCTTAATATCTGAGTTATAATGGCAGCCGTGTTTTCCCAGTAATGTGCTTTGTTGTTGAGTTGCATTGTTCCTTGTTTGGGAGAATGAAGGAATAAAATTCTGTTAAAAAAAAAAAAAGCTCTGAAAGTAAAATTAGAAGATTTAAATATGTTCATCATTTACAAGCTCTGGTACTTTGTACAGTTATTTGATGTGTCTGTTTTTCCATTCACTTTACTATAAAATGGGAATGAAAATCGTGTTCTCCACTTTGGGTTGCTGAGAGATATAAATGTTTTGAATGCATGTGTTTAACATATCAGCATATTCTGGATTTGAAGTTTGTCTTTTTCCATTTTTATTTTAAGTAATTTTTTAAAAAAGAGTTTCCAATTTAGTTTATATGAGTTCAAGTCAAAACTCAAGGATCTAGATTCACATACATTACAGTAAGGTAAAGGTATGAAAAAATTAAAGTGAATGTAAGTTATATAGATAGGTGTATGCCTATAATATAGAATTTAAATTCAAAAATTAAACTCTTATGTTCTTCACTGCAATGTCATATTCTGACTAGAGAACTCTTCAGACAAGTAAAATCTCAACTCTCTCAATTGTGAAACCTATCTGTAGATACCAAAATTCTTTAAGGCACATTAAAGTTTTATAGAAAAAAAACCTTTAAAAAAAAAACTGAAGCCTGAGCAGGCGGTAGCACAGTGGATAGAGCGTCAGATGGGATGCTGAGGATCCAGGTTCAAAACTCTGAGGTCATCGGCTTGAGCACGAGCTCATTTGTATTGAACACAGGCTCACCAGCTTGAGAGCATGGGGTCAC
The DNA here is from genome assembly GCF_036850995.1 of Saccopteryx leptura. NCBI lineage: Eukaryota > Metazoa > Chordata > Mammalia > Chiroptera > Emballonuridae > Saccopteryx > Saccopteryx leptura. Next base: position 78,324,555 of record NC_089507.1, on the reverse strand, counting down.
TGGCTTGAGCATGGGATCATAGACATAACCCCGTGGTCACTGGCCTGAGACCAAAGGTCGCTGGCTTTAACAATGGGTCACCTGCTCTGCTGTAGCCCCCTCTTCACCCCCCCAATCAAGGCACATATGAGAAACAATCAATGAACAACTAATGTGCCACAACAAAGAATTGATTTTTGTCATCTCCCTTCCTGTCTATCTGTCCCTTACTCTGTCTCTGTCACACACAAAAAAGAAAAACTAAAATTACTAAAACTACAGAAGCACCTATCAGATTCTCTGTAGCACTTTTTGCTGCTGTAAACCTGCATGAGATTGGCCTTGTGCCAAAGTGGCCTCAGCACCAACACTGGCTTCTTCCTGTAATTCATCCCAGCAAAGAATTCTGGCTCACCTGGAGAATTTCCTTCTTCTTCACCAGAGCTTTCATTCTCTGTTGCACCTTTATCATTATTGATGGCAATGGCTTCATCCAGAGCTACATCCATAACTGTGGTCATTCCCGTACTGACTTCAGCAGTTTTACTGGTGGCAACATCTGGAACCTCGGGCCTGGTTTTAACACTGACTGTGATGGTCACCACCTGAGCAAACCATAAAAATCAGAGAAGAAAACATAGGCAGTAAAATTTCCAACATTTCTCACAGTACTATTTTATTCTGATACATCGCCTTACATAAGAAATCAAAAGAAAAAAAAAACAAATGCAACAACAGCAAACTAAAAGGTTTTTGCACAGCAAAGGAAACCATAAACAAAATGAAAAGACAACACACTAACTGGGAGAACATTTTCATCAATGATACATCTAATTAGAGGTTAATATCCAAAATCTATAAAGAACTTATACAACTCAACAACAAAGAAAGAAAACTTATACAACTCAACACTACCCCCCCCCAAAAAAAACAAAAAAAAAAACCCACAAAAAAACAATTAAGACGTGGGAAAATTACTTGAATAGATATTTATTTAAATAGGGCATACAGATGGCCAATAGACTTATGAAAAAATTATCAATGTCACTAATCATCAGAGAAATACAGATTAAAACCACAGTGAGATATCCCCTCATACCTCTCAGAATGACTATCATTAAAAAAAAAACCAAACAAGTGTTGGTAAGTATATGAAGAAATGGGAACCCTCATGCACCATTGGTGGGAATGCAGACTGGTGCAGTGACTGTAGAAAGTATGATAGTAAGGAGTTACATCAAAAAATTAATAATAGGCCCTGGTGGAGTGCCTCAGCTGGATAGAATGTCATCCGATATGCTAAGATTGCGGTTGATCCCTGGTCAGGGAACATGCAAGAATCAACCAATGAATACATGAATAAGAGGAACAACAAATTGATGTTTCTCTCTTTTTGTTTCTCTCTCTCTCTCAAATCAATAAGTAAAAAAAATATTTAAAATTTTAAACTGGAACTGCCAGGTGATGCAGAAATTCCACATCTGGGAATATATCTAGAATAACCCAAAACACTGATTTAAAAGAGTATATGCACCCTTATGTTCACTGCAGCATTATTTACAATTATTTCATTGTTCAAATCTACTGATGAGTAGATAAAAAAAAAAGCAGTGGTACACTTGCACAATGGACTACTACTCAGCCACAAAAAAGAAGGGAATTTTACCTCTTGCAACAGTATCGATGAACCTGGAGAAAATTATTTTAAGTGAATTAAGCCAGCCAGAGAAAGACAAATACTATATGATTTTACTTACATGTGGCATCTAATGAACAGAACAAACTATCAAAACAGAAACAGACTCAGAGAGGCAGAGAACATACTGACAGTTGTCAGAGGGGAGCTGGATGAAAGAAGTGAACACATTAAACAAACAAACAAGAAAACTTCACAGAAACAGACAACACTAAGTTCCATAAAATGTTGAATAAATCCTATTATTTATGATAAGAGGTTTAATTCATGAACTACAGTTACACATCTATTACTTAAAACACACCTGCCAAATGAAACAATGAAAAAATGGAGTGATTCATGAGGTAAAATGCCTGGAAGCTGGTACATGGTCCTTTTCTGGTAAAGGTTAGCTCTTTTTTTTTTTTTTTTTTTTAAGTTAGAGGAGGGGAGGCAGAGACAGACTCCACTAGTGACCTGACAGGATCTACCCAGCAAGCTCTCTATCGGGTTATGCTGTGCCCATTTGGGGCATTGCTCTGTTGCTTAGCAACCCAGTTTTCCTTTGCACCTGAGGCAAAGGCCACGGAGCCATGCTCAGCACCCGGAGCCAACTTTCTCCAATTGAACAATGACTGCAGGAGGGGAAGAGAGAGAGAAAGAGAGAGAGAGAGAGAGAGAGAAGCAAGAGGGGGAGGGAAGGAGAAGCAGATAGTCACTTCTCCTGTGTGTCCTGACCAGAATCGAACCTGGGACATCCACACATACACCAGGCTGATGCTCTACCACTGAGCCATCTGGCAGTGCCTAAGGTTAGGTCTTGTTGGCATCTAAAATTATTTACACTCGCATTATTCATCATTGTTAATATGGTATTTCAGTGTATGGTAGAGATGGGATCCATGATGGTACATTCACTCTTAACTCTCAGAACTGGAAATAACTCAGTTTGGGAAAAGAATATGTCAAACCTAGCAGTTGGTTGAATACTGTGGCATCTTTCCTCTTATCATTGCAGAAAACCATACATCTTGATAGTTTAGTAGTTAAGTATATAAACATGTGGTTTTAAACCATGTGGTTTATCACAGTGACTTGTGAAGACTTAAAATATGCTTTCCCATTTAACTTCTAGATTCACATTTAGTTGGAATGGCATGAGTTCCAAATATGTGGTTTTTTAAATTTCCTAGGTGATTTTCATGTGCACCCGGGTAACAAACCATGATAAAACTAGCAGGTTAAAATTATTGGCATTATTAATTAGGTCATGGGGAAACAACGGTGTGATGATGCTTGAAATTTTGAATAGAGTATTATCTTCTGAAAGTTAAACTATAAGTGGACACATAATATAATGGAGTTTAGAGGTGGCTGTACCTTAATGAAGCCATTACCACCTCTAGAGAAAGCATATATATATTAGAAAAAGTGCTAATAAATAATGAAAGAATCAAAAATGGAGAGAGAGTACTAGAAGAAAACATGGTGTTCTTGCAATAATGATGCAGGAGAGAGAAAATGTTTACCCGGAATAGAAAAAGCTAGAATTTTATTGCTAAGGATATGCCTTTGGGGAAAATAAACTTATAAGCTACAACTTTTACCAAAAAGCTCTCTTCAATGCCTAATTTTATCTGATATTAAAAATTCTAATTCTGGACCCTACCATGTTCTAATTCTCCAATTACAAAGTAATCCACTGATATTTGGCATGCTACAGGGAGAAAGTCCTCATGTTAAACTGATGTAATTCTTCCACTTGATAAAATTCTTCCTGTAAATTAAGACATAGACCTTCATAATGTACATAGTAGATCTACAATGAATATGATAAATCTAAGAATCCCAGAACCTGATCAAATTTTGGAAACAGGTGAGTTCTGAGGCCTGAAAACCTGAGGCTCAGAACTCAGTTGGTGGTAAATCTCAAGTTTGGGGTCTCAGCACAGAATGAGTTTCTTTGTTTACCAAGAAACAGTCATCCCTCTGCTTTCCAGCCACTGAACTTTGTTGTAAGATATTCATCAGAATTGGCAGATAACTTCCTGAAGCAATAGAAAAGAAAGCCTCACCTCAATATCTAATCTTTTAGGGCAGGAAGTTTTGCAAACGATTGCATATTTATAGCTTTCCCTCAGTCTTTAAATTGGTCTAAAAAAATAGTTGAAAACACATTTTTTAAAACTTCAATAATATTGTGTTTGACAGTGATGTGAGCAAAATCACTAACCCTGCTGCCAGCGAGCAACAAAAGAAGCTGGTTTGATCGATCAGAAAAGCATTGGCGTTGACTGTCTCTCACTATCTGAAAAGCCAATCTGTAAAGTGCTCTCAGCAGAAGCAGCAAAGTAGTACTGACTGAGAGGAAAATAAGAGATTCAAAAGCACCATTTAGTAATTCTAAGGTGACAAGTAATCAAAGATGTGAAAAGTACGAAAAGATTATTTAGCTACTTCTAAAATATTTGGAGACATTGTTCTTAGGCATGTACCATCTGATAAATGTTTTATAGTAATATAAGTCCAGGTAAAATCAAATGAAACATTAGCAATTCAAAATAGAACTGATTTAAATAAAAACAGAGACATCTGAACATCTGAACTGAGTGAGGTTCAAAGAATATTGTTTCAAGCGGAAAAAAATAACAGCGGAAAGCATTGTAAGGTCAATAACAGCTAACCCCTGAAACCAAATGACTATTCATTTGAATTGGACAGAAGATAAAGTTATTTTAGTACCTCATTCAGTTATTCACCTTTTCCATTTAAACATCTTCGACCAGAGAAAATACCCAGGTAACTAAAAAATACATTGTGGTCTTTATTAACTTTTGCAAGAAATTTATTCATGTCTGTTCTCTCAAGTTGACAGAACTGTCCGGAGTCCTTTCTTCCCATGCTTCGGCATACAGAAGTTAAGAGAAAAGCAATTAATGCTTTGTTGCTTTCCTATGTAACATGACCCAGAAAACTATATTATTTTATGGATAACTGTATAGATATGTTTACATATATATACACACAAAAAATCTATGTGTACATTATGACATTTATGTAGTTTTGCAGAAAATGAAATAAATATGAAAAATAAAAGTTACATTCTTTTTAGCCAGAGATGTATTTTAGGGGATTTATTATAATTAACATTTCAGTGTATTTATTTCCAATTTTATGCACATACGTTAAAACAAACATATACCTTGCTATATACAGATATATGTGTTTATACATATTTTTGTTCAATTTAGTAGCTCATTACATCCCACCCTACCTCACTCCTTGTATCTCTCATCCCAGTAGGTTTTAGTTAACAGTCATCCATCCATCTATATTCGGCATTTTAAAAAATGTATTAATACTTTTATTTTGTAAATGATAGTTATGAGTATATAAGTTATCTTGTGCTCAATGAGTTTATATCTACTAACTTTCTGGTGAGTTTTCCTAAATAGTATCATTCCAAAAATAGAAAATATTATTAGTTCTAAAACCAAAATTAATAATAGTGTGAACATTTAGAATATTGATAAGAATGTAAAGTAGATCAGATATGAATCTTATTGCTATTGATGTGTTATTTAGTTTAAATTCATAAATTTGTAAACACCAATGACTATTATTCCCCACTTTAAATCTTTCACGGATAAACTGAAAATTTATCACATGATTTGTAGGTGTTTGCTCTAAAAATAAATTTTCTTACAGTTGGAAGAAAATACAACATAAAATAAATAGATATACAATTATATAACCAACATATTATATTTACATATATTTTGATATATTCTCGTGTTATAATTTTTTCCCTTTTATAAGCTCCCTGCCTTTATTCCCCTACCTACTAGGAGCACTGACAGCTAACAGAGCTCAGCCTTTGTCTGAAGAGAGCCATTTTGCCCATTTATGCCCCAGGGACAGCAGAATCCTGACGATCATCACAAGGGATGAAGGCCTGGTCTCCTCGCACCAACTTGTGATACCTCTGCTAAGGCAGCCCCGTTTCAGCACTGCCCCTTGCTTGGTTCCCTCAGGCCTCCGTTGTGACTGCACCGCAGTGCAGCACCTCCCTCTGCCCAGACCCGCTTCCTCCACTCTTCCTGCAGGTAGCACTCCCGATGGTACTCTTCCATCACCTTATGCCGCTGACCTCCCTTTCAGAGTTGGCTTCTTCAGTGACCTGACCTAGAGCAACTTCTATCAGACAGATTAAGCACTCCAGAGTGGTTCCTAGCTTTTGAGAGGAAAGTTTTGCAATCTGATTACAAAGCTAGGAAGTGCTTTTTTGTTTAGGATTTTATCTGCCAGTTGCTGTACAGACCTTTACTTTAAAGAACGGCATTTGCCTTCAGGGCAGGACAGTCTGTGGTCACGGATGGATCATCCTCTCATCCGTCTTTGATTGAAATGTAGAGCAAATGTGTTGTAAAAACAGTACAATAGACTAATCTTTTATCAAATTGATTTTCTGAAGAAGGATTTTAAAAGTCTATATGACCCTTCTTTTGACACAAATAAAAGAAAAAAAATGCAAGGCTATTTTTAGCTTATTATGAATATACAAATAAGTCATTTATTGCTTACTATAAACCCGACTTAAAGGCGGCTGCTACAAGGGAAAAATTAATGTTTCTGCTTAACCCACAACTATACTTTATCCTTCCCAGGGTTGATTCTTTTGCAAGAACTTCTATATATTTCAAATAAACATCAGTTCTCATCAGTACACTATAGAGTTTTGCACTTACATTAAAAAGTCACAGTAGGGAAAACAGTAGAGGGAAAGGGAATATTTTGCCGATAGGAGTGAACAGTAGGGAAGCCCAATGAGATTGTCCCTTAACTTCTAAATAATTTCCTTATCATAAAGTAGAAATGAATCATAATCATCACCATAAAATCTTTATTTTGTAGCAAATGTTAAGCAGTGACCAACATTTAATTGATTTAAAAGCAGTTTTTGAGTATGTATTATGTACAAGGCACTATGTTATGTAGTATAAGGGATGTAAAGGATCTGACAAACTCATTTGGGAACATAAAACAAATGTGTTATCAATCTAATGCCAGGTAGTGAAACACCTGGGGACTGTCCAAGGGTCTTCAGTGGAAGCAGAGCATGTCATGGGGCAGGGGCACATAGAATGCTCTATGAGGATAATGGCAGTTAACAGATAAGAAGAATGGATTAGACTAGGAGAGAGTGATCATATGAAGCCAGCAGTGTAAAATGGGGCTTGAGAGCAGGAGGGAATGAAAGCGGTGTGCATGGAAGACAGAAATAGTCATTATTGTATTTCCAGCTTCTACGCTCCTGGAAGCTTTGATTAATCAATGCAGTAAAGTCACTCTTTTTCTTTTGTCACTTTAAACCCAACCTAAGGATAAACTAGATGATAATATGAAAGCTGCTAAAATTAACTCCACCAGTGGCAATATTTGCGAAAGCGAGATAAAGAATCATTCAATTAACCATTTCTGAGAATAACAACAGTGAGATTTAAAAACCTGAACCAGAACTACTTAGTTGGAAGGTATAATAACAAAAAATTATTTCTCTCCATATCAAAATGATTCAAGCCTGATTATGCTAATACAAACTATTAATATCAGTTTCTACTGCTTTTGTAGGCTACTTAATAATTACATGTCAGGCCCTGGCCAGTTTGCTCAGTGGTAGAGCGTCAGCCTGGCGTGCATGAGTCCCGGGTTCGATACCCAGCCAGGGCACACAGGAGAAGTGCCCATCTGCTTCTCCACCCCTCCCCCTCTCCTTCCTCTCTGTCCCTCTCTTCCCCTCCCACAGCCAAGGCTCCATTGGAGCTAAGTTGGCCCGGGCGCTGAGGATGGCTCTATGGCTTCTGCCTCAGGGGCTAGAATGGCTCTGGTTGCAACAGAGCAATGGCTCAGATGGGTGGAGCATCGCCCCCTGGTGGGCATGCCGGGTGGATCCCAGTCAAGCGCATGCGGGAGTCTGTGTGACTGCCTTCCCATTTCCAACTTCAGAAAAATACAAAAAATAAAAAAAATAAAAATAAATAATTACATGTTATATATTTTTAATTAAAATGGATACATGTACATTATTTTTGTTACAGTGGAAAGTAAAAACAAAATTGGTTTATTTAAGCTCTTGTGTGATAAAGCTAGCCTCTAAAGAAACTACTGCTGTTATAGTACATATTTTATATCTTTTTTAACTTTTTTTTTTTGTAACAGAGACAGAGAGAGGAACAGATAGGGACAGATAGACAGAAAGGGAGATAGATGAGAAGCATTAATTCTTCGTTGCAGCACCTTAGTTGTTCATCGATTGCTTTCTCATATGTGCCTTGACAGGGGGGTGGGGAAGCACAGCAGAGCAAGTGACCCCTTACTCAAGACAGTGACCTTGTGCTCAAGCTGGTGAGCCTTGTTCAAATTAGATGAGCCCACGCTCAAGCTGGCGACCTCAGGGTCTCGAACCTGGGTTCTCTGCATCCTAGTCCAATGCTCCATCCACTGTGCTGCTGACTGATCAAGCTATCTTATTTTTAACTTTTAAAAGTAACTTACAATCATTTTATTAATCATACCAATCTTGTCACCCACTCCTCCTTACCCATAGCACAAACTCATACCTCATCATAGGGATTAATCTCTATAATATTTGATATTTAATTTAGTATTTAATTAAATATTCCTCAGACTAGCTAGGAACAAAGAAATGCCTGGTACCACTCTAGGCCCTTAGTGTATCTTGTTACAACCCCATACTTAATGAATACATAGTCTAGAAGGAAAGACAGGATTTAAACAAGCAAATCAGTAGATTAATATATAAATTAAAATGTTGGTGAGTCCTCAAGAAAAAAGAAAGCAAAGAAGAAATATTATCACAGGCTTTCTATTTTAGATTAAATATTTGTGGACAACTTCTCCAGATAATATAGGTTTAAGCTGAAGTCCAAAGAATGAGAAGGAGCCAGTCCTTTGAAGGTGGTCTGCAGACACTGAAGCTCAGAGACAACAGATGTAGGTGCCGAGAAGTGGGAGGAACTGATAGTCTACAGCAGTGGTTCTCAAACTTTTTGAAGTTGGGGTGCATTTAAAATCCAACAAATAATTGTAGGCACACTATATACAAATTTCTGAGAAATATGTTATAATAATTAAGTCAAATATTAAAGAAAAAATAAAGTCCAAGTGTGCTTTTATGGTAATTAAATGAAATAAATATGACAAAATTAAATTTATTCTGACATTAAAAAACATATTTATGTTACATTTTTTTAGTTATACTTTTTAGAATTCATAAAAAAGAGGGGTTAAAAAATAAAAAGAATGACAAAAAAGTTATCTTTTTATATATAGAGATACATTCTTAGTAAGATTTAGTAAATTCGGCAGGTCTCTGCAAATGTGTTAAGTTTTTTTCATTCTTGTGTTTATGAGAAACATGAGCCTGATGTGTCCTAGTAATTTCTTCAATGTTTGGGCATATAGTTGAAGGGCAAACTTGTATTTCCTCATCAATACATTGAAGAATTCTTCTCTTTTTGCCCTTAATTGTGTTGAGTTCAGAAAACCACCACCATAGCCTGACCAGGTGGTGGCTCAGTGGATAGAGCGTTGGACTGGGATGTGGAGGACCCAGGTTTGAGACCACGAGGTGGCCAGCTTGAGCGTGGGTTTATCCGGTTTGAGCAAGGCTCACTGGCTTGAGACCAAGGTTGCTAGCTTGAGCAAGGGGTTACTCTGTCTGCTGTAGCTGCTTGGCCAAGGCACATATGAGAAATCAATGAACAACTAAGGAGTTGCAATGAAGAATTGATGTTTCTCATCTCTCTCCCTTCCTGTCTATCTGTCCTTATCTGTCCTTCTTTCTGACTCTCTCTGTCTCTTCCAAAAAAAAAAAAAAGAAAGAAAGAAAACCCCCACTATACATATCATCTTAACTTTACACCAAACAAAGGATAGAAGAAACTTGCCTCCAGTCTTTCCAGGGAACATGGGGGGTAGTGTAAACAATCCAGCACCACAGCTTAACAGCCTTTTGCAACCTAATCAGGCAAGTGAGGTGGGGGGTTGGGCAGACTGTAAGCTTACAGCCAATTCCCCACATCTCTGTCCCCCCAAAAATCTAAACTCCAAAAACCTTATTGGTTTTTTGGTCCCCAACAGGCACATATTTTTATATTTTTCTGGAATACCATAGGGCACACCTGGAAATCTTCTAGGGTGCACCAGTGTGCCCTGGCATACACTTTGAGAACCACTGGTCTACAGACTATAAAAGAAGGATATTGTATGGATAGCACAGAATGTGAAAGGAAGATTTGGAAACCAGGAGAGCTAGATCATGCAGTCAATGTAAGTCTTTTATTTTGTTTCTGTGGGAAATTATGCTAGGGTTTTAATCAAAGGGACTACCAATCTAATTAAATTTTAAAACATTTTTCCCACTGAACAGAAACAAGAAACCCAATCAACCCAATTTTTAAAATGGCAAAGAAATCAAGGATTTTAAAAGTCATTTCTCTAAAGAACATATACATATAGATGGTCAATAAACACATAAAAATATCCTCAATATTATTCATCATTAAGAAAATACAAATCAAAATCATAGTGACAATGAAATACCATATCACACATATTGAGATGACTATTAACCAAAATAAATAAATAAAAGAAGTGTTGGCAAGGACTGGAGATATTAGAATGCTTGAGTATTGCTGGTGGGAATGTAAAATGGTTCAGCCACTTTGGAAGACAGTATGGCAGTTACTCATAAATATCATAAAATTACAATATGGTATGATCCAGCAATTCTACTGCTACCAAAAAGAAATGAAAGCAGGGACTCAAAGAGATACTGTATAGCTGCATTATTCTCAGTAGTGAAAAGATAAAAATATTCCAAATATCTAGTGATATACAAATGGATAAAATAAATTGGTATATACATATAATGGACTCTTTCCCACCTTTAGAAAAGAAAGAAATTCTGAAACAGACTATGACATGGATGAAACTTGAAGTTATTGTGCTAATAAATTAAGCCAGACACACAAGGACATATATAAGTCTACTGATATTTGGTATCTAAAGTAGGCAAATTTATAGAGTGGAAAATAAAATGGTGGCTGCTAGAAGTTGAGGGGAAGAGAAAATGGGAGTTATTGTTTAATGACTATAATGCCACTGGCCAAGGTCAGGCAGGTTACCATTGGGTTCAAGCAGATGGTAGAGGAATTGAGGAGTGGGAAAGAATTGGGCTATTCCTGTTTAACAGAATCTCCCAACAGCAGATGAGCAAACAAGGGAAAACCACTTCTCATGGCAGCAGATGAACAAACAGAAAAATGACCCCTCACAGGGATGGGCAGGCAATCCACAATCTGCACTGAGGGCAAGCGGCCATAGCCTTACATAGGCTACGCCCACGTGGTGCTGCCACATGCTCATACACTAACTGTGCAAAGCGCTTGCAGCTGAGAAACCAGTGAGCAAGCCCAACATAGCTGTTTTCCCCACAATGACTAAAGAGTTTATGTGTGAAGATGAAAAGTTTGGAGATGAATGGCAGCAGTGGTGGTTGAACAATAATGTGAATATATTTAATGTTACTAAACTATACACTTGAAAATGTTTAAAATGGTATTTTCCACATTACATAATATTTTGCCACAAAAAAAGAGATTATTCCCAGAACAAACCTCAGAATTTTTATAAAGTCAAGATTATTAATTATATCATTCAACTTTTTAGAAACTCTTTTTTTCTGATCTATCAATTGTTACAATTAGTACTGTCAGTTTACTTATATCTCTTTGTATCATGTTAAAGATATAGATGTATGCACATATCTTTAATTTTGTATATTTATAATTGCTTAATGTAATGCTGGTGGCCAAGGCCAGGCAGGTCCACATTGGATTTGGGCAGATGGTAGAAAATGTGTGGAGCTGGAAAGGGTTGGGCCATTCCATTTAACAAAGTCTCACAATGGTGTCCAAGCACACAGGCAGGGGAAACCGTGTCTCAGGCAAATAAACAGCAAAATGGCCCCTCACAGTGGCGGGCAGGCAACCCGAATATCCATGATCCCCATCTCTCTTGAGCACAAGCACCCATAGCCTTACATAGACTGTGCACACATGCCTCTCCCACGAGCCTACGCACTAATCAAGCAAAATGCTTGCAGCTGGTATACCAGTGAGCAAGCCTAACACAGCTGCCCCACACTTAATTTTATTTCAACTTCTTGACTAATCAAGAGGTTTTGTTTCATAACCTCTTGAGAAATTTAAACTATGCTTATTTTAACTATTTACTTTTTTCATTGCTCCAGGAATTTTTTCTCTCAATTTTTATGTTTGTGAACTAGGTTTGGTGTTTGTAAATTTTCTATCTCCCTTTTGAAATGTTCATATGCAAATTTATTTTGAGCAAGAACTAAATTTTTGAAATTTATTTTCCTTTTCCTTTGCCCCACCCCAAGTCTATATATTTTGTAGTTGCTCCAATCTTAGATACCAGGGACACCCCCTGTGTTAAATAACATTTTATATTGCTGACTTCAGCGTTTCCAGCTCAGAGAAAATCTCCTGTCGATCTAATAGTTGCCTGGCTCTCTGTTGTGCTTCTTTTTCTGCTTCAAACTTCTCTCAAGGCGAGCAGCTTGTCAAAGAACACAGCTGTAGGCAGTTAATCTCAGCCTCTACTACAAATTGAGAAAGCCCGCCCTAGATCTATTTCCCTGCATTTACTCTCCTACTTGATTGTAAACCCAGTGGGCCCTCATTTGGGTGACCTGAGCCATGGTTCCTTCAGGAGCAAACTCAAAGAAAGCCATTGGTCATTTCTGTGTCTGGATCCCATAGACTCTGCTCATCTCAGTGTGACATTATTTCTTTTCTGATACTTGAAATATTTCAAAATGTGTTTTCTTGTTCTTGTATTTCAAAACTGTTCATGCAATTTGTATTTTTTTAAAAACCTATATGTTCATTACATAGAAAAATATGGAATTACATGCAAACGATCGTAATACTAATGGTGCTTATTTCTTTGTATTGTATCTGAATTCCTTGGCTTCCAGTGATCAATTCGTCTTCACCTCCAGAGCCTTCTGGGAAAGGAAGTAGAAATATTGTATGGCTATGCAGTTCCTGACTTTCAACATTCAGTCTGATAGGCATTATAAATTAATTACAAGATTTTAAAACTTTTCTCCTCAGGATATCTACACTGGAACATCAAAGAACAGTAAGGACTCTTCCAGCTGTTCAAGTAAGTAAAGGACTGCTTACTCTCTGGCTGTTGTTGCTTTCTTCTTCCCTTTTTTGCCATCTCTCATTCTCATTATTTTGACTTATTTGCCTGTTTTGTTTCAATTTTTTATATCGCATATACTGGAGAAAATTAAAATGTTTAGTCACAAGATAGAAAAATAATTAACATCCAGCAAACAATAAGAAATAGTGACCAAACTGCAAAATAAGATCTTTAATTCCGCCTGACCTGTGGTGGCGCAGTGGATAAAGCGTCAACCTGGAAACACTGAGGTTGCCGGTTCAAAACCCTGGCTTGCCTGGTCAAGGCACATATGGGAGTTGATGCTTCCTGCTCCTCCCCCTTCTCTCTCTCTCTCTCTCTCTATCTCTCTCCTCCCCTCTCTAAAATGAATAAATAAATTAAAAAAAAAAAAAAGATCTTTAATTCCTAGATCTGGATTCCCAAGTTGGACCTACAGACCAAAGAAAGAGAGCTCAAAGAAAAGAAATTTTTCCACTATCTACAGAGAAACCAAGATGGTAGGAGCTTCATGTAAGAGCTAAAGCTATTGAATTAGTTTTACATAAAATATTCTGATAATTTGGAATAGAACATAGGCAACACAAAGGCAGGGAAATTGTTAGACCCAAGACCTACTTGAAGTGGAGAAACACTAGGATTGAGTGATGTACTAAATAGTGTAAGACAAACAATCAGTAAAGGACAAAAGGACTGTCACTTCATATCTGAAAATATTTTGGAAGATAATGAAATTGACAGGGATGGATACAAAGATACATATACAGTGGTACCTTGAGATATAAATTTAATTCGTTCTGTAACTGAGCTTGTAAGTCAGTCAACTCGTATATCAAACTGCCTATACTGGCCCCGGGCGCCAATGCGCCAACTACCCCAGCTTCCCGAATCACTACTCATATTTCTGAATTTCACTTGGATCTTGAACAAAAATACTGACCAAGTCGCAGCTCGTATCTTAAAAAAAAAAATCATATGTTGGTCTGTTTGTATCTCAAGGTACCACTGTATACTGATCCTAGAGAGAAAGGGAGAAAGAAAGAAACATCATATTGCTGCTCCACCTATTTATTCATGCCTCATTGGTTGATTCTTGCATGTGCCTTAACCAGGGATCAAACCTGCAACCTTGGCATATTCAAGTAATGCTCTAACCAACTGAGCTACCTGCCATGGCACAGAGAGATATTTTTAATTTAAGAGTTTATAAAATATATGTAAAAATTTCTCTCTGAACCATACTTGAATGGGGCCTGCTTAATTATTATAAGGTGGAAATTTATGATATATAAGAAAAAGTGTGTTTTTTGTTATTTTTGAAAGTGATTTTTATTATTGAAAATAATAGGGTTAGAGGATAGAAGCTTAAGAAAAATCTCTACCATTTAAAAATGCCACATCTCACTTATATTTTCTGAGCCTTGTTCTACAAAGAATAATGATAATAATGTGATAGTATTGTTTTAATTTTCTTACAATGCTTCTGTGAAAATTGAATAGGGTAAAGAACTTTGTTCACAACATTTTATAAACTGTCAGCACTCTATGCTCTCAGTTATCATTGGCATTGTTATTATCATGCTCTCCTCCATGTCATTTTTACCTTTTCCCCCCTTTCATGATAAATACTACCTATGTAATCTAGAAAAAAAGAACATATGAGAAAAGCTTATGCATATACGTTTATTTTTTACAATAATAAATTTAGCATTATAAACTATAATTTGCTTAAGCAAGGAGTAAAATTTCCGGTTTTTTTAACTGCAAAAATTTTGAAAAATAATGTATTACTCTGCTCAGACAATAAGAAATTAAAAAAACAAACAAAAAAACAAACAAAAAAACAAAAAAACAAAACAAAAAACAGAGGATCAACTTTGGAAAAATACTTGACCACTGTGGGCAGCTGTGTTAGGCTTGCTTATGGCATTACCAGCTGCAAGCACTTTGACTGATCGGTACTGACTGATTGGTAGGTGAGTTCATGGCTGCGCCACCTGTGTGTGGCCTATATAAGGCTATGGGTGCTTGTGCTGGAGAGAGATTGGGGATTACAGATGCGCAGATTGCCTGCCCGCCACGGTGAGGGGTCATTTTGCTGTTTGTTACCTGAGAGGCTGTTCCCTCTGCCTCGCAGACTCTGTTGTGAGACTTTATTTAATGGAATGCCCCAACCCTTGCCAGCTCCACAGTTTTTCTACCATCTGCCCGAATCCAATGTGGACCTGCCTGGCCTTAGACACCGGCATTACAACCACAAAAAAATGAGTAAAAGAAGGTCACTATACATTATTTTGCTGTTCCTGTTTATTTCATTTTCTCTCTCATAACTTTCAACTATTTTAAAGTACAGTTCATGCATCAATCATATTATTTTCTAACATGTTACTTCCAGAAAAAAAATATGATTAAAATTCACCCTGCAGTAAACAGTTAAATCTGAAAATTCCCAGTTCCCAGTTATGGTTTCCTTCCAAAATAGAGCTGGCAAGTAAATTTGAATGGCTTTAGAATGTGTGATATATCTAAAACAATCAGTTCTCTATAGTTCAGTTATTTGCTCAATGATACTATAGAACAAACCATACAAAAACTCTGGCTCACAGCAAACAACATTTATTCTCATGCCTACAGATCTGTAGTTTGATAACAGTTTAACTCATCGAGACAAGGCAGATTGGCTAGTTCTGGTTCAGGCTGAAGCTCAGCTCTTGTGTGGGCTTATCTAGGCTTCATGTGCAGGGGCAGTGGTTCCTTGGCTCTTTTCATTATAGGCCACTGGAACATAAGATACAAGCCACCCTGGGCAAACTCATTGGACATAATGCTGTGTCACCTCTGCTAATCATGCCATTGGCCAATGCTAGTCTCATAGCCAAGCCCAGCATTAATGGATCAGTAAAGAACACTCCAAAGTAGAAGAGGAGTCTGAATATTTGCCAAATATAGTCCACACTTCATCTTGGGTGCAAAAAATTTTGCTCATATTGTGTGAAAACAATAATTCTTGTAACTTTATATTAGCCTGCAAATTATAAAATGGAATCTTTGTGTAAGATTTTTATAGTGTCAGTATAAGTTCTATCTTGAAAACTAAGAAAACCTGACCTAGTCACCAGTAGGTAATAAAATGATCTTTCTATTAAAAATGTTTAAGGATGGATACAAAGATAATTGTTTATATTCCATCAAGACTACATATATCAAGAAACTATCTGTGTATCATCTAATGCATGTGAAATTATTGGTACACTAACACACAAAAAAAAGGAAAAATAATCTTTCACTACATGGTATATAGCCTGTAGGGTTGATTGTCACAGGCAGTTACTGAATCAAACACTGTGACTAGAATTTTGAAAGCTTTTGGAAAATTTTATGGTGACTAATGGCATTCATTATCATTCATACCAAGCCCCAGGTAATGAACTCTCCCACTTGAGACTTTGACTGATCATCCTGGGGGTCAATGGAATGGTCCTCTTTGTGTAGCTATACAATAGGCTATTCATCTGGGAACATCCATGAGCTTAAAATACAGATAAAAAGTAATATTAGAGATCTCCAAAAATCATATTATACCTCAACATTTCAATGTGTTAGAGACAATCCTACATATCACTATCAAAACTGATCTAAAATTGAAGTTAGAACAATTTGTCAATTGTACATAAGCAGTCAATTGAGTATAGAATTTCAAGGAAAGTCTTAGTCTCAGAGAAGAAGAAACATTTTGGTTTTACTCAAAGATTCATATTAGTTTTATTTTAAGAAAGGGTCTCTTTCCCACAAGACATGAAATAAGAGGGACTGAAGAGACTTCCTTTTCAATTTCTCTCAATTTGACTTGTTCACTAGTAAATTCTCTACTCTCCAAGGAAATGCACAAAAAATGCAAATGCTAATGTGAGTCCTCAGTTTAAAAATAAAACATCATTTCCAAATATGCATTGTGGAGTGAAAAGACAGAAATGAGTCAAGTAAAACTGAGATAAATAACTTTCCAGTTTCTTCTTGATTTTTCTACAGGACTGTTTTTAGTCTTTTTATTTTTGAAAGGTTGTATGTTTACAAAACAACAGATATATTTATATTTTGATACCAATAGAAAATTTATCTGCAGGCCAAAATATACATTTGTGGAAAATTATCTGTTATTTCGAAATATATAAACTCATATTATCTACCTTATTCAAAGGCACAAACATCTTTAAATCAGTTTTATTTTAAGAAATGTATTATAATGGGTGAGGCTACAATTTCATCTTTTGTAGATATACATATAAAATATTTCAAGTTATGTTAAATCATTTATCACTATCAATAAGTTTATGAGGAGAAAATAGATACATAATGACTTAGAATAATTGTTTAAGGCAAATTATGAAGGAAGCATGATAACCAAAGTAACCTTATTTACCTTATTATTTCAGGGCTCTATAATTAAAAGAATTTTTGAATTATATACATTTTGAAACACACCCACTGAGTAAGACTTAGCTATCAGTAACTCAAGTGTCTAATGTTGTACTAGCTGTTAGGAGGTCAAAATAAATCCACTAATACCAAAACGTGTTGCTTTCAATAGTTTTCATTCCAGTTGGTTGGGCAATGAAAGCTGTTATAATTTTAACAGTTAATATTTATTATTTACAGTATACAGTTAATTGGTCATTGAGTTTTGCCTAGATTATTACTAAATCTTCTCAGTTTTCTTTTGAGATAAAGTTTGAAATCATGTAGATCATGACTCTGAGTCCCTAAAAAGTTTGAAGTACTTGCTTAAGTCATATAACTAACACCTAGGTGCCCTTGGTTAAGAGTTTAGGCAGTCTGACCTAAAATCTTCTTAAACATTGTTTCCTAAACATATTCCTCTGAAAAATTAGAAGTGTCAATTAGATGATAATAGGTCATGACAGTTTTATGGAATTTTTAAGGATTCTGTGGTATTTTGAAAGTGTAGAATATTCCACAGTTTCTCTAACGGGATACTGGTGTGAAGAGGTCAGGACATGGGAGAAACAATATTAGACTAGTCTAAAGCAGACTGCGAATGAAAGAGAATCACAAACTTGAACAAAGATTGGAGAAAGTCCTGAATGCTTACGTAAAGACGTTTTTATTTTCCATCTTGAAAGTGATGGGAACAGTAGAGGCGATGGATGGGACACTGCACGAGCAGCCACATGCCAATCTCTTTCAATACTCTGAAAAGGGACATTAAGATATATCAGCCTAAGGAATTATCACAGGAAAGTGATCACAAGAAATCACAAGCAGCAATCATAAGTCTCATAAAAATATATGATATGCAAAACAAGCTACTTTGGATACTGTGAATTCATTTTCTTGAAGTCTATATTAGCCCCAAAGAAGGCAGAGGTAACAAAGCCATGGGTTCAAAAGTTCTGATGCAATTTCCATCTTCAGAATTCTGTCAAGCTAGCTGAAAATATTTTAATGAAAATCCTAAGATTTCAGGTAGCCTCTAGCCAAGCTGAAACACTTTTCATACTGTTTTAAAACTTTCCTATCTTTTATGCCTGAAATATGGGTTTGTCTTATCTTAAAACACATGTGCACGTGTGTGTGCATACACAGTCCATATGACAAAAAGCCTATGGAAAGGAACAGTTACAAAAATCTTAAAGACTATCAGAAAAGATTTGCTTCATATTCCGGTATGGGGGCATTGCTCACATTTTTATCTCACTAGTTTGTTCTTCCATAGAAATGACCTTAGAAACAGCAACATGTTATAAAGCTCTCTTCTAAAATACATTTTAACTGACTTTCCAAACTTAGGGTGACTCTGTTTTTAACCATTTTCTGACTTTTGAAAGTCTGATTTGTTTTCTAGCAGTTGGCACTTTCCAGCTAGAAAATCCATTCTGCCTTATTTAGTCACATGTATGATGTCTAGTAATAAAACTACTTATAATTACAATTACGCAAAAGGCTCCCTACATCAACCAAAAATTGTAGCTGCCTCAATCCACATTTACATGTGAAAAAGGACATTTGCATGATCAAATCTGAGAACCGTATTTTAGTCATTTTACAAATGTTCACCAAAAGTAATTTAAATATGTGTTAAATGCAATGTATTTTTAAATGACTGAGTCAAAAATACAGTGAGTGACTGGTGCCAGAAAAAAAAAAATTCTGTAACTTTATAAAAATTCAAATTTTCTATGTATTTTAATCTACTTTGTGTTTCCTTTTAGAGATATTGGTTAAGGCTTTATTGAAAGCATTAGAAGTTATACTCTAAAGCACTGCTATCTGGTGGAACATTGTTCTTATTTTATATGTTTTGTATCCATGCTATCTGATACACTTGCCACAAGTCACACAAATTGACATTTCAGACAGGCCTGAAAAACCTGAATTTAAAATTTTATTGAATTTTAACTAATTTTAAGCTAAAATGAAATAACCTCATGAAGACAGTGGCTACCATATTGGACAGTACAGTCTATAAGCAGTCAAAATACGTTATCAGTGTATATCAACCTTTTGACAAGTAGGTGTTGTTGCTTGTACTTTTTTGTATTGTCAATGAGTCGATAGGTATAAAACACAAAAGAAACATCATTATAGCACATTCATACATATCTGTTTATATAATAACATATATATTATATGTTACATATATTTGTTCTTCAAAAGCTTTAAACAATATAGTTAAAATCCATTACTGCTCGTTAAGGAGAGACTCTTATGTGACCAGACAATCATATCTAACAGGTGAGCTCTGTTTCTCCACTGATGGGTCTCAATTAAATGTTTGATTTGGGGGATCTACACAAAACAAAATTATTTAATATTTATCAATGTTTCAATAAATTTCCATACATTCCTGATCAGCTTGGGGCTTTAAAAATGAACCATTCTCTTTTCTGGGTAAAGACTTTGAAAAGAGTCTTAATATATATTTTTTTAATGGTTAAATATATCTTCAAACAGACCAGCTCTGTCTGTCTTTGAAGTGTCTTAAAAACATCCACAAGACCTCTTTCATAATGTGCAGTTATAGCTATTACTGGTTGATATCTGGCTTCACATGACATAATAAAAAAATTGTAGCTGTCACACAAAATTATTCACCCCTATCTTTTCAAGAAGGCTTACTTTCATAGGGCTTTTACTGCCTGCATCCGTTTTTTGGTATTTTACCTCTACTTCAATTGATTTTAGATGTTTTTGGTAATTCTCCCCCTCTGATGTATTACCTTCTTTATTCGAATATGTAGGTGGTATGTTTTTAAGTGAATCAATAATAAGGTAGTTGAGACCACAAGTCTCATCACCCTCTACATGCTATTAGTATTAGAGTCCCAAAGGCCAACTGTGCAGTGAACCATGGTAATGAGGTTGATAGTTCATGAATGGGCTGATATGACAAATTACCAACCTGCTGCAGGGACAGCCTCCCTAACCCTCCAGAAGGCCAATGTTATTCTAATTTCCATCCAGCTTTGCTGTGTTTCTAAATGTGCCAGTGCTAACATGGTATTTAAACGGTATATTCCCTACCCCCATACCCCTTGCAAAAGAGAGAATCTAGTGGCATGTACATTTATAATCCCCTTTTCAAATTGACATGCTCTCAGGTTGAATTTAATCAGCATGTGTCATACATTTTAAAATACAAATGAATGTTTCATTTTTCATGGCTTATTTTGAGACATTTGTAAAAACAAGTATCTTTATTTATTTCTGTTCTGGGTCCTTAAGAAATTTTTAGATCTGTTCATTCCTGTCTTGAGAGTCACATTAAATTGTTTTTGTTATATTCTCTCATATTTGAAGGAAACGCCTTACCTTGCTAGCATCCTTTTATTTTTAATTTTCTTTTTTTGCCTGAATTTGTGATCTTGAAAAGAAAGCAAAACTCTCAACCTATTGAAAGAAAATTATTGATCAAATACTATTGAACCAGGCGAATTTCTTTGTAGATTACAAAAACTAATTTTTTACTTTTTATCACTTCACTTTATCTTAGAGAGAGTGATAAGATTCAAATGATTTAACAACTGGCTCTCCACCCTAATGACCATTTTAAGTATAAAAAAATATATACCAAAAGATAGTTTATTATTTCATGCATTTAATACTTTTTTTAAGTATTTTTTGTCTTTATTTATTCATTTTAGAGAGGAGACAGAGAGGAGAGAGAGTGAAAGAAAGAGAGAGAAGGAGGGAGGAGCAGGAAGCATCAACTCCCATATGTGCCTTGACTGTGCAAGCCCAGGGTTGCGAACCGGCGACCTCAGCATTCCAGGTAGACACTTTATCCACTGCGCCACCACAGGCCAGGCTCATGCATTTAATACTTAAATAACAATAAAAGAGGTCCACAAAACTAGATTATGTTATGTTATGTTATGTTATGTTATGAAGTAACAAGTGCAAGAGAATTAAAATGTAGTATTTCATCAAAGGTATAATGAGTTTTATGAAATGAATTAATTAATATTACAAGCATAGTTCCATCAAATTTTTTCCCCTATGGATGGAATGAACGTTACCATGGGAGCTTAGACTATGCTGTTGTGCAGATGAACATTGAAAAAGAGTGAGGAATGTCAATTTCTGATTTCCACATTGGTCAGCTGCCCGGGCGCCCACCTTAGAGAGAACCCTGATTACAAGTGCCATTTTAACAGCTGGTGTGCTTAACTCAACAAAAATTAGGTACTGGTTCTGCAGAACCAGAGCCAACCAGCTAAACCCCATCACTGCTTAGAGATATTAAAGATCCTCTTTCTTTTTTAAAAAAGATCTTATTGTTGCAAGTAGACAATGACAACGAGTCATCTCTAACATTTAGGGAGAATTTTAGTTCTAATTTGTATAGCTAGACTTTTATTAGAAATTTATGAGCATTTTAACTCAAGTTTACACTTAAAAAAATGATTCGCAACGCACTGCTCACTTGTTCTGCAGAGAGGCAGGGGACATCTTGGGCTCAACTTATGATAGCAAAACTAAAGGTTTCTTAGAAACAGAGATGCAAAAATAATTTTAATACCTGAGATGCTCCTAAGATTCCTATTTTGGAATGGTGACCTCCCAGAGGAGAAATAATTAGATTTAGAGAAATAATTAGATTTTTATAAATTGGGATTTTACTATTCCAGCCCCTATTTCTGGCCTCTGTGAATCATACAGAATAGATCTTTGTTTCCCAACCTTAAGGGGTCCAATTTTCTAATTACCACATGAATCAAGCACCTCAGGCTCATACATTTTGAACATATGTTGTTTTACCTTGCGTTTAACTATGCAGAACACTGCAGTTATTTTCCTGCCATTTCATAAACACATGTTTTGTCTTCTTTCGTCAACTCCTTGAGGCTAAGGCAAACATGATGCCTTTTGTCAGACTCTGGCTATAAGATTTCAGTCAATCCTGGTTAAAAGTGACCTGTGTGTTATCAGTTGCTCTTATTATTCACTCTTAGAATTTCATCATCTTGCAGTTTATTACCAGAAGGAATCACTTTTTACTTTACATTACTCAGAGCTTACAAATCAGCAGTCCACTAACTAGATTTAACTGCCAGACTTGTTTTAATTAGTCAGCAAAGTGTTATTAAAACTTTAAAGCTTGAATGCTTTTAGGCAGTGCATTTCCAGTTCCATTCAGTCCCTTCTGCTCTTTCCTCTCTCGGACCTCAATTATCGACTCTTCAGCTAGAGAATTCATATGTGAATTTGAGACCCTTGTCATATTTATTTTAGTGCCCCATGTGGCACCTTCATTCATTGATCACTTATCTGTTGAGGGATGAGAAGCCAGACACTGTTCCAGAAAAGGGTAAACAGACACAAAGCCCTCTATTCATGGAGTATATGTTCTGGAGAGCTACATCCTGGGATCTGATCATTACTCAAAAAACATATAAGGGAAAAAAATGAACAAAGTGGGTATGTTAGTCCAGTTACTCTGAAAAGCAGATACTAGGATGAGACTAAACATGCAAGAATTCCTATGTGGAAAGAAATTGGGTCTGTCCAAATTATGACTTAGCTTGTCTGATCGAACCCAATTCACAGTGGGTGGTTCTAGATGCATGATAACTTGGTATCCCATGGTGAAGAATTTATTTTCTCAGGACTTCGCATCTCAAAGAAAGTATAATTGTCTTTCTCTCTGATGCATGGCCTTGCTTCTGCTTCCCAGGGGACTGTGTCATGGTTTTCTGACTGGACCTTGCCACAAACTCCATACTACATCCTGTCTTCCTGCTGCGATCTCTAACACCATAAAGTCTACTGGCTAACGTCCAGGAATTAAGGCTAATTGTACCCTGCCTGGATCTACTACACTACCCTTTCTTGCTCCAGGCAAGACTTAAAGCTGTCAGCCTTCCATGATACCTGGCATAGATGTGGATCAGTGGGAAAAGTGTTGCCTCAAGGCACAAAATGCCTTGCTGAACAGGACGCTCTCTATGTGGCTGGAATGCAAGATGCAGCCATTAGTTACTTTAGAGAGGATATTCCAGGTTGCCTCTGACCATCAGACCACTAAAAATTTCCTGCAGGTATAGCCCTTTTGGTTTCTCTTCATACTTTGCCCATATTAAAATAATTGGAGATCCTATCTTCTATTTTTTAAGCATGGCCATTTGGCCTCTGTAACTTCGTCAGGGCCCTACTCCTTGCAGATGTTTGTGAGCTCAACTGTGTGAATGTCTCTCCTACCGTGGAGCCTGGCCTGAAGAGAAAAGGCACCTCTGGACTTAGTGAGGTAGGGGCCCTCTCATCACCACATTCTTTAACAAATACTAGCCTATATATTTTAGAGAAATAGGTTCTCCTGGGTATGAGCTGGTATTGGGTTTATTTAATTCCTTATTTTACTTTTCTATTTTTGTTAAAACTTCTTAGTAGAAAATAGTTCAACCTGGCAAACAAACCAGTAAGTATGTGAAGCAAAATTCCTATGAAACTGCCTGACCTGTGGTGGCGCAGTGGATAAAGCGTCGACCTGGAAATGCTGAGGTCGCCAGTTCGAAACCCTGGGCTTGCCTGGTCAAGGCACATATGGGAGTTGATGCTTCCAGCTCCTCCCCACCTTCTCTCTCTGCCTGTCTCTCCTCTCTCTCTCCCTTTCTCTCTCCTCTCTAAAATGAATAAATAAAATTAAAAAAAAAAATTCCTATGAAACTTTCAGATTCTCCTCTAGCTCAGAATCATATGTTTTTGTTTTGTTTTGTATTTTTTTTTGTGGGGAAATGTAGGGTGAGGGGAGCATATTGTAAAGAGAAAACACTCTCCTCCGCCTCCTATGTGTCTTCCTTATTAAGGAAGTTCCATTATTATAGTAAAATCCTTTCTCAACTTTACTTCCTCATTCCTCCCGCTTTGAGGAAGAAGTTAGTTTAGGAGAGGACAGGGGCATGTCTGGTTCAGTCACTTCTGCCTCTGCTGCTTAGAAACCGAAAGAAATCAGAGAGCACACATTTATTTTTCTTCCTTGGTGACTTATTTTCTAAAAGGTTAGGTCTGTCCCTACAAGAAGCAGGGAGTAGCAGAGGGAAAGATAACTACATATCATGAAAAATGAAGTGATCTGATACATTGGGTTTAAAAGTAGGATTTGGTAAAAAAAAAAAAAAAAAAAGATGGAATTTTAGAAGCACAATAGTGCTTCTAAAAATCTAGTTAAATATCTCGTTGAAACTGGGTGGTTTTGAGCAGTTTATTGTGTGATTTGGATGGCTTTTAAAGTCAGCTACTGATAGCTATCTTAAAATATTTTAAGTGACAGGTCATCTATAAAATGTTTTCTTAATTGAAAAACCCTGACTTGGTCCACTGGCTATTGTAGATTAGTAGTAACTTCTCCATCCTAGAACTATTACTCTAAGCCTTAGGTGTTTGGGGATTTTTTTTAAATTGATCAAATTTAAGCTTAGTCTACTGGAAGTGACTGGTGCAACTAGTTAGTCTTATGCAAGCATGCTGAGCCTTAACAAATTCTGAGAGGTCTCAGAACATCAACAAAACAAATTCAGCCACAGCCAGCCTCACTAGCCTCGCAAAGACAACTCAGTCAGAATCAGCAAAAGCTCATGCACTGGATGATGCAGTCTCTAAGATAAGCCTTGGAGACCTTTTCCTCAATCTTTATTTTTGTCCAACTTTTATTAAACAGGTAGAGCAAGGACAGAATTAAGGAAAAAGAGTCTTTCTTATATAGACTACTTAGAAATTAAGAGACAAAACACAAATTTTCTATTTTTCTGAGTTTTCAACCTAATATTCAAACAAGTCTTCAGTTTAGCAACTAAATTCTATTTGTTTAAAAGACTAATTTTGAATATATATAGGCAGTCCCAATAATGATTTTTTTATATACTAAACTTTATTTAGTTCAAAAGGTAAAACCTGAGAAAAGGCTAAATTCTTCAATGCAGGTGACTTTCTATAAGCTTTTAGAGGTTATTTGTTAGATGTTCCAAACTTGGCTCAGGATGACTAAATTACATATACTCTACCTATAGATTTTAGTTGAATCACCCATAGTGAGAGTACATTTTATAAATTAACCAAAAGTAAAGGGAGACTGTATTAGAAATACTGTATAATATGCCATCTTCTCTGATTATATCAGAAAAAACTCATATAAATTATTGCAGTTACAAAATCAAAAAGGCAAATCAAAAACCTGTTCTTGCAATACTGTGTGAAGAGTCAGGGTTGCACAGGAAGTTAAAATATATACAAGGGGTCCTCAGGTTATGACACAGTTTTATTCCTATGACAGTGAAGTAACCCGAATTATGGTTTAAGTAGAAAAACACCCTATCCTAACACAGCTGTAAAATTATAATCTAGAACAGAAAAACACAACTAAGCCACAGGAAAAGGAATAGGACATAAATATACTGTACTAGACACTGTACTGTAGTAACGGTTCAAAATGGCGTAAGTAAGCGTACTTCAGGACGCCAACTCCCTCATATCCTGAATTACTGCATGTTCTTCCACCTCACACAGCCAGACTAGTTCACCCATGTAGTCCATAGCCAAAACATTCACATCTCAATTTTTTAAAGTTTTTATGGGAGTAAGAATCATAAACTCGAAATGTTGTATTTCAAGACTGTTGCGACCTGAGGACCCGTGTGTGTGTGTGTGTGTGTGTGTGTGTGTGTGTGTGTGTGTGTGTGTGTGTGTAAAGTATTTAAAGATGTGGGAAAAACAACAATGAAATACCACTATATACCTATTAGAATGTCCAAAATCCAAAACACTGATAACACCAGATGCTAGTAAAGATGTGGAGCAACAGGGACATTTATTCACTGTTGGTGGGAATGCAATATGGTATAGTCACTTTGGAAGACAGTTTGGCAATTTCTTACAAAACTACCTTGTACATCCTTACCATGAAATCCAGCAAGAGCACTCCTTAATGTTTACCAAAAGAGTTAGAAACATATGTTCACAAAACACCTGCACATGAATATCTATAGTAGCTTTATTCATAATTGCCAAAATTTGGAAGCATCCAAGATGTCTTTCAGTAGATGAACAAACAAATAAATTGTGGTACATTGAGACAATTCAATATTATTCGGCATTAAAAATAAATGATCTACATAGAAATGACCCCATGGTTTCTGGCTTACACCCGAAGGTCACTACTGGCTTGAAGCCAAGGCCGCTGACTTAAGCAAAGGGTCACTGAGTCAGCTGGAGCCCTTCCAGTAAAGGCACATATTAGAAAGCAATCAATGAACAACTAAAGTGCCACAACAAAGAATCAATGCTTCTCATCTCTTTCTCTTTCTGTCTTTCTGTCTGTCTCTCTCTTTCTCTCTCTCTCACACTAAAAAAAAAAAAAAATGACCTACAAAGCTATGGAAAGACATAAAAGAACCTTAAATGCATATTATTAAGTTAAGAAGCCAATCGGAAAAGGCTACTATATGATTTCAACTATATGACATAGCGGGAAAGGCAAAACAATAGAGAAGTAAAAAGGTAAGTGATTATCAGGAGTTGGGGTGAGGAGAGATGATGAGCAGAGCACAGAGGACTGTTAGAGCAATGAAACTACCCTGTATGATAATATGGTGGTGTGGATATATGTCATTATAAATTTGTCCAAACCCATAGACTATAAAACACCAAGAGCAAATCCTAATATGAAATATGGACTCTAGTTTATAACGGTATGTTGATGTAGGTCCATCAGCTGTAACAAATGTATCTACTTTGGTGAGAGATGTTGATAGTGGGGGAGGCCATGCATGTGTGGGGATGGGGATATATGGGAAATCTTTGTGCCTTCTGTTCAACTTCGCTGTGAACTTAAAACTTTTCTAAAAATAAACAAACCTATTTTAAAAAGTGGTAAAATATAGCACAGTTATGCTTTCAGACCAAAATGGTAGAAGTATGAAAACTAAGTAAAAAAGATAGAGTTATTAAATTTAAGATCAGGTGAGAATTTTCTTTCGAAGAAAGATTCACTATGGTAAAAACTAGATAATTATAAAGATTAAATTTATATTTTAAGGGCCAAGATAGACCCATAAAAAAGAAAGATACACTCAGTTCTAGCTTCTCTTAAAATAACTATAAGTGAAAGGGCTGTTCAATTATTATTGAATCAGTGAAATTGACAGGAAACCAGAAAAAATCCAACAGAAGAGAAGCCAAATCAGAAATAATCCTCCAGAGTTTGTGAGGATCTAAGAAAGTATTCGTGGGAAGCCTCACACACACACGCACACACACACACAAAGAACTTAAGAGTGCTAGCAATTTAAGAGCTGTCCCATAAAGGTCTGTCTTTATAAAGTAGTTACAGAAAACCAGGCAAGATTTTAAATGGAAAGACCATGAAGAGCAGAGAGAAGAAAGACAACAACAACAACAAAATATTATTGAGTTTCAATTGTAAAGTGAAGATGTAGATATTTATTGTACCTTAAAATTTTCTGGAATTAATCTTTAACACATGGTGTAGGACAGATGAGACATAGGCAAGAGAGCCAGGGAGGACAATGACAGATTACATTCAGTCCTGAGTTAAATGTTCCTGATGGCAGACCATCTCCTACATGGGATTATACAATTAAGAAAGAAGCAGCACAGGATTTGATTCACTTTTTTAACATTCTTTTCTCACAAAATGAAAATATAAAAAAATTTGAGGCCCTGGCTGGTTGACTCAATGGATAGAATGTCGTATCATTATATGGACGTCCTGGGTTTGATTTCTGATTAGGGCACACATGAGAAGTGACCATCTGCTTCTCTTCCCCTCCGACTCCCCTTCTCTCTCCCCTCTAGCAGCCAGTGGCTTAATTGGTTTGAGCCTTAGCCCTGGGCACTGAGGATTTCTCTGTTGGTGTGAACACAACAACCTCAGGCACTAAAGCTCAGTTGGGGGGTGAGTGTGGATCATAGTCCAGGCATATGTGGGAGTCTGTCTCACTATCTCCCCTCCTCTCACTTAAAAAAAAATTTTTTTTGAGCAAACTATATTAGAAAGGTAATCTCTTAGAAATAATATGGAAACAATAGAGTTAAAATGGAAAAACCTATTCCACCACTTCAGGAAAAGAAAATAGCAGGGAGAGATGCTGACCCATATGTAATATGTTCAAAATTTGCAGACGTCAGTTTCTTAAGTAACAGATGCCAGTGGCATTGGTCTTTACTAGTTTCTAAGAACATCAGCCTCAGTTAAGGAACCTGGAGAGGATGCTTCTCCAGCTGAAAGAAGCATGATGAGTGAAAATAGTTCCTTAAGAAACAGATTTTATATGAGTGGGTCTCCATCCTGGCATGACACGGGCATCACCTGGAGAGCTTTTGAAATCACTGCTATCACAAACAATCCCCAGAGCTTCAGATTTAATTAAATTGGAGTAAGACCTAGTGATCAGTGTTTTTTAAAAGCTCTCCAGGTAATTCTAATGTGCAGTGACAGTCAATAACTACCGTTTTATAGGCTTAAGCAAGCAATTCTTAGCCCAGGTGGTACATTACAATCTCATGGAAAGTTTCTAGAATACATCCACACTTCGATCCAAAGCCAAGGGTGAGGGATTTTTGCATAGCTCCCCAGTGATTCTAAATCACAGCCTGACTTGAGAAACAAAGGCTCAAGTAACCACAGCAAGAAGAATTGGTGGCAGTCGCTGTTTACAGGCTAAAAATGTGCCTATTCACGAAACCTTGTGAAGACATGTCCATGCTCATTTGAATACAGAGATTCCAGAAACACAAGGCTCAAATGTGAAAAGGAAACTCAAAGATTTTAAATGTTCAGGAGAGAAGCCTCAATTAAGACCCAGGTGACTGAAGGTGCCAAGGCCGTAAAGTTTTAGCCTTTGGGAAAATTTTGCAGTATCCCAAATGCCATTCTTTGAACAAAGAAACAGTTAATATAGTAGATTTTCACCTAAATAGAGTAAATATTTGATGACTAAGAAGCTATTTTAAATAGCATGTTTTTTATTCATTTTCTGATTATTTGTTGTTAGTGCTAGAAATATAATTATTTTTTGATAACGAATTCAGAAAGCATGCTAGGTACATCTATTTGTTTAAATGGTTGATTTTATGTTCAAAATCAGATCTATAAAAAATTACACTTTATTTTTTTTTCCATTTATATGAAGATAAAGTTTATTTATCTTGCTTTGCTGTACTCTTGGGACCTCTAGCAAAAGTGTTAATTGGAAATGGTGATAATGAATACTTTGTTTTGTTCCTAATGTCAAAGTCAAAACTATTTCATCTTTAATTTTGATGTAGTCTGTAGGGATTTTTGTTTATCTATTTGAGGGTGCATAGTTTAACAGACGAGGTATGCCTATTTTCTATTGATACATAACAAATTACCACATAGTTGCCTAAAATATCACCCAATATTTAGCTCACGGTTTTGTAGATCAGAAGTGTGGCTGACTTTAGCTAGGTTCTCTGTTTAGGTTTCACAAGGTCAAAATCAAGGTGATGGCCAAGAGGTTTTAATCTGAAGATTCTGTGGAAGAATCCACTTTCAGGCTCAACTGACAGAATTGAATTCACTGTGGCTGAAGGACTGAGGTCCCCTTTCCTTGCCCAGTGTCAGTCACAGATCCTGGCTAGTACACCTTTGATCCTTCCTGACTTCCCTGACTGCTAACAGCTGAAGGAAACCTTTTAAGGGCTTGTGATTATATAGTTTAGACCACCCTTTTGCTCGATAATACAACACAATCACCAGAATGACATCTCATGAAATACACAGGTTGCACCCACATACATGTAAAAGAGACTATATTATATTAAAGCTAGGGTTACTAATGGCTGGTCTTAGAATGCTGCCACTGTGAAGGTTTCCTTATCTCTATGTTCCCTTCATTTTTATCATGAATGCTTTCTATCACATGTGTTTTCTGAACTTTTGAGATAAGCATATGCATTTTTTACCTCATCTGGGGAATTACACTGCGTGATTTATTTTTAATTTATATTAATTTTAAATCATTGTGTTTACATGGATTCTAGTGTCCCACTGAATATAACTGCCTCACCCCCAACCGTGTTCCTTTTTATACTCGCTCTGCCCCCCTTCCCCAAACCCGTCTCCCCTTCCCTCTAGGATTTGCTGTCCTATTATCTATATCTCTGTGTTATGTATATATAATTTCACTAATCTCTTCACCTTCTCTGATCCTACCCTCTCATCCCCCTTCCCTCTGACTGCTGTCCCTCTGCTCCCTGTGACTTCGCCTCTGCCTCTATTCCGTTCCTCAGTTCACTTTGTTTATTAGATTCCACATATAAGTGAGATCATATAATATATTTTTTCCTCCGCCTGGCTTATTTCACTTAGCATAATAATCTGAGTAATTTTTTTTTTTTTTGAATTTTAAACTAAACTTGAATTCCTAAACTTTGGTCAAACCACTATTATGGTATGTGCACATGTGTGTGTGTGTGTGTGTGTACACATATATACATATATACATGCATTCATATTTTTTTGAAGTGCGAAGTGGGGAGACAGAGAGACGGACTGCCACATGCACCTGACTGGGATCCACCTGGCAAGCCCACTAGGGGGCAATGCTCTGCCCCTCTGGGGCATTGCTCTGGTTGCAACCGGAGCCATTTAAGCACCAGAGGAAGAGGCCATGGAGTCATTCTCAGTGCACGGAGCCAACTTTGCTTCAGTGGAGCCTTGGCTGTGGGAGGGGAAGAGAGAGATAGAGAAAAAGGAGAGGGGGAAGGGTGGAGAAGCAGATGGGTGCTTCTCCTGTGTGCCCTGGCCGGAAATCAAACCTGGGACTTCCACACACTGGGCCAACACTCTACCACTGAAACAACTGGCCAAGGCCCATATATACATAAATTTAGTTTGTTAAATAAATATATGAGTATTTATAGTTTCAACCTTGTGTTACTTTTGGTAATTTATGTTTTTGTAGGAATTTGTCCCTTTTATCTAAATTTTCAAATTTTTTGATGTTTTATTTTATTATCCTCTTAATATTGCTTTAATGTCTGTAGGAACAGCAATGATGTCCCCTTTTTTCATCCCTCATATATTATCCCTTATATAAGGCTTATGTTTTCTCTTTCTCTCTCTTTCTGTTTCCCTCTGTATGTCAATCTCTTTCTCTTGTCAAATTCATTAATGTTTATTATTAGTG
Organism: Saccopteryx leptura; assembly: GCF_036850995.1. Taxonomy (NCBI): domain Eukaryota; kingdom Metazoa; phylum Chordata; class Mammalia; order Chiroptera; family Emballonuridae; genus Saccopteryx; species Saccopteryx leptura. The sequence continues at coordinate 78,292,914 of NC_089507.1, read as the reverse complement.
CCATTAGTATTCTTCTTTCTAGTGTGTGTGTGTGTGTGTGTGTGTGTGTGTGTGTGTGTTTGGCTTGCTATTCTTTTCTTATTTCATTGATTTTTTATTCTTTCTTTTCAAATATATATATTTACTAGCTGTACCCGGCCGCGCATTACTGTGGCTCAGTCTGGTTAAATGGAAAAGAAAGAAAAGAGAAAGCACACATTTCTAATATGTTTAATTTCACAATGCTTGTGAGTATACAATATTTTTTGTTGTTCCATTGTCTGCGCAGATATAGAGATTATCTGGTTTGCTGAGTCTAGAACACACAACATATAATTGTCCATGTGAGAAGCAATCCATGTGTAGATCTAAAGCGCACAATTCTAAAGATTGGTCCTGAGCTTTGTTGATGGTGATTGCAAATGCCAATCAAATTGGGTATTGTAATCTCTTAAATTGAAATGGCGTATCCATTAGAATCATAGAAATGTGAGGAATGAGGACATCTTCACCTTTGAAAGGTCCTGTCAAGATCATTGCTTCTATGACATTGCTCATTAATTTTTTACAGCGCACAGACCCATACACTTCATGTTTTACCATGAATTACATCAACGATTTCAGCTTCTGTCTGAAAATACATGCTATGATGTCATGCCTATCCACTGTCGATTAGCCAGGAAGTAAAAGCTATTATATATTGTCCCAAGCTGGATTGCATGTGAATGTAATGAATAGGTCTGAACGCCCATAGTGATGAACATACGCAATTGCATCTTGAGCATACTCATGCATATGACATGGACTGCCTGTATAGAAAAATGACAAAATCATTAGTCTTCCAACATTAATTGTATCACCGTCATTTACAACTGCATCTCTCAAACGAACGTATTCTTCAGAGCAAAGCTTGGTCTGATTCAAATGGATGAATATCAAATGTTCTGTTTCAATTTTTGCATACACATCTATGATGTATTGGTGAAACAGTTGATGGCATTTCAAAATGTGATTGTCTTTATTCTCTTGAATCATTAATCGGTATGAATAATAGTTCATTGCACTGCATTTCATATTTGTTTCTTCACCACTGACTGGATTTATCATCTTAACGTTGAAGTGATATCCATCGGCACCATCCCAAAAAATGATTGGATATTGCAGAGCATTGTAACATCAAGGAGTTTCTGTAAGTTTTGTCAATTGATTGTTTCTCCAATGTAGAACAATATCTCTAGGTTGGAATTGATCTCCGACTATAACAATTGCCACTTCGTCTATAGTTGGAGCACTGAATCTTCGCACATGTTCTCCAGCAGCCATTTTGTCAGCATGAATAACAATCTTGTGTGTATCAGATGGCATCATGTCAATTGCTGTTTTGAACAAACGCACTGAATTGTTTTTTTTTCGTGAAGAAGCTCTTGCAGTTGGGAAACAATGGACTTTTTTATGCCGGTAGAAATTCCACAGCGTGCATTCAATTCATCATTGCCATCACCGATGAAATACATTTGTAGGAATTTATGTTGACCATCTGGGAATGGAAGCAGGGAGCTGGCTTTATAATAAATTTGTCCTTTCACTTTGAAAGTTGGCATGAATTGAGCTGTTACAATTTCTACGCCAGACAACGTCATTTGGAAGCATAAATTCTATTTCCTGATGTTAGATAGGAAATGTTTTGATTCAGTAGTATATCCGCCAAGCAAAGTTTTTAATGGCTCTGGCGGTTCTCCAAGTTGAGGCAGTTTAATATTTCCAGCAGCACAACACATTTCTCCATTAAATTTCAGAGCTTTGCAATAAGGACACACTTAAGTCATAGTGCCGATGAGAACATGCTGGCTCAAACTATAATCATCAGCTGGGTTGTACTGGAATGCAAGGCAAATGTAATCATGTGATTCCTGAGCATGGAGTTGTGTTTGATGCTGATCTGCTATTTCTCGTCAATATCTTTTAGACACTCTCAGCCTGTCACATTCATTCTGTTGAGAATGAAGCAGATCTGAAGCTGCAGAACGCAATTGCTGTGCTCACAATCATGCATCCTCAAGTCTGGCTGCACGTAAATTAATTGTAAATCAGAAACATTGAAATGGAATTGTAAAATATTTAGTATAGCGTGTGTTGCTTTTAAATCCAACAGATGGCGCTGTTTTTCAAAAAAGCATGTTTTTACCTGTCACAGGTGTGACATCTATATCTATATAATAGTGGGTATATAGAAAAGAGTGCATATTTGAATGCAACATTGTGTCAAAATTTCAAAGCAATCGGTGAAGAACTTTTAGAGATTTAAGATTTTGAACAAACATTTACATTTTTATTTATATAGATTGCTAAAAATTTCCCTTGTGCTCAGTGAGGTTGTTTCATACAATTGTAATCCAGTTAGATTGTGTTCTTACAGTTTGTATTCTTTTTGGGTTTTCTCAACCTACACCTGCCTCTTAAATAATTATTTTTAAAATTTGAATACATTAAGATTTATTCTTTATGGCTATAAATTTCTATGGATTTTGACAAGTGCATAATGTTAGTTATAAACCATTACAGTATTGTACAGAATAGTTTCATTTCCCTAAAAATACTCTCCGTGTTTACCTATTTAAACTTCTCTCACTCCCTTAGAACTATTTCAACCAGAAATATTTTGGTTTCTTAAAGTTTTACCTTTTTCAGAATATCAAATCATTTGAGTCACTGAGTATGTAGACTTCTCATACTGCTTTCTTTTTCTTAACACATTCACTTAAGGTTTAGTCATGTCTATCTGTGTCTTGATAGTTTCTTTTTTATTACCAAATAATATTAAATTGTATGAGTGCTCTAGTTTGTTTATGCATTCACTTATTAAAAGACATCTTTGTTGTTTCCAGTTATTAGCAATTATAAATAAAGACTGTATAAACATTTATGTGCAAGTTTTTTTAAGGACAAAAGTTTTCAAATTATTTGAGTAAATACCTAGAAGTATAATTGCTAGATCTCACTGTAAAAATATGTTTAGCTTTGTAACAAACTACCAATCTGTTTTTCCAAAGGGCTGTAATATTTTCTGCATCCACATAATCAATAAGTGAATGTTATTTTTATTTTATTTTATTTAGAAAATTAAATTTACCAGGGTGACATTGATCAATAAAACTACATAGGTTTCAGATAAAACTCTCTATAGCATTTAAACTGATGATTGTGTGGTGTACTCATCACGCAAAGTCAAATTACTCTCCGTCATCATACACTGGTCCCTCTTTACTCCCTTTCCCCAACTTCCCCCCACAACCCACCCCCTCCCCCTGGTAACCACTGCACTTTTATCTATGTTCATGAGTCTCGGTTTTATATGCCACCTATGTGTGAAATCATATAGCTAAAGCTTTTTCTGATTTACTTCTTTCTCCTCTTCTAACATACGGATTTAATGCCAAAAAAATTTTCCTGTAAGCATTGTTTGCTGAATTCTATAGATTTTTATATATTGTACTTTTATTTAGTTCAACATTTTTTAAATTTATCTTTAGATTTCTTTAACTAAAATGTTACATATACATGTATTTAATCTCAAATTTTTTGAGTTTTTCAGCTATTTTCTGCTATTTAATTCCATTGTGCTCTAAGACCATACTTGTATGATTTCTATACTTTCCAATATACTATGATTTTTTTATGCATCAGAATGTGATTTATCTTGTTGAATGTCCCATGTGATCTTGGGAGAATGTATATTCTGTTCTTATTGGATAAAATAGTCTATAAATGTTAATTAGATCAAGCTGATTTATAGTGCTGTTCAGGTAAACTATATCCTTACTGATTTTCTGCCTGCTTGATCTAGCATTTACTGATAGGGAAGTGTTGAATTCTCTAACGATAATATGGTTTGTCTATTTTTCCATGTAATCCTATCAGTTTTTTCTTCACATATTTTGTCACTGTGTTGTTAGTTACATACTTGTTAAAGATTTTATGTCTTCTTAGGTAATTGACTGCACAATTACTATCTAATGCCCCTTTTTATCCCTGATAATTTTCCTTGTTTGGAGTCTCTTTAGTGTTGTCTAAAATTAATATAACTACCCAGTTTTTTCTTTTTTCATCATTAGTGTTAACATAGTGTATCTTTTAACTCATCCATTGTTTTTATATTTAGAGCAGTTTCTAGTAGATAACATATGGTTGGGTCACACATAACCTCCCCAGACCCCAACTACTTTTATCTTTTATTGGTATTTTTAAATCATTCACTTATGATGTAATTCTTGATATAGTTGAATTAATATCCAGTGTGTTTATAAATGTTTTATATTTATTGCTTATAATCTTTTTTTTTTTATTTCTGCCTCCTCTGGTTTTAAATAAGCCTTAATCTACTGATGACTCCATAATAAACTACTTTCTCTTGTTGTATTTTTATTTATAGCAATTTTTGTGATTCTTTCTTAGAGTTACCACCTCTCAGCTTACCTTATCCATCTCTTCTGGCAATTGTCTGCCTTTTTCTTAACATATATAACTGTAAGATATTAATTAAGTATGTTTCATTAACTTTAACATAGAGTCCTTAACATTTTAAAAACATAGCTGACAAATTCAAGATCTGTGTAATAGCTGAGTTTGATTTTGATGCCTGTCTGAGTCTTCAGACTATTATTTCTTATTTTTTTTAAATGTGTTTTAATTTTCTGTTAAAATCTAGATATGATATGTTAGGTTACATGAATTTAGGTAAAAGCTCTCTTTTCCCTGGAGTAAGACTTCATTATGGAGACCACAGTGGGTATATTTCAAAATGACTACATTTCTCTTCCCTCTCCTAGAGCCACCAGGAGATTTTTCTTGACTCTTCATCAGAACTTTGTGAAGTTCATGGAGATAAAACCTGTGAAATTACAAGGTGTCTCCACCCCTAAGATATCTCTTATACTCCCCACTGTCATGCTTCAGCTCCAAACGAATCGAAGTTACCATTTAAATATTCACATCAGCTTATCCCTTTTGAGACTTCTCCAGATTTTTTTAACTGAATTTATTGAGGTAACATTGGTTAGTATCTTCTTAGATAACAGCCTTAAAAAAATATCATACGTACATTACAGATAAAAAAGTGAAAGATTAAAATGTATATGCAATTTTTTTATAGTTTCACAAATATTAAAGAATGGCTGACTAAATTTAACCCCAGATTGGTCTGGTTGCAAAGATAATACTTCTGAGCATTATTTTTTACAACTTACCCAAGATTCTTGAGTTAAGGAAATTACTGGCAGGGGTTTGCACATTATGGTATCACTTTAGACTTTATACCTTATCATAGTCATCCTAGAAAAGTTTGGTTCTAGTGGGTGTCTGCACATTACTTATTTACAGACATTTTTTACTGTAACAAAATTTTGTGCAGAACTGTGTGCCAAACACAGATTAAAAACCTGAAAATATTACTTTTCAACTCTTACAGCCATTTAGGGTAGATCCTATCAGTATTTCAATTCTACATGTGAGAAAATAGAAGATAAAAAAGGCAAGTAATATTTTAAAGATCATTATTCTGTGTGCTGGCACCATGATTTGAAACTGCCATTTAGACCTAAAGTTCATGCACTTAACTACAATAGTATCTTATTTTCTCTGATAGGAAGTCCTGTTGAAGTTTTATTTTAGCAGATTAATGATACTGTCATGTTCTTCACCCTTATAAATTCAAACATTCATTTCCATTTCTTTCCTTAATGATTATTAATATATAAGAAATTTTTAGTTTTATACTCTTGATAAATGTATTCATCCAAATAAGTGAAAATTAATAAAAATTAATTTTGCTACATTATATACTTTTTGCTCAAAATCAGCTAATAGGGTCTATTTCTGTACCATTGACAACCTCTTGCCACCTTCAGCCTCAATTATATGCTTCCTTTTCTTGGAATGACATCACTGATATCTGTTAGTTTCATCTGACAGCTGTCAGCATATCCAGGAAAATTCCAACATTTCCTTCTACACTATTTAAAATATGCAGAACTTCATAAATTATATTGCTTATTTTTATTTCCTAATCTGGGATAGTCACCTCCTTAAGAAGAGGATGTATATTGTCATAAGGGAAAACATGTATTCATGGGCTTAAAAATCATAAAATGGAGTTAGAACACTTTTGACAATTAAAATATATGTTTGGCAATTAAAATGTATACTGACCAATTTTCAGGCCCATCTAGAAATATTTTAACTGTTGTTCATAAATGGACATAACAACTTTTAAATGTGTATTAAAAAGTTTATATTTGTAAACTATTAATTTTACAATACAAACATGTACCAAGTAGAGATACTGCCTTTGCAGAGTTAGTTACACGTTTCCTTTTCATTTTTGACATCTACAAATTTCTAAAATAATAACTAAACACTAAGAAGAACTTAATTAAAATTTTTCTGAGAAAAATTCAGTCTTGATGGACATTGATAATGACATATGAAAATGTTTGTCTCTAAATGAATCATCCTCTGCACAATGTTCATTAACACAAGTTGGACATACAGGCATATTAAAAGTCAGAAAGTCATTATTAATAGTTGTGATCTGCCCACACTGATTACTAAGCACTGAGAACTTTATTAAAGAAAAGAATGGCTTGACCCCTATTCTTGAAATGTTTCCATTCTTGAGAAAATAGACAGATATATATGAATTAGTTTTAAGAAGTAACAGAGCAACAAATATATAACTGAGCTGCTAGTCATGCAATTCTAAATAAAATTAAATAAAAATGTTTAAATATATTCTAAAATGTCATGATCATTGAGGACAGGTATTTATTTTTAATTAATAAAAAAAAGTGAAAAACCTATTTTTTCAATGTAAATTTATTTAAAATAAATTTTCATATTCAAATTAACATATTCATATGTTAAAGAAAATGAAATAACATTGCTTATTGTAAAATAAATAATGAGGTTGCCAACATATCGCAGATAAACCTCAATCACATTAAATTAGTTCTCAAAATCACAAAGAACAAAATATACTTATCATATCTTCAATATAAAGAAGAGATTGCATGGGGTACAGTAAGGAAATGAACATTTATTGAGTTGGATGCCTCTGAGTCTCACAGTTTTACATATATAATTGTGTGATGGCCTCACAACAGCATAAACGAGGAGGCTTGAACTGTACTTTTTAAAATATATAGTATATGCTTAGTGCCCTTAAGCATTATTTCTCCATAAATGTTGTTTAAATCAATTATTACATGAATAAGTGAACTAATGAGTTACAGATATGGTTATCTTTGAAAGGAAAACATCTTTAGATATGGAAACCCAAGTCTTTCTTTTTCTTCTTTTTTTTTTTTTTAGTGAAAGGAGAGGAGAGAGTAATGCAAACTCCCACCTGGCATCCAGCCAGTAACCCCATAGGCACTGATGCTCCAATACTGAGCTATTTCTAGTACCTGAGGCTGATGTGCTCCAACAGAATTATCCTCAGTACCTAGGGCCACACTGAAACCAATTGAGCCACTGGCTACTGGAGGGAAAGAGAAAGAAAGCGGGAGAGGGAGGGGAGAGAAGCTGATGGTCACTTCTCCTGTGTGCCCTGACTAAGGATCAAACCCAGGACTTCTACACACTGGCTGATGCTCTATCCACTGATCCACCAGCCAAGGTCCCATGTCTTTCTTTAGAACAGTAAAGTTTTATTTTTATTATTTCTCATTTAGTTTGTTTGGATTTTTTTTCCAAACTATTCTGCTACAAATTTTTCTATCTGTATCTTTTGTTTTAAGATTATTGGATCTCATGTATATTTATGTCATTTATAATTTACTTCTTTTATATTTTTCAATGCAATCTTAAAGAAAACTCTTATTTCTTTATCTAATTTTAAGTACCATGTATTCAACTCAAACATTTTATAGAATTGTTTCTCTCTTGAGATGCATTCATTTCCCAAAATCATACTTTGAAGATTTTAAGGGTTTATTTAATATGCAAGAACTATCTCTTAACAGTTTTATATTTTTATTATAGCATCCATTTTATTAATTCTCAAAACTCATTGAAATTGCTAATGAGACTTTAAAAAATTCTCTTCTGGCATTTATTGTGCCTCAGTGGGAGCCATTTGCACAGTGATGGTTTTCCTCGAATAGGTAGGGATTTCTCCTAATTGTTTATATTTGCAAATGAAGATGTATATGATTTCTGCCACAGTTTCTGCTGAAGACCCAGAGACCTCACCTCACCCAAATTCTCTCCCCTGCTAATATCCTCAGTTCTTCGCTTCTTCTCTTCACTTTCAAGGTCTCTTAAAACAAAAATCCTTCCACTATTCTCTGTGATTCAATTCTGCCTTCAGCTTGGACATGACTCTCCCTCAGTAAAAAGAAGAGACAGAAGGAGAGCTTGGATGATTAATGGATTAATGCCCCAAAATCTATCACACCACCACCCCCATAGCAAATTCCACATGGGGAGGATGGGAGCTGGAGTTCTGAGTAAAACAAAAAAGGTTCTGCTACTAAAGCAAGTCCAAGAAGCACTCATTTAACGTCTGAGATCCTTTTGGAGAGAACATCAGGGGACACTCTCCCTGGTCTGGGACCAGGACTGCATGGGGTTAGGGGTTGTCTTTGGGTCCCGACTAGCACTCCATGTTGCTGATGCTGCTGTTATTCTGCACCTGCTCTTGCATCCTTTCCCCAGCAGAAATCTTCTGTCCAGGAGGTGAAAGCAAAGGATTTTTGCAACATTAATTGAAGCAAACAAACAAAACACAACAAAACTCATGGGAACAAAGATGAGGATAGATAGGGAAGACACAACAAGTGTGCCATGAGAACTCTCCAGCTGGGCCGGTGGTTCTGGAATTGACCTTCTCTGCATGTTACTGTGTCTACCTCTGATACTGGGTCCAGAAACACTCCTCCTTCTGTGTCTCCCTTATGAACAGAGCTGTAGCTGACTTTGGCCCTACTGGTCCTACTCCAAACACCCTGCCTTTCACCCCAAATTTTACCAGCTGTTGAGGAGAATGTTTTTAAACCAAGACTTTGTGTTAATCATCATTTATGTTGTTTTCTTCCACCAATACCACCTTTATGAAGCTTCTCTCTAAGTCACAAACCTGTTGTGTTTGTCTTAAGGTATAATAATTGTAAAACCAGTATTTATTAATAAACTTCTCAGTACTCCTCTTTTAAAAAATAAATCAATCAGAAATTAAGAACACTTACATCATAAAGATAAATGGTAAATTACCTAGTGGGGATGTGTAATGCAAGCAGTAATGTTTTCTAATTCCCAGTCTGTCTAGAATAGGGATTGCAGTATGCAGAGAGAGAAATTTTGTTACTGTCTGTAATTTGCTCACTGAACTGAAACAGGCCTTTAAAATACATCAGAAAAGATAGGCAACATATCCAAAATTTCATTCTGGACCAGGAGAAAGATCATCTTTCTAAATTGAAATTGAAAAGACTAGGGGGGGAAATTAAGCAGTTTGCATCAACTGTGTTCAGGTCATTAAAAAAGAAAACATACAGAAGCTGATTGATATGAATAAGCTCTTGGAGACATGGTGACTTGTTGTTGTGGGGGTTTCTTTAGTTTTGTTTTTGTTGGGTTTTTTTATGCTAGATATAGCCTTACCTTTCACTGTGGATGCAAAACAACTATTCTCATAAATCTGCCCTCAGAGAAACCTTCTTATTTAGCATGCTCTGTGCTCCAAGTCAGAAATGAAATGCGCGGTAACCCACTGCACTGTGTGATAGCTTTTTAATAACCCCAAGACAAATATTTCTTGTTTGTTTGTTTGTTTTTTTCTCTTTTCTCCCTTAACATGCCCCAAGATTTAAAAAAAAAAAAAAGAAATTAAGGCTCTACCTGGGGAGTTTCATATTCCAGACCTACTGTTCAAGCAGATGTCTAGTCAGGACCATCTTCTAAGTTTCTTATCTGTTTGTTTGTTGTAGAAAGAGAGACAGACATACAGGGACAGACAGGAAGGTAGAGATGAGAAGCATCAACTCATAGTTATGGCACCTTAGCTGTTCGTTGATTGCTTTCTCATATGTGCCTTGACGGGGCGGGGGGGGGGGGAGTGGGATCCAACTGAGCCAGTGACCCCTTCTCAACACAACAACCTTGGGCTCGAGCCAACAACCTTGAGTTTCAAGCCAGCGACCTTTGGGCTTAAACTAGGGACCAGGGGGTCCTGTCCATGATCCCACACTCAAGCTGGAAACCCTGCTCTCAAGCTGGTGAGCTCATGCTCAAGCTGGCGACATCGGGGTTTTGAACCTGAGTCTTCAGAGTCCCGGGCCAATGCTCTATCTACTACTCCACTGCCTGGTCAGGCCTCTAAATAATATTCTATAGAAGTCTTTGCTTTAAAGCCAATGTGTTTGATCTGACCCTGGACACAGGGTCAAAAGATTCTCTTCATGTTCCATGAACTGATCAAAAAGTACCGATCATTTTGAAGAGAGCAACTGTCACAAAGCTTTAGGGAGGTTAAGTTTTACATCTGACTAAAGGCAATTTGCTATAGTGATGACCGCACCAATATAAACTTCAGCCTCAGTTTTGTCCAAACTCTGCTCTTAAGTTTGTTAATTAGATTAAGCCATTTTCAGATTGTCATTTTTACTTTTTACTTTGTTATCACTTGTTTTGTTCATTATTTTTTTCCTAATTTGATAGCATATTAAAAATTTGTTCCTATGTGTCCTGCACATTTATTATTGATTTTCAAGCTATTTATTTATTTTGTCCATGTTATATGTATAATGATTTCTACATTTAAGTTTTTATCTTTTTTCTCTTTATATGGAAAAGATAGCTCCTTCAGAATATTCATTTTGAAAGAAGCCACCTTCTTGAATTTCATATTATATCACAGCTTTCAACGGATTTCACTTTCCTTTGGCATAAAACTTGTAGGAAAGTATTTCTAAGTATTAATATGCTTGTTTTATACTCCTTTCCACATCCCAAATTTTACATAATTCTTGCAACTGAGCTCTGTGAGCCTTTTTATTAGAACCACCGTCAGCCTACAAATAAACATTGAATATCCATGGGGAAAATAGAATCAAATTTTGGGAATATTGAGATAAAAAGATTAAGAGGACACACTGAATAGTGATTTTCTCCCATTGCAGAAACTAGTGTGGACTAACATACAAACTAAAGGAAAGAAATAACAGGAGCAACAGAAAGTGGCTTCTAGGAAAAGGAATAGAAACACAATGCTCTGAAGACTTCCTCTCATTGGCACTGAGTCAAAAGACCTGGAAATCCTAGTGTCACATGAAGAGTGAGGAAAAGCCCTGGACTTTATGCTCAGTTTGAAAAGATGTTCAACAGATCTTTTTCTCATGAATAAGCAAATGCTGTTCAGTAAAAAGGGAAAATAAAGAGGGCATGAGAACTGTCTGCAAAAGCTCAGCAGCTAGTGTTGTGAAAGAAGAAGCAGACTTCTTTGAATTAGTACAAATAGCAACATTTTTTGTTTGTTTTTTTCTGGGGAAAGAATAGCTTTGTAAAAATAAGAAATCTCCAGTAATGGGAATAATTCATTTAAAAGGCCTGGGTTTTTAGAAGTGGCATTATAAATTTTTTTTAATTAATTTTAATGGGGTGACATTGATAAATCAGGGTACATATGTTCAGAGAAAACATCTCTAGGTTATTTTGACATTTGATTATGCTGATTATCATCACCCAAAGTCCAATTATCTTCCGTCACCTTCTAACTGGTTTTCTTTGTGCCCCTCCCTGTCCTCAACACCTACCCTTTCCCCCCCCCCAGTAACCTCTTGTCCATGTCTCTGAGTCTCATTTTTATGTCCCACCTATGTATAGAAATCATATAGTTCTTAGTTTTTTTCTGATTTACTTTTTTCGCTCAGTATAATGTTATCAAGGTCCATCCATGTTGTTGTAAATGATCTGATGTCATCCTTTCTTATGGCTGACTAGTATTCCATAGTATATATGTACCAAAGCTTTTTAATCTACTCGTCCACTGACGGACACTTGGGCTGTTTCCAGATCTTCACTATTGTGAACAATGCTGCCATAAACATGGGAGTGCATTTCTTCTTTTGAAACAGTGCTATGGTGTTCTCGGGGTATATTCCTAAAAGTGGGATAGCTAGGTCAAAGGGCAGTTCAATTTTTAATTTTTTGAGGAATCTCCATACTGTTTTCCACAGTGGCTGCACCAGTCTGCATTTCTCCACATCCTCGTCAGCACTTATTATGTGTTGTTTTGTTGATGAGTGCCATTCTGACTGGTGTGACGTGATATCTCATTGTGGTTTCAATTTGCATTTCTCTAATGATTAGTGATGTTGAGCATTTTTTATCTGCCTATTGGCCATCTGTATGTCCTCTTTGGAGAAGTGACTATTCATTTCTTTCACCCATTTTTTGATTGGATTGTTTGTCTTCCTGGTATTGAGTTTTACAAGTTCTTTATAAATTTTGGTTATTAACCCCTTATCAGACATACTGTCAAATATGTTCTCCCATTGTGTAGTTTGTCTTTTTATTCTGTTCTTATTATCTTTAGCTGCACAAAAGCTTTTTAGTTTGATATAGTTCCATTTGTTTATCCTGTCTTTTATTTCACTTGCCCGTGGAGATAAATTGGCAAATATATTGCTCCGAGAGATGTCAGAGAGCTTACTGCCTATGTTTTCTTCTAAGATACGTATGGTTTTATGGCTTACATTTAAGTCTTTTATCCATT